>NC_134601.1:92318972-92651472 GCF_037038515.1 Microtus pennsylvanicus | reverse complement strand
CAAGCTGGACTATAGAAACACTTCTGGTGGTTAGATGAAAGCTAGCCTTCCTCAGGAAATTGTGATGCTAGTTCCTGTCTACCAAAAGGAGTCATTTCCCTTATCTCTGGCAAAGGTGTTCTCCAATGAACACACCTGTGGTGCCTATCAGCATATCAAGGTCCAGGAAAGCCTCCAGGCTTCCTCAGTACCCTGCTCACAAGTACTTGTTACACATCTCCAAGCCTCCAAGCCAGTCTCCTTGCCCTTAACTCCCTGCGCCTACTCATCCTTCCTATAACCCAGCTCACTATGCTCTGTTCCCACTCTTGCTGTTCTCACTATGCTCTCTCTGTCCTCTGTCCCTGCTCTTCTCTCTTTTCTTGCAAATAGCCTGGGTCATGGCCAATCTGCTGCTCGCATTTTCTCTCTTCTCTTGACTCTTCCTGATGCCTCTGGCTGTTTTCTCCCTCATATCTGCAATAAAAGTTTTTCCCATACCATGGAATGCTCCTGTCATCAGTTTATACAGTGTCATTAAAACAGACTAAGAAGAAGACAGATGAGTTAGCTACAAAGATAGACTAAGGTAGACCTGGATATAGACCAAACAGATAGAAAAGTGTTAGGTCAGGCTGACTGTATGTCTAGAAATGAGCTCAAGGTGGACTGCATGTTTCCAGACCAAAAAAAAATTTTAAAGGTGAAGTTTATGGAAGTTGTAAAGGTCTAAAGTAATGATTTAATGCTTGCAAATGAAAAGTGTAAAGAAAGAGATTTTAGGTATGTGAAAAAAGAGACTCAAACATGATACCTACAATGTTAAGACTTCAAAGTTTAGAATCTTAACATATTAATTAGTAGAGTTCTGATAGGCTATTAACCTAGCTGTAGATGGATTTTTCTTAGGACTGTCTGTTATGGATTTGCTGCGGGTCCTGAGAGCAGAGGGGGCTGGGCAGGGCCCCGGTACACCACTCAGCAGGTCGCCAAAGGTGGCTGGTCCCCTGGGCATCCCCAGTGGCTAGCCATGTGGGCGGTGGGTGGGCAAGAGGCAGACAGATAGGCACACCATGAAGATGGGTTTGCTGCAAGTTGCCGGGGTCCCAAGCAGGGACTGCACACGAGACCATGCTGCAGATCTCCATGTGACTGAGGTGGGCAGGCAAGAGAGACAGATAGGCACACCATGTAAAGTTAAGCTAGATATTTATTAGATGGGTTATGGAGGGGAAAGAGAAAGGGGAAAATGGGGTGGAGAGGAGAGAGAGAGGGGGAGAGAGGCTGCTTTATGGTTTTGGCCCCTGGTCCCTTTAAGAGACAAGCCATGCCCACTCCCTCCCCCATCTGCTGAGGCAGGCTGATCTTCAGCTTCTGGCCTGAGCTTGCTCTCTTTTCCATCTTCCTCTCAGAGAGGCAGCTTTGCTTCTGCTTCTCTCCCCACTTCTCTGTTTCCCCCTTCTCTTTCTCTTTCTCTTCTCTTTCTCTTTCTCCTCCTCCTCCTCTTTCTTCTCTCTCTCTTTTTCATCTTCTTCTCGGAGAGGCAGCTTTGCTTCTGCCTCTCTCCCCACTTCTCCGTTTCCCCCCTTCTCTGTCTCTTTCTCCTTCTCTCTCTCTATCCTTTACCCTTCCTCCTCCATAACCCCCTGAATAAATATTCAACCTCACCCTGCATGTCTTGTCTATCCATGTCTCTGTCTCCTGCCCGCCTGCCATGTGTCTCCCTGCCTAGGACCAGCTACTTGGGGACTGGCAGCCGTCTCTGCCTGGGACTGGCTGCTCCCAGGGCCCACTGCCTCCCGCCACACAGCCCGCCACCACCGCTTGGGCCACCACTCTGGGACTGGCAGCCTCCTCTACCTGGGACTGGCTGTTCCCAGGGCCTGCTGTCTGCCACCACGTGGCCAGCTACCACCATTTGGGACCTACAGCATTTCTGCTGCCTACTGCTGCTGGGGATCTTGAAGCATTTTTAATATATATAATTGGTACCAACCTGTAACATGGAGGGAGGCACTGCTTGTTGTGGTTCTCATTGTAGATGGTTGTGAGCCACCATGTGGTTGCTGGGAATTGAACTCAGGACCCCTGGAAGAACAGTCAGTGTCTTTAATCTCTGAGCCATCTCTCCAGCCCCTTCCTTCCTTCCTTCCTTCCTTCCTTCCTTCCTTCCTTTCTTTCTTTCTGAACATTAATCTTTAGCCTGTATATATTTTTTAACACACTGTAAACCATTTAGAGGTTTTCTTACTCTTAGAATCTCTCTTTACTGTATATCTCTCTTTTTCTGACCACATGGGTCTTTAATTTGCTAGGGAATATGGAGAAGTTTTTTTGCCACAACTCTATGGCGTTTCAAGGTCCTTGCCAGCAAGCAAGCTGCAATAGTAAACAACAGTCAAAAGCTCCTATAGTGTTTTCTTGCCTGGAAGCAAGCTGCAACAATGTATCCATAGCTCCATAGTCCTGACTGCCTGCTTGAAAGAGTCAGAGTTTTCCCTGGCAGGAAGGCCCAGAAAGCTGGCACTTTAAAACAGCAGCTTTTTTCCTGCTACGGCTGAAAACCAAAATGTTTTTACTCTAGTCTTTCCCAAGCTTTCTCAGGCTTTATCTGGAACATGGAGGGTGGCCCTGCTTGTTGTTGGGGTTTTTGTCACGCCCAGTACCCCACAACTGTTTATCCCTAAAGAAAATCACACATAGGTTTCCATAAATTATAAGCTGATTGGCCCATTAGCTCTAGCCTCTCACTGGCTAACTCTCACATCTTGATTAACCCATTTTTCTGATCTATGTTAGCCATGTGGCTCAGTACCTTTTTCAGCTGGCAGCTCACATCCTGCTGCTTCGGTGGTCTGGGTAGGAGTGGGAGGAATCAACTTCCTCCTTCCCAGAATTCTCCTGTTCTCATTACATCATTTCTACTTCCTGTCTGGTTTTCCTGCCTATATTTCCTGCCTGGCCAATCAGCATTTATTTATAACATGATAGACAGAACACAAACAATTCTCCCGCACCACCAACCAAGTAAGTTCTCTGTCATTTTTTAATCAGTAACTCAAGTAAAATCTTATCCTTCTCAAAGATCTCTGACAGTTTGATAGCTGAGAGGTTTTTCCCAGATTACCTCACCAAACAAATTTCAAATCAAATTTCTTTCTTATACTGCCTTCCATAGTCTTTTTTTAAGTTTTTATTATTTATTAAAGATTTCTGTCTTTTCCCCACCACCGCCTCCCATTTCCCTCCCCCTACCCCAATCAAGTCCCCCTCCCTCGTCAGTCCAAAGAGCAATCAGGGTTCCCTGCCCTGTGGGAAGTCCAAGGACCACCCACCTCCATCCAGGTCTAGTAAGGTGAGCATCCAAACTGTGTAGGCTTCCACAAAGCCAGTACGTGCAGTAGGACCATAGTCTTAAAAATACTTTCCATTATACAAAAATATGCCATAGTCATTATATGTCTAAAACTTCTGTTTTCACAAATTCAAGGAGTTCTTGTGAGTTCCAGGGAGCCAAATTAAAGAATCCACCTTAAACAGGTCAGATACATCCCCCTCAATTCCCTAGTCTTAATTTTTTCTCCTCAATTTAACTTTGTTCTTTGTTCTGCCAATACCTTAAATAGAATAAGAGACACCAGACATTTCCATGCCACAGACACCAGTCAGAAGCAAAGAGACCAGCTATGCCAGGATGTGGCCAGCACACAGCCTTCTCAGATTCCCAGCACACAGCCTTCTCAGGTTCTCCCCTCCCAAAGAGGACATCCACAAATCAGCAGGAAGCAGTTTTGAGAATTCGCCACCCCAATTCCTTCAAACTGTGGTGTCTAATCTCCTGCTTTTTATTATAAAAAAGACCTGAGAATGTTATGGTTTTGGCCCCTGGTCCCTTTAAGAGATAAGCCACACCCACTCCCTCCCCATCCGCTGAGGCAGGCTGATCTTCAGCTTCCGGCCTGAGCTCGCTCTCTTTTCCATCTTCCTCTCAGAGAGGCAGCTTTGCTTCTGCCTCTCTCCCGACTTCTCTGTTTCCCCCTTCTCTGTCTCTTTCTCCATTTCTCTCTCTCTGCCCCCCTTCCCTTCCCCCTTTATAACCCCCTAAATAAATATTCAACCTCACTCTGCATGTCGTGTCTATCCATGTCTCTGTCTTCTGCCTGCCTGCCATGTGTCTCCCTGCCTGGGATCAGCCACCACTCTGGGACCAGCAGTCGTCTCTGCCTGGGACTGGCTATTCCCAGGGCCCACTGTCTGCTGCCACATGGCCTGCTACCACCATTTGGGACCTACAGCATTTCTGCTGCCTACTGCCACCGGGGATCTTGAAGCATTTTTTAAAAAAATATAAAAGCTGCCTCTCCCAGAGAGAGGACAGGAAGAGGGAAGGTGGGTGTCTGAGGCTGTGGGTAGGAAGGGAGTGGGTGTGGCTTGTCTCTTAAAGAGATAGAACAATCATTGCATTCCCAGCTCTTTTAATTTTTATAATAAAAAGTGGGGTATTAGGCACCACAGGTTGAAGGTATTAAGGCGGCAGATTCTCAAGACTGCTCCCGGCTTATTTGTGGGTGTCGTCTCTGGGGCGGGGGGATACCTGAGAAGGCTAGGTGCTGGCCACATCGTGGAGTAGCTGGTCTCTTTGCTCCTGTCCGGTGTTTGTAGATGGAAATGTCTGGTGTCTCTTAGACCTGGTTAGGGTATTGGCAGAACAGAGGACTAAGTTAAATTAAGGGAAAAAAAATTTAAGACCAGGGAATTGAGGGGAGCATTCCCAGGCCATGTGTGGGAACATAAGTCCTGGCTGGATCCAGTTGCGACTGGAAGCCAGAAAGGCCAGAGGCCACTCCAAATGGCCTTTGACAGTGAGCGAAAAAAAAAGAAAAGAAAAGAAATGAAAAAAAAAGACATAAAGAAGGATCTGAGGGACCCTGGACCCTTAGTCACAGGTGGATTGGCCCCGGGTCATTCCAAACACAATTTAAGCTGAGGGAAACAACCATAGCAGAATGGGGGAGACTTACCAATGGAAGCCGGTGGTGGAAGTAGGAAAAAAAAAACCTGGTTCAGGATCCCAGTCTCTGGAGAGGAACTAGAGCAGGAGGGCCTATGCAAGTCATGGCACCAAATGTTATGGATTTGCTGCGGGTCCTGAGAGTAGGGGGGGCCAGGCAGGGCCCAGGAGCACTACACATCAGGTCGCCAAAGGTCCCCTGGGTGTCCCCAGCTGCTACCCATGTGGGCGGCGGGTGGGCAAGGGGCAGACAGATAGGCACACCATGAAGATGGGTTTGCTGCAAGCTGCTGGGGTCCCAAGCAAGGATGGCACACGAGACCACGTGGGAGACTCCATGTGACTGTGACGGGACATATAGATACATCATATAAGGTAAAGTTAGATATTTATTAGATGGTTTATGGAGGGGAAGGAAAAAGGGGAAAGGGGGTGGGGAGAGAGAGAGAGAGAGAGAGAGAGAGAGAGAGAGAGAGAGAGGCTGCCTCTCCCAGAGAGAGTACAGGAAGAGGGAAGATGGGTGTCTGAGGCTGCAGGCAGGAAGGAAGTGGGCGTGGCTTGTCTCTTAAAGGACCAGAGCAATCATTACACTGTCAGCTCACAAAAATGGCATGGAGAATTATTATTAACTATATAAGCTCAGCCTTAGATTAGGCTTATTCCTATCTAGTTCTTATAATTTAAATTAATACATAGTTTTAAATCTATGTTCTTTTATGTGGCTCAGTTACCTTTATTCAGTATTTCCTATCCTGCTTCCTGTCCATATTGTTGGTGATTCTGTCTTTCCTTTTCCCAGTGCTCGCTTACTCTCCAGAAGTCACTGTTTTACCTACTGCCTAGCTATTGGACATTTAGCTTTTTATTAAATCAATCACAGTGACACATCTTCAAACAGTGTAAAGGAATATTCTACAACATCTGACCTTGATAAAACACTGGTTACAATTATTCTAGTTACAGGCTCAAAATTTTAACTTTCCTTTGGTTGTTTTCTAAATATAGATTTAAAAGTACTACTCATTATAATGAAATTATCTCTAGACAGAGGGAAGAGTATTCATGCTTTTAACCCAGAACCAACTTTTGGTTTGATAACCTTGGGCTGTTTCTAGTTTTATAATGTAATTGGAGGTTGGTTTTCCTTTTAATTCCTCTGTCTTTGTCTGAATTTCTCTAGTATCTGTTTTAGTAAGTTTTTCTAAGGCTTGTAACTTATCAGTCAAAACAGCAGTATTTTCTCTAATGTCTTTTTCTAAGGCCTATATCTTGGCACTCATGTCAATCAACTTCTTTAGGGATAAAATAAGAATTCCCAAACTGATAATGTTTATAATTGGCATTACATAAACCCCATCTAAGTTAATTACTCCCTCATTTAATTGTCCCACTTTTTAAACATCCATTGTATAATCATACAGTGTTTACTATTTTTTAAAATGGAAAAATCTCTCTTATTTTTTAAATTAATTCCCCCTTTAAGAATTCCCAATTGTTTCACCAAATCTACTGCTGCTGCTGGTGAATTACGAGGCTGGTTACTGTTGCATAACACATCTGAGCAGAGTACACAGGCAGTGCACAGCCTGGCTGAGGACAGCTGCAACTGCTAGCTTGTAGACATGAGCTGAGAGCGTGTGGCGGTTGCAACAGTAGAAGCCTGAGCAAGTATCAAGACAAGCTATCTCGTGAGACAGCAGCTTGAGGAATGGGTCTAGAGGAAGCCTGCAACCCATGGGGAGAGGGAGCTGTCTGAAACCCACATAGGGGATCATGCAGAAGAAGCAGGTGTGACAGGAGCTGCCTGAAGGCAGAGCTGGCTGCTGGTGAGGGGCTAACTCTGGTGGGAGTTGGAGCCTACACACCCGTGGAGATTGCTGTAGAGAAAGTACAACAGAAAAATCCATTACTTGCTCAGAGGGCTTGGGGACGAAAAGGAAAACCTAGCCAGAGGTGCGGTGACTCCAGTGGGTGCAGCTCCCACATGCAGCTCCAGTTCTTGCTAGTGACTGCAAAGCCACTGACAAGTGGCTAGTTTGTATATACATGCCCTAAAAGTTGGATATCAGGTTAAGTGTTAACCTATTTAAGCTTTATCAATAAAAATCAGGAGTCAGGTATTGGGGTAAAAATCTGAAAGATCAGAGAATCAGGGGAGCAACCTCTTCTGTTCCTCTGTCCAAAAAGAGTTGAGATCCTGCCTCAACCTCGCCTTACTATTTCCTGTCCTCTCTCTACAGTTCTTCAAACCTCTATGGTTGCTAGTGACTAGCTCTGCCCTCTGACTCCAAGCACACTTTGTCAGAATACAATGAAAATATCACACAACACACCATCCAGGCCATGAAAACTCCTTCGAAATGGCCTGCCACTCACCAGCCCCAGGTGGTCTTGTAGAACCTGCAAGCCCTGGACTTGCTGAACACTGTTGTAAACCAGTTCAGCTGATGTGACTGTTTCTTGTCTTCTCAGGCTGGGTCAGCAAACCAGATGCTTCGGATGACTGCTCCCAAGTCCAGGCTTTTGACCAATATTCCAACCTTTCTGGACTCATACTATGATGACCCTACCATAGTGCTGATTCTGTCAGAAATTACAGATTTTGTCATCAACAAAAGGCTGGAATGTTAGGTTTCAGGCAGTCAATATGTAGGTCTAATATGGGTCTCAAACTGGACTATAGTGAAAATGGTGGGTGGATAAAAGTCATTATTCCTCAGAAACTTGTGAAACAAGTTCCCATCAGCCAAAAGGAGTCATTTCTCTTACCTCTAGCAGAAGAGACATATGGCTACTTGTGGCACCCATCAGCATATGAAAGTTCATGGTGGACTCCAGGCTCCCTCAGTATCACAAGTACATGAAACGCTACACATTTCAAAGTCCACTTTAGCATCCAGGCCCTTCCCTGCCCCTAGCTATCTGTCAGCCTTATAAACATGATTTGTCCACTCCAGACTATTTTCTCCATATCTTCATTTTATATATTTTTAATTAAAAATTATTGATTTAGCATAAAATCATCTCTGCACTCTTTTGCCTCCTCTCTTCCCCTTATTACTTTCATAATACCCCCCCTTACCATATGGCTCAGCTACAATACTCCTAAAAATATATCCAAAGAATTCTATCTTCCACAACAGAAATACTTGCACATTTATGTTTATTGTTGCTTTTTTTCCCAACACAGTGAGTAAATGAAGTCAACCAATCAATGTCTATCAATAGATAAACAGATAAGACACTATGAATTTTATTTTCCTATTTAGTGAAATAAAATTATCAAATTTTCAGTTTTATAAAAATGAACACATTAACACAAGTCTCATAAAGTCTCCGAAAGATAAATATCACTTTCATATGTGGATCATAGCTTCTAACTGTTGTATATTTGTCTCAGTGTAGGAGTAAGTGAGAATAGAGGCCTGGAAACTAGAAAGGGGCTTACAGTTTCATTTGAAATATAAAGTGAGGCTTGTTATTTGTAGCTAGAGCTAGGTATATAGAACATAAGGAAATATCTATCATTTAGCTATTTCATATTACCAACACTAAATTATTATTGAAACACTAGTATATAAGTTTACTACTACAAAGTCTTTCAAATATTTTTTTATTTTTTTTATTTTTTAAATTTATTTATTTATTTATTTTTGGTTAACAAGACAGGGTTTCTCTGAGTAGCTTTGGATCCTGACCAGGAACTCTCTCTGTAGACCAGGCTGGCCTCAAACTCAGAGATCCACCTGTCTCTGCCTCCCCAGTGCTGGGATTAAAGGTGTACACACCAACACCCGGCTAACCTTCTTAATGAGAAAAGAAAATGAATAAAGCAATTTCTTCCCAAGGACTAAAGATTTTAATTTAATTGGGAAGAAAAATATAAACCCATAAGGAAAATTCCTTTTCACCTAAGTAAAACTTTAAAAATGTTGGGTTTTTTTCAGCTTGTGTTAGTTTTTACACTCTGTGTACATACTTATTTGAATAGATTCTTAACTGAGTTCAGTTATTTTATATTGTATAGCCACAAAGAATCAATAAATGAGAAGTAGAATATCTGAGGAGAGATAAAGTAGTAACAATTTTCAAATTACCAGTAAGGTTGTTCCTAGCAGTTCTCTCCATTTCAGACAATAAGACTTTCTACTTGCTCTTTAGATTACTGAACAGACGTTTATCCTACTTCAGAACACAGAGCACTTCTTCTTATTATTATTATTAGTCTCCCTCTTTCAAATATTATGTTACTATTCTTGCTCTTTAAAATAAACATATTTTGTGGCTGGAAAGATGGCTTAGGGAATTAAAAGCACTGACTGCTCCAAGTTTAATTCCTTCCCAGCACCCACATGCCAGGTCCAGTTAAAGGGAACCCTGACACGTATGGCAAAACCACAAATTCACGTAAAACTAAGATAAAATATAGTGGTATCTCTCTCTGCTTCCTATTTAAAAATAAGCAAACAAAACTATAAGCTCACTTTTTAAAAAATGAGCATATTTTTCAAGTACAGAATTTTTTCAGGGCTTGGTGTTGTAGTCAGAGCCACACACCAACTATCAAAACCACCCTATAACTTGTTATACCCTGTAATCCAAATAAAACTTCAACAGCAAACATTTCTGAAGCTCAATGGTATGTGTATACTTGTAAATATTTACACTTTAGTAGATGAACATAACTATGGAATGAAACTGCTCCCAAACATTATTACAATGCAAATAGTGCTATCGATTTTGTAATGTCTTCTTGGGAAAATGCACGTAAAGTCTAGTTAATATTACCACACTCTTAGTTTTGAGAACAACAAACATAAAACTAACACTTCCTTTTTTTCCACACAGAAAACATGAAAATTAAGTGCTATACTCAGAAGGAGGGAAGGAGGAATGGAGGAAGAAAAGAGCTCAACTGGGAGTAGGAGAGTCAGTTCTCAATATAACTGAAAGAGAAATGAAAATATTCCTTTCAACATTAATTAACCGAACTAAAAGAAATGCATTTTTAAAATGTTTCACCAAGAAGCAGGTCAGGTAGGCTCACTCCATCATCTTCCCAGCATTCTCCGAAATTAGGAAGATATTGATAGGTGGCAATCCAGGATAAGCTGCCGCAGTAACTGTCCTGTTATGTTTTGGTAGTCCGGAGGAACTTTTCTTAATTCCAAGATATTCTCAAACTTTCTGGGCTTTCTTCAACAGAAACGCAAAGTGAATCATCAGTGATGATCAAGTCTGGTTAGTGTCACTGAGGCAGATGGAATCTTCAGGATGTTGCCAACCCTTGAGCTGATGGAGTAGCTTCTCATTTTCTTGGACTTCTGCTTGACTCCCCATAATGGCTAGGGCCACCCTCTTCAGGAATGTACAGGAAGTTACATGCCACATACATGGGGAAAGTTAGCTCTTGGTCTTCTAGGTCGATCACTTCTAATTCTTGATGCCTTCTCAGGCAAAGAACTTGATAGCCAGTGTCCTTCCTTAAAACAGCGTTTCCAGACCCATCAAATGAGATCACACGCAGACGAAAGACAACTCTTCTCTGCCAGAGTAAGCTGACACTGAGGCCACAGGATTTGTTCAGTGCACTGCGCCGGAATACAACGCGCCTGTTGGTGTAGCACACCACCAAGTCCCAGCCAAAGTTGAAGCCAGACCAGGTCCAGCTGCACGGCTCATCCGCATGAAGTTGCCCTCCACACCGCATGCTGTTTCCACGGATTTCACACATGTAGACCTCTGCTGGCCCAAGTTCCCTAGACTGCTCTGCCTGAATAAGCATTAGCCATTGCTCTTTGTATACTGGGGTCAGCCATGTTGCAGGGATCAGTGCATCTTGTTCAATAATACGTGCTGAAGGCAGGTCACAGATGATGTAAGCGAGCCTTAGTTGCTGGAACACTGGCCCAAAGGCTCTCCCCTGATCAGTTTCCAGAAAAGGGGTACCATTTGAATTGGTTTTGTACTCTTCAAAGTACAAGTCAGCTGCAGCCAACAGTGCTCCTTGGGATCCTGACCATGTGGGTTCCAGGTGCAGGAACATCCACTTTTTCAGTGTAGTGTATACATCTATCTCCACACCAATCACCAAGAGATCTGAAGAAGCAATGAGCTCTTTCATGAGATCCAGACCGACACCTCGCAATAGGTCGCTGTTTTGCCGGATCATCAGGTTGTCTAAGAACCACTGGTGGCAAATGTATCTGATGTCCACAAGTCCGTAATTCTCAGCATTGTAGTAAAAGCTACACACAGTCTCGACACTGACTGAGACCTTCATTATCTCCTCACACTGCACAATTAACTCATCCAACTGCAGCATACTGGCTGTGGCCAAGAAGGCGATGACTCGGTTGGGAGGAATTGCTATGTTACTACTGTATAAGTAGCCCAAAGTCTCATAGAAAGACTCACAATCAATATTCTTGTCAGGCATCTGCATCTCTACTATATCCATGTTTGTCTCTAGCCAGGCGCCACTGAACATGCTAGCAAAGTACCCAGACCGGCATAGGTAGACGCGGTGCAAGCACCACTCCTCCTCAAATGCACGGATCCTTATGTCACTGTTCTCACCCCTCAGGAAAAGTGACTCAAAAATGGCTCTGGACTTAGTCTGGGCCATTTTTTTCCGGGGGACTTTTGCCAGGTGTCCTTCTGGACCGGCCTTCCGCTTGCGGCCTACCTGACTGGCGCCAACTCCTGACGTCTCACCCGCTTCACCTCCCTGCTCTTCCTGGGCAGCGGCCGCTTGCGCTTCAGCAGCCTCGCCATCTCCAGCAGCCTGAGGTTCTTCTGCGGGACGATTTCCTCTGAATGAAAATATACTCTTTACAGCACCCATGGCTTCGTCTGAAGGGTCAAAACTTCCTCGTCAGACGTAGAGGCCAAAAAACGATACCTCAAGCCAAAAGGCAGCCGAACACGCGGCTGAACAGCACGCGACTGAACAGCGGAAACATCAAAATGGCCGCCAAGATGAGCCACTCAGCAAGCAATACTATCAAGTCATTTGGAGACTTGCGCCCCCTACCTTGGAGGACCACACATTGCACTTCCGTCCAAAACTTTCTGTTCTTGGGCCAGTCTCACAGACATACCTTTTTAGACAGACTTCTCGGTTTATGTTCATTAAATACAAGTAGAATTACTCATCTAAAAGTTTGGATGATGATTACTTTATCAGGAATTACATCTTGCTCCCATCTTTGTCCTCCAAACAACTTTCACATACCTTAATAACTTCTACAAATGCATCATCGGCACAGATAGTGAAGCTATTTTCTATATCCTGTGGTGTTTTAAAACTAATTTATTAAAATAATGTTTCCAGCTATACAGCATTTTAAAATCATCTCAGTGTGAATCAAAGCCATCTGTTTGCAGATCATGTAAACATTTTCCCCAGAAACCTAAGCAGTAAATATAAGACATAATCTTAAGGTATTAGGAAGATCAACTAGTCCAAATTTAAATCTGTTGGGTAAGTTAAGGTCTGGACTTTACAAGTTAGTAATCTAGTGAGGGGCTATGTTTCAAAAGCAAACTTCTGCTGTGGCGTTTTCTAACCGTTTCATGGCTTAGATAATGTGGAGATACAGCCTAGACAGAGGGAGCTTTGTGTCTCCTTGATACACTGAACATACATAGAATTTTCCCCCTAGTAGACAGATGTACTGAATTTACCCTAAAGGATGACAGGGATTACAAATTAGTACATAAATAGTTCTTGGAAGTGAATTTTTCTATACTGCAGGTGAAAATTTAGTTTAAACATTCCACAGTGATATAGTTAAACACCCAGGTTAGAATCCAAAAAGAATTACTTGACTGCATATTTTGGCAAAATTCAGTCGTCAAACTTGGTGTAAGGCCAAGAAGCAGGGTAATAAGATGAAACACATAGGATGCAAACAATCAGTAAATGTGCAGTACATTTTGAATATCTGAAAATACCCTTCCTCTTTTGAGATATATTTATCACATAACTATTACAAATTGCATTGGTGATACTGGCCTGGCAAGTTTTTAAAAGAATAAGTGAATAAAAGCCTGGGGATGTAGCTCAATAGAAGAACATTTGCTTAGTATGCACAAAGTCCTGGGTTTGATTGTCATAACCAATTAAGAATAAAAAAATAAATATGGAAATAGAATAAAATAATTGAAATACAAAGTTAGTTGTTTAGAATTTAGTCATCCTTATATAAACCAGGGTCATCTAGGAAGAATGAACATCATTTGAGAAAATGCCTCCATTTGATGGGCCTATAGCCAAATCTGTGGGCATTTTCTTTATTAATGGTTGATGTAGGAGGTCCTAGCCCACTCTGTGCAATGCTACCCTTGGACAGGTGGTCCTGGAAAGTATAAGAAAGGTAATGAATGAGCGAAATGTGAGCCTGGTGAGTCAGCCAGTAGGTAAGGGTCTCCAGGGGTGTCTGCTTCATTTCTTACTTTCAGGTTTCTGCCTTGAGTTCCTGCCTGGCTCCTTCAGTAATGGAGTATGGCCTGAGAATTGTAAGATAAAATAAACCTTTTTCTACTCCAAGTTGATTTGTGGTAGTTTGAATGTAATTGGCCTCCATAATCCCACAGGGAGTGGTACTATTAGGAGGTGTGACTTTGTTAGAGTGGGTATGACTTTGTTGGAAGAAATGTGTCACCGTGAGGGTGGGCTTTGCGGTTTCATATGCTCAGGGTACCACCCAATGTCACAGTCTACTTCTCATTCTCTGCAGGATATAGGACACTCAGCTACTTCTCCTACACCATGTCTGCCTGCATGTTGTCATGCTCTCCACCATGATGATATTTATGGATATTCATTTGACCTGTATATGTATTCAGTTGTCCTTATGTGATTTTAATAGGTATCCTTGAATTTCACTTTCCTGCATGTATTCTGTTATTCTAGTTTCATAATTTGCTTGCTTGGTCTATAAATTTGAATTATTCCTTTATTTTCTGAAATAAATTTCTGTTACAAATCTTCTTCAAAGTACTACTCTGGTGTATTCATATGGTTTTATAAGTACTTTTAGATCCTATTTTGGTATTTTTAGACTCTAATATTGCCTTTTTATTAATATAATGCTTTTGTTAATTCTTTGATAATTTTATATATGTTTATAATGCTTTTGTTAATTCTTTGATGATTTTATATATGTATACAATGTGTTTTAATCATATTTCTCACTTCCATACCACTGTCTATAACTTCTCTGGATCCAACCTCTATTTCCCACCTTCTTCTCAACTTCCTCTTATTTTGGGGGAGGATAGGAGTAAGAATTGGTTTTTTTTTTATAGGTGTGGTCCCTTGTAGCTTGACCATGCTCCACTGGATGGTCATTTATGCATATTTGGGAAGCACAAATGGGAATCAATGTGTTATTTTTAATGGGTTCAACTGATTAATTATCTATTTTCTCCAGTGGTTCTGAAGTCATATATCCCTAACACACACACACACACACACAGTTGTATATCACTAAATCTAACATACATATTGTTATTAGATACATTAGAGTAATATGTTTCTAAATATAACATAAAAGTTATATGTCTCTAAATCTAACAATTTCTAGTTGTTAAATCATTTAATATCTACACCAATGTTGCCTGATCAGGTATGATATTATGAATTTTCAAAGAATATTCTATCCTAAATTAGTAACTATTTGGGTAAAACTTAATACCTCAGTATAATGTCACTCTAGCCATGACTTAAACGCAATGTTTTTTCTTGGGAAGTTTCTTCTACAGTGTATGATTTTTATATAGCACCAAATATATTAAAGTTGTCTGTGTGTTTTCTTTTTCATTCAGCCTTCACAAACATAATTTCAGGTGTTTTTTCTAATACCCTCATTCAAAATGAGAAAAATGAGACTCAGAGTGATCAAGTAACCTTTCCAACATAGAATAGGCCATAATTTGTGCAATGTGTATTTAAATCGAAGTTCCTTTAGATATAAACTTCAGGGATCTTCCTGCCATTCCACATTGTCCTCAAAGTTCTATATTTAATTGGTAACCACTTGTGAACTCTCCTCATTGACTAATTCAATCTGTGAGACACAGATCATACTTTTAAAGAAGGCACACCCAGCCTTATGAAAGAGAGTGTTAAGGTTTTTCTTTTTTGTTTCAAAATATAACTTTATTTTTGTTTCAGAACGACCAGAGACACCAGTTGCTAAAAATTCATCCTCCGTGGAAATTTATCTCAGAAAAACAGAAAACTATGATTTGTACCTTTCTATCAGTTTGTCTATCCTTTTTTCTCCCTCAGTAAGATGATCTAGGGATTTTTAGACAGGCAAATAAGGGAAATATATATATACAAACCATGATCAAGAATTAATCTCGTGCCTAATTATGTGACCTCTTTACCAAAAATCTTCTTCCTAAAATTATTCATCTTAAGTTGTTCTTCTACTAACCTTGTGTAGGGTCCTGTCTCTTTCAGTCACCATTCACAGTCGCTTGCTCACTCATTCTGTCTCTCCATCTACAGAGTGGTACTGCCACCACCCCTGAATGAAGGCTCTCAGTAAATTGAGAACTGCTTCCTAGTCTTTACTAAAACATTGAATTGAAGCATTGCTTTATGGAGTATTTTTCCACATTGAAAATCACAGTATTTTGATTGTTACTTCAACTTCAAAACAGAATCGAAGGAACTCAAAAGGAGAAGCAAATTTCATTGTATTTATACATAGTTTCACTCTTTCTGTTGTCTGTTGGTCCCTTCGTTTCCATCAATTTTACTTTCAGGAACTTCCTTTAGCCATCTTTAATTTTCTGTTTTCCTTTCTGTGAGACTGCTTATATTACCACCCACACTCCTCGCGTGTGCGCATGCACATACACACCCAGAAGGTGCTTCTACTATTTATTGGACCCTGGAATAACAGGATTTTTTCCTGCTCTGTTTCCTTTTCTGTCAGTACTCTGGTAATGCTGAGCCACTTCTTTATGGTTTCCATGGTTTTTGATAAGATATTCTACTAAAGTATCAAATGAGAGCAATTGTTAAACCTTTTGCATGATCTCACAAGTTGCAGGAGTTTGTTTTCACTTTACTTTCTTGCAAACAAAGTGTGTAATCTTTTCTCTGTCTTTAGGTCCACTGGTTGCTTTTCTTCTATCATCTCCACTTTGATGACAAATTTATCCATTTACATTTTTAAATAACCAATCCCTTTCTAATTTTGATGATTTAAAAAAAAGTTGCAAAGTATGTGTCCATTGAATTTTTCTTTGTATCTTTATCTTTCCTGAGACTTCCTAATTTTTTCACTTATCTCAAGCATGTTCTTAGTTACTCATTTAATCACTTTCATGATAGCTGGTTCAAAAACCCTTCTTGAGATATTCTCCACTTTTTATGGTCTTAGTTCTGAGCCTATTGATTTTTTTCACATTTAAGTAAAGTATTTACTGATCCTTAGCATGGGTTTCTGTTGAATTCTGCAGGTATCAGGTGTTGTGAGGTTTTGTATAATATTTATTGCTTCTGCTGAAGCAGACCTCTTGGAACACCTTGCTAGAGGGTAAAAAGGAGGTCATTGCTACTACCAGACAGGGGTGGAAATCCAGGCTCTCCATTAGGCCTATGGAGACACCATGTCGTTATGTTGACACTATGGGACCTAGGAGTGCCACATTATTCCTTCACATATGGCCTTTTAAAAAAAATAAGTGTACATAGAGAGAAAGAATGTTAATCTGGGTGGATATAAAACTGGGGAGGATATGGGAGGAGTTGGGGGAAGGGAAAGAATATAATCAAAATTTAGTGTAAGAAAAAAAAGCATTTTAAATAAAATTTAAAAAAAATTTTAATTAGAAAAATGTGGACAAGGTACCTATTGCTTTATTTCCTATTGTTGCTGCAACAAATTGACAAAACTTTGTCTGTATTTACAACAGTAAATACTTAGTATCTTTTAAACTTTTCAGATCAGATGTCTTATACGAGGCTCTGTGACCTAAACTCCAAGAGTTTTCTGGCTATCTTCCTTTCTTGAAGCTTTCAGGAAGAATGCATTTTCTCCTCATTTAAAGTTGGTGGCAGAATTTAATTCCTTGCAAGGGTAAACTTGGTGTCTTGTTTTTCCTTGTACCTGAATGTTAGTGGCTATTTTAAGACTCTAGATTCTGCTCTATTCCTTGACTTAAGGTCCCATTTCTCCAATGTTAAAGCCAGCAATGTCAGGATTTTACCAGTTCTTCTGCATCCCTCTTACAGGTGTTGAGAGCTCAGGTCACTTCAATAGATCTAACAAGATGATCTAGGAAACTCTCTTCTGTCTTAAATGTGGTAATAAAAGATCACACCTTTTTCTAGAACTCCAGCTTCAGTTTCTCATCGGTCTCCTCTTATCATGGACCCCAACTGCTCCTGTGCCACAGACAGATCCTTCTCCTGCACCAGCTCCTACAAATGCAAAGTTCAAATACACTTCCTGCAAGTAAAGTTGCTGTTCCTTTTGACCTGTGGGCTGTGTCAAGTGCTCCCATTGCTGCATCTGCACAATCTGAACAAGCGCAACTGCTGTGCCTGAAGTGGGGACATCCCCACAGCTGCTTGTAAATAGAGCAATGTGAAGAAACATGATCTTCTTTTACAACCCTGTCCTGTTCTACACATCTCTTTCTATAAAACATAACTGATAATAAAAGTTGACTTGATTTTTAAAAAGTGTCAAGAAAAAAGAAAGTAACAACTTCAAGGTTACTCCCAACCTCAATTCCATTTTAGTATGCAATAATATAGCATATTCATGGGTTCTAGGGACTAGGATGGGGAGACATTATTTTGCCTGTCTCAGCACAGGATAGTATGTGTCATGACTCGACTTGATCGCTTCTGGCTCCATCCCAGAGATGTTTTATGATTGAATGTCTGGCTTCCTGTCCAGCCTTCTTTGACACCACCCCAGTGGAGAAGGGGATATTGGGGCACTTCATTGCAGATACATGGGTCTAAAAGTCTGGGTCCCTTCACTTTGTGTTTGTAGGAAGGAACAGACAGACTGATTTTTCTGTGATGGTTGGTAGCTCTCACCAAGAGCTTTTTCTGTGCTTTTAGATTGCCCATTTCATTTACCTTTGATTAAAGAGGGAAGAATTTATTTTCTGGATTTTTTTTCTCTGCCTGTTTTCATTTCTAGATTGCTACATTTTCAGCTCTCGAGCCCAGCTCCTACACAAGGCAGAAAGAACAGCAGGGTAATTGCCACCCTTTTCTTTCACAGGCACCCAGGTCCCTTTATGGCTGATCTTTTTCTCAATATCTTTCAGAGCTTTATTCTATTTGTTTGGCATATGCCTATGTTTGGGGAGCTTTTGGTTCATATTGTGGTAAGAATAGAAAAAAAGTGAGCCCACTCCACATTGTTCTAGAACTAGAATTCTACAAAACATTAAAATATTAGTTAAATACACTTTGAAATTATCTTTAAATTCTGATATTAACATTTTAAAAATGTGCTTCTAAGATATTATACTTGGTCTGGTGAGATGACTCAGTGAGTTAAGACACTTGCCACCAAACTCAGCGACCTAGGTTTCATGATTTCCGTAAGTTCTCAAACATCCACACTCATGCCATAGGGTGCGCGCGGACGCGCACACACACACACTATATCATAATCTAACACTGAGGTAATTTAGAGTAGGAACTCAAACATGGCGAGAACCTGGAGGCAGGAGTTCATGGAGAGTCACAGAGGAGTGCTGGTTACTGGCTTGCTCCTCATGGCTTATTCAGCCTGCTTTCTTATTATAGTACCAGGACCATTAGCCCAGTGCTGACACCACCCACAGTGAACTGAACCTTCTCACATCAATCACCAGCCAAGAATATATATAATAGTTTTGCCCACAAAGCCACTCTGGTGATGACATTTTCTTGATTTTGGTTCCATCTTCCAAAATGACTCTAATAGCTTATGACAAGTTGACATAAAAGTAACCAGTATATACACTAAATAATAAATAGATAAATATCAAACTAATAAACACATCTGTTTTGTTTTTTGAGTAGCTCTGGCTGTCCTGGAACTCATTCTGTAGACCAAGCTGGCCTCCAACTCAGTGATCTGCCTACCCCTGCCTCCCAAATTCTGGAATTAAAGAAGTACACCACCATTGCCCAGCAAATAAACACTTTGGTTTTAAAAAAGTGATATTGCCATTTCCCCTTTCTCCTACTGGTCTTTATGGAAATGCGAGAACAGAATTTAGAAGTGAAAACATCACAAAAACTGGTAATTGCAGGATGTGGCACAGAGCACACAGAAACAGCTCAGGCTGCATTCAAGTTCAGTTGTCATACTTACCAGCTGTGTGACTTTAGAGAAATCCTCAGGCCCTCTAAATCCATCCACCTTACAAAGGGGGCAAAGGATGCGACATGTGGGATCCATTGGCTCTTTCAGCAAGTGGGAAGCATGCACACAGCAGCACTTTGTCCTCTTATATTTATTTTCTCAGCTGCAGAGAACACTGGCTAACAGACCAGGCAAATGTGCCATTCCTGAACTGAAACTGTACTGTACATCACCGTTTAGAGGGCATCTGTCAGGGATCATGAGCAGAAGAATGATTCGAATTCCTGTGACTTTGGGCTCTAAGCACATTTCAGAAACCGAGAAATCAGAGGCCAACTGGCTATTATAATCTCTCTTGGCTCATAGTCCCCCTGACCTCATGGCAAAAGGAGAAAAATAGAAAGTTAGTGGAATATGCTTGTGATTTAATCAGGGTTGGACCCCTCTACTTGCTGGTATTTCTTGTCTCACCAAGAACACCCAGCATTTCTTCCTTTCCGCAATCACTGCAGCTCCTATCAAGCACAGGCTATGGCTCACAATTGTCTTAACCTTGTTCTGGCTGCTTCACTGTGGTATTTAGACAGAGAGAATCTCACATGCTAACATTAACATAAGACCTTCCTTTGTCTCTCCCCTGTGTCCTGGAATCTCTTTTATAAGGTCCGGACACTGCAGTCTTCATAGGCAGGCCACAAGTTAAGACAGCACAGGGGTGTTTAGAAGTTGGCAGTACAGATACCACTTCTAGGAGGCAATCTCCTTTCCTAAGTACAGGCATCACAACTAGCCACATGTACGGAGAGGATCTGCGTAGAAGGAGCTGCGGGCTGCGTTCCTGCCACCTGGCTCCCGGCCGCCTGGCTAGTTTATGCCCCAAAATAATTACACGGAAACTGTATTCTTTTAAACACTGCTTGGCCCATTAGTTCTAGCTTCTTAATGGCTAATTCTTACATCTTGCCTAACCCATATTTAGTAATCTGTATAGCACCAGTCTTACCGGGAAAGATTCAGCATGTCTGACCTGGTGGCTTGCTTCATTGCGTCTGCACTGGAGAGGAAAGGCATGGTGTCTGCCTCGCTTTCCTTCTTCCCAGCATTCTGTTCTGTTTACTCCACCCACCTATGTTCTAACCTATCAGGCCAAGCAGTTTCTTTATTAATTAACCAATGACCTTCCTCCATCAGATCTGAGTCTGCCACGTAATGAGGGAGGAAAAGGCACATCTGTGGCAGCAGACTTTTAAAAAATTGTTTTTTATGCTTCATGATTTTGGAACACTGTTGAAACAATTATCTTTTAGATAATTGTCTCCATTCTCATTCTCTCTGTAAAATTGGATGTGATTACTCTTAAAGTTCATGAAGAAAAGGGAAGGATGTTGTTCAGGCACTATCTTACCAGAGAACCTAGACAACAATGAGGACCCTAATAGAGATATACATGGATCTAATCTACATGGGAAGTAGAAAAAGACAAGATCTCCTGAGTAAATTGGGAGCATGGGGACCTTGGGAGAGGGTTGAAGAGGAGAGGAGAAGCAGGGAAGGGAGCAGAGAAAAATGTAGAGCTCAATAAAAATCAATAAAAAAGAAAAGAAAAACAAAAAACCAAACAAACCAAAAAAAGAGGCTGATTCTTTTCATGTCTGATTTGTTCAACGAATTAAAAACTATCTGATTACTCTGGTGTACGTGGAGGCTGCTTGTTTGTTCCCGGCCACCCAGACCTGAGACAATAACACAGAAACTATTATTTTCAACACTGTTTGGCTGATAGAGTAAGTGTATTTTTAGTCAGCTCTTACATCTTAAATTAACTCATTTCTGTTATTTTATATTTTACCATGAGGCTCGTGATTTACCGGCAAGGTTTCAGCACATCTGTCTCTGTTCAACTACCAAAGGATGTTTTCACATGCTTAATAGTTAGAGATCATCATCAACTTATACAAAAGGTTCCCATATACTGCTCACCTAGAACTGCTTAGACCTCCAGCCATGACACAGCTATACCATCCTCGTCTCCCAGTTATGACTTATGTGAGGGAAGATGTTATTTCTCTCAAATGTAAACCTCAATTTCATTCACGCTTATCCCAAAAAGTGTCTGGAGACAGAAATGTGTGCTCCCTTTATGTGGTGGTTTGAATAAGAGTGCCCCTCCATAGTCTCATATATCTGAATGCTTTGCTACCAGAGAGTAGCACTATTTAAAAGGACTAGAAGTTGTAGCCTTGAATGAAATGACACTTCACAACAACAGAACACTGACTAAAAGAGCTCCAAAAGGCATAAGCTCTATAGACAAGCCTGTGTAGCATTTTTTACTTAATTATTGATGTGAAAGGCCAAGTCTTTGTGAGTGGTAGCATCCCTTGGCTGGTGGTCCTAGAGCACATAAAAATGAGCAAGACATGAGGAACAAGATAGTAAACAGCATTCACCCATGCTCTCTGCTTAAATTCCTGTCTTCAACATCCTACCTCAGCTTTCCTGATGATGGACTGTAGTATGTGAGCCAAGTAAACCATTTTCTTCCCAAACTGATTTTGGTTTGTGTTTAATCATAACAATAGAAAGCAAACTAAAGCAAAAATTTGTTACAGAATTGTGGCATTGCTCTTACAAATAGGACCATTCCCCTCTGTATTCTGTGAATATGTTTTACTACCAATGGTTAATAATAGAAGCTGCTTCAACTTATAGAAGGGCAGAATACAGTCATACTAGAATCTATCTATCTATCTATCTATCTATCTATCTATCTATCTATATATATATATATATATATATATATATATATATATAGAGAGAGAGAGAGAGAGAGAGAGAAAGAGAGAGGAGAGAGAGAGAGAGAGAGAGAGAGAGAGAGAGAGAGAGAGAGAGAGAATGCGGAATCAGGGAGATGCCATATAGCTGCCAGAGGAAAAAGACGATCTTGCAGGTAGGCCATGACCTCATAGTGACGTACAGATTAATAGAGATGGGTTAATTTAAGATGTAAGAGCTAGCTAGGAATACACTTAAGCTATTGGCCAAACAGTATTGCAAATACACACATTGAAAGAGGATTAATTATAGTGGCTTGCATGTTGTCATCAAAGTAGAACAATGGCTATCTCCTGATGGAAAGATCAAGAATCCATAAAATTGATTGTCTCAGCAGTCCCAATCCTGGCACTGAAATCCCAGGGACTTCCTCAAAGACTCCTGGCCTTTAGTCTACCTTGTAATCCTGAAAAAGTAGTTTCTAATACTAGTGGAGGAAAGACTAAGAAACAGGATAGACAAGCTTGTCAGTTTGAGTGAGGCTAGGCAGACAAATAGGAAACACTCTTTCATGTCCTTTTATGTGAGCCAGAAAGTGTGGCCCAGACAGGGTGGGTGTTCCCATATCTAACAATCCAATTTAAAGACTGCTAACAGGCATATTCATTTGCTTGAGTTTAACTGATTCCAGATATAGTCAAGTTGACAGCCAAGACTACGCATCACACAAACAGTATAATAAATATGGGGAAAAAGGATATGTATTTTTCTAAAATGAGATAACAGAGTGCTCCTCACCTCTGTTTAATCTAGTGCTTGTATTGCAATCCAGGACAATAAGGCAAGGAACAAACTTTTTAAAAATGAAAAGTAAATACAAAGAATGAACTAAAACTGTCTTATTTGTAGAAAATATAATGTGATTTTTAAATGGGTCAAAATAATTTACCAGAAAACTACAAGATTTGATAAAATCTTTTAGGAAAGTAATAGAAAAAAATCAATATATAAGAAAATCATTCAAAATTTGATGTACCAATAAAAATTACTTTAAGAAAGAAACCAGAGGGGAATAAAATCACATTTGTCACATAATCAAAAAATTAAAATGCCTATAAATAAAGTCAACCATGGAGATGAGCAACTTTAACATACTGAAAGAAATAAACTGAATAAGAAACTAAAATGTCATATTTTCATGGAATAGAGGAATTAATATTTTAATATTAATAAATTGACTGTATTCTCTCCAATTGATTCAGAAATTTAATGGACCCCCCATCAAATATCATTAACATTTTTTGCAGAAGTAGAAAAAGATCCAAAAATTTATATGAAGCACAAAAGAGACACACAATAGCTAACACAGTTTGAATTTTAAAATGCTTTTCTGGAGGAGGAATCATGATATATAATACAAATTATACTTCATAGCCATAATAACAAAAACTGTATTGAGCTTCCACAAAAGCAAGCATATAGGGTAATGGAATATACTGAAATATCCAGAAATGATCCCATACAGCTATGCTATCAAATTACTAAAAGTACCAAGACACATTGTAAAAAAAAGACACTTTTTAGCATGCAATACATGTAAAAACAGAGAGCCACATGAAGAAGACTGAATGTAGATACCTATGTCTCACCATGTACAAAATTAATTCAAAGTGAATGAAAGGCCTTAATGTTATAAATGAGACTTTAAGATTACCAGAAAAATACATAGAGGAAGCACCTCAGGACCTAGGCATATGCCATGCCTCTGAATATGCTGCAATACCTCAGGAAACTGTGACAAGGATTTACAAATGGTATATAATTAAATTTAAAATCTTTTGCAAAGCAAAAGAAAAACATTCAATAAAGAGAATCTGTGGAAATAGTTTTTTTTTTCTGAAAGTATCTCGTGACTCCAAAGTGCTATGGAAAAATGCTCTGGTACACTGTAAAAATTTGTCACTCTTGTTAGTTTAATAAAACACTGATTAGCCAGTAGCCAGGCAAGAAGTATAGTCGGGGCAATCAGATTAAGAAAATTCTGGGAAATAGAAAGAGAGTCAGTCACCAGCAAAATGCAGAGGAAGCAAGATGAGAATGCTTCACTGAGAAAAAGTTCCAAGCCACATGGATAAACATTTATAAGAATTATAGGTGATTTGAAGTTATAAAAGCTAGTTATAATAAGGCTGAGCTAATAGGCCAAACAGTTTACAATTAATATAAGCCTCTGTGTGTTTCTTTGGGACTGAATGGCTGCAGGACTGGGCAGGACAGAAACTTATCACACCAAAGAGGTTGAACTTTTGCTTAATCTTGCAGTCAAGTTAACAATTCGTTATGAGATCATTGAAGAGCCTGCATGGGACAGACGTGGGCACTCTGCATATATGTAATGGTTGGTTGCATTGCTTGGTGTTTTTGTGGGTCTCCTATCAGTAGAAGTAGGGGCTGTCTCTGACTCTTTGCCTGCTTTTGGGATTCTTTTCTTCCTGGATTGCCTTGTCTAGCCTTTTTAAAATGTTTTTTCAAGACAGGGTTTCCCTGTGTAACAGCCCCTACTTGTCTTGGAACTAGCTCTTGTAGACCAGGCTGGCTTCAAATTCACATAGATCTGCCTGCCTCTGCCTCCTGAGCGCTGGTATTAAAGGTATGTGCCACCACTGCCCAACTTTGTGCAGCCTTAATATGAAGGAATGTGCCTAGTTTTAATATAATTTTATCTACCATATTTTGCTGATATTTATGGGAGACCTGCCATTTCTTGAAAAGAAATGGAAGAATGAGTGGATTGGGGGTTGGAAACAGAGGGGTGAGGGTGAGGGGCGAGCAACTGGGAAGAGAAGAGGGAGGGGAAAACTGTGGCCGGGGATGTAAAAAAAAAAGACTAGATACTTAACCTGCTGTTCTACTACATACTCTAAGTTTAACCTGGTTTTAAGAGATCAATGCAATCAGATGTACTATATCTTGGAGTTTTCGTGTAAGCAACTTTTGCAACTTAAGCTAAATATATAACTTTAATCTTAATGTATGTACTTTTCCATGTCCCTGACACAAAATAATGTGTGTGTGTGTGTGTGTGTGTGTGTGTGAACAAAGTCTGACATATGGAGTTGAGGCAGGGCCAAGCCCCTCCCCCAGGCAATTGAAAAATAGTGATAAAGAGGCTGTTGCCACCTTGTTTCTTTTATTAGCCTATTAACATAAAATTTCTTCATTCTGAAGTTACTAATCCTCTTCATACCGTTGCTGATATTATAACAAATATGAGTTTATAAAAATGTTGACGCAGAAAAGCATAAGGCTCAGATTTTGGCATCAGCCATGAGGTCTCCTACCTGTTTCAAATGTGGGAAAAGAGGCCAATTCCAAAATCAATGTGAAGAAAAGTTTGTTAATAAACCTTAATATAATAAACTCCCCTCAAAATTATGTTCAAAGTGTTGAAAAGGTTTTTACTGTGCCAGTCAATGTTAATCCAGAGTTGATAATGATGGAAGGTAATCCAGTTTTGGGAAAGGAGAGAATGAGCCCCAAAGGTGCTCATGGCAATACAAGAAAGCCTCCTGTGTTCCCATCTTGGAATCCCAATGCCACTGCAGTACCTCAGCCTGGTTTATAGTCACAAACTGCATCTTATGGCCTCTGCAGCGTGCCACCCAGCTTCATCTCAAACTCTACAGAAATTAAATATTTTGTCACTATTACTAGAAATAATTCAAGATGGGCGTATCTATAATTAAAAATAAAAAATTAGGTTTAGCTTTATATCTAAACCTAATTTTTTATTTTTAATTATAGAGAAGGGTGGGAGGAGGGGGAGGGAAATGGGAGGCTGCGAGGAGGTGGAAACTTGTTTTTTTTCTTCCTTTTCTCAATAAAAAAAATAAATTAAAATAAAAAAAATAGGTTTAGGAGAAGGAAAGAGACTCTCCACAAATCTGTAGTTACCACTTACTACAAGAAATTTAGCTTGATTTTAGGTAAATCAGATTGTACCACTTATGGAGTCTGTGCTTGCCCAGATGTTATTGATTCAGATTATATCAGTAAAATTCGTATTATGGTTTATTCCCAGCTATGCCAAGAAATTCCATCTCTAGCTGAATTAGAACAACTGATTTTTATTATTCACCATCCAGCCCCACAGGCCCTTGGTAATGATTGCTAAAATCAATAACTGGATTTCACATGTGCATACTAGACCCAATTGATATCTCTTGATAAACCTTATATTAGTTACAGTATCAGTCAACCAGTACTGATAGGCACAGGAGAAAACACTTCTATTCTAATTAAACAATCCTCCTTCTAATTGGCACACTCAATCTCCAGTTTTAAACCTTCAAGGGATTGGTGATAAAAGTAATCATTTACAAACTATAGAAAATTAATGTCCAGTTTTCCAAAATTGAATTGCCATTTTTAGCCCTGTATTTTACCCTTAACTTTCTCCCTTTGGGCTCCTGTCTCAATGTGGTTGTAACATCTCTATATCTGAACACCCTTTCCTAGGAACCACTGACAAACATACACCCAAAGTTTCTTGGATAGAAGATTGCCTTGCTTGAGTAGATAAGTAGCCATTTAAGGAAGATGAACTTAAACATCTATGTGCTGGCTAGTTTTATATCAACTTGACACAAGCTAGAATCATTTTGAAAGAAGGAACTCCAATAGATAAGTGCCCCTACCAGATTGTCCTATGGGCAGGGCCGTAGTACATTTTCTTGGTTGATGAGTGATATGGGAGGGTAGTGCTACACCTGAGCCCTATGTATCTAAAAAAGCAGGCTTAGCAAGCCACTAGCAAGCAAGCCAGTAAACAGCATTTCTCCAATGCCTCTGCATCAACCCTGTTCTGAATTCCTTCCCCAATTTTTCTGGATGATAAACTGCAAGAAAGAAGCACATTTATTCAACTTACTAACAAGATCCTGATTCTATGTATCTTTTTATATCTCAAGATATTTTCAACTTTCCTTCACAAACTTCCCTGGTTTGGGGAAACAAATATTCTTTCACCACCCTGCTCTAAAGATTCTATGTGAAATTCTATTCCTTCCTATATAGACCTTCTCTTACATAAGCCCACATTCTATTTGTAAGGCAGCATTTTTTCATAAGGAGCCACATTCTATTTGTAAGGCAGCATTTTTTCATAAGTCAGGCAAAGTGACCATTACATGGAATGATGCTCCTGGATTATCGTATCCTCTTCTTCCACCTGGAGCAACCACCAACCAGCAGGCGTAGCTTTTGTCCTTAAACAAATTCCCACATTAACCCTTCAGTTAACTAACTGATTCTCACTATGTGACTCAAACCATCCCACTATTGTTTCAAGTCACCTTGGCTCATGTCTCGGACACTTTCTTGTTATCAATATTTGCCAATATTCAAAGCTTCCTTCACAGGTGAACTCCTCCATTTTTTTAGTTAACATATTTGATCCCACAGAGAATTACCTGGCCCCCTCTCAATAGGAAATTTTCATTTTGTGCTCAGTCCATGAAAAACACTTAGAGCCTACAATGTGAAATAATCAGAGAACACTGGGGATCCAAAGAGCATGTGCGGAATGCTAAGGATCCAGAGTGTTTCCAATGCTGCATTTTTATTGGCGACAATTGCATGCAAGGATGCTGTGAAATCATTTACAAGGGAATAGAATGTTCTGCTTAGTAGAATACCTGGGAGAACAAAGACAAGAAGGTTTTGGTAGAAAAACAGAAACATAAACAGCTTATCCGTCTTAAGAATTAGCTCATTCCCATATCCTTGACGTGGAAGCATCTGTTGCACAGATCATTTCTCTCCGTCCTTTGTTGCCAAGGGACAGAGTGCTCTTAGACATGGAATGCGCTTCTTTTGAAGATGAGGCTATTGGCAGCATTTTCTCCTTTCGTTACTGTAATTAAGTAAGCATGACTAAAGCTGGAAATGGTTCTTCTTCTGGTCTAGTTGGTGGTTTCATCCTGCTTGATGGACTGCACAAAAAAGAAACCCGATAATAATCAGAATCCTTAAACCAAGCAAGCTAAACACATGATTTTTAAAATATTTAAAGGGACCAATTGGCACCATTCCTTCAGCTAATCCTTCTGACAACTGTTCGCTTTTCAACAGAGGGGCTGTAGCTGCTGCCATTGCCAAGACCTGAGATTGTAACTTGAGTTCATTCCAGTGATGCATTATGAAAACGATCTGATCCTAACAGGTGAATTCTAGACTATTTATGTTATGATATGGAACTTGGAGAACACAATACTGGGCTACCTTATAATGGCATTTTAGGTGTTGTGACCAATTCAAGTCCTGTACCTACTCTCCCAACAAAATAATAGGGACATTTGGTGCTTAAATTTCACCAAGAATCCCTTAAGAGATGTGATTTTGGTTTTTCAGGTTTCCAGTAAAGTTCTTTTGAAATTTTTATATGAAAGAAGCTGTTTTTATCCCTGGTATAAGTTCATATCTGTAGTTGCTGCAGCAATAATGTTAGCTGAGATCACAATTTCAGCAATTAGCTACCATACAAACCTTTCGGTACACCTCTGTAGGTGATTTATTATTTCATGCATAAAGGCTACAGTTGGAATCTCTTGCAAAACTTCCTTCAAGACTAACTTGAATCCAGACAACTGTTGGTCTTTTGAGAATCATAAACAGAGTCCATTTCCCCAATAAGTATGCTTCATACTCTGCTGCAAATAGCAGACAAGACAGGCACTATAATATAACATTCAGATTCATTATATATTATTTGAATATTTCCTAAAAACATAGCTTATGGATTAAGAATACATGTTGATATTTGTAATTGCTTATTTGGGGTTATGGTCAGCATTTTGAGTTGCATTCCCGTGATAATCTTCTTTCCATACTGTTAATGATCCCTTTATCAGCCTAACTTCCACATATGGTCCTGCATAGGCCCTAATTCCATCCTAAGGTGGGGGCAGGTAAACCCACGTATAGTCAGTCCACTTAGTGGGTTACTGGAATGAATCACCACGTGATGGGAGTGATTAACTTATACTGCAGTGAGTCCCTATCTCAACATTCAATTTTCTCTCCCAAATGATTCTCTATGTGGTCCCCAAATCACCTTTCTTTGAGCCATGCTTTTATAACTAGAATGTGTGGTAACACACTCAGACCATCTTAACAGTTCATTTGTGGGGTCTCATCACCTACAATCAGTATAAAAAGTCCGTTTGCATTCTAGGTAACATTGGAAATGATCCCAGGAGCAGATTCCCAAGATGTTCTGAAATTCAACATAGCCTTATGATCTTGTTTCTGTAATCTTGGGCAATAACAAAAGGAGTTATTAACAGTAAAATGCACAGTGGAGGCCAGGAAGCTAAACTAGTACAGTTGAAAGGGAATCCATCTATGGGCTCTACAGCAAGTAAGGGCTCAGGATAGGATGAGTAGTACTTCAAAATACTCTTGGGTTCTTCACCACACATATCCTGACCCATAACTTCAGTGGAAGGTCCCTGTCCACCAGAGACCATGCCCACAGACTGCTAGCAGTTCCTCAAAGCCTGCCCAGCCTTCCCCCAACATCCCCCAGGCCTAAGTCCCCCTGCTTTAACAGAGGCCATGCTGGCACACAGAATCCCAGAATTCACACAGGCCACTAGAACCCCAGAAGAGGTACCTGCTATACCAGATAGATACTAGAAGTGCAGGCCACTCAGGCCAGAAGACCAAAGAGGAAACAAAAACCAAGTAGAAAAGCACCCACCCAGCAAAGATAAACTCAGAAATCAGCACCTAAACCTATAATTACCCCAAACCCAAATGCCTAGACATTAGTGTAAGAACACAATCAACAATAACCAGGGTAATATATCACCGTCTATGGATTCCACCCAGCTATCCTGCTATGGCAAGCTCCGAATATTCCAGCACAGCTGAAGCAAAAATAAAAGGACGTTAAACTCAACTTTATGAATATTTTGAAGTTCTTAAAGAGAAAATGAATAAATTCCATAAAGAAATCCAGGAAAACACAAACAATTGGAGGAAAAGAATAAATTCCCTAAAGAAAGCCAAGAAAAAACAAATTAACAGATGAAGGAAATGAATAAAACTGTTCAAGACCTGGAAATGGAAATAGAAGCAATAAGGAAAACACAAACTGAAGGAAATCTGAAAATAGAAAATCTGCGTAAGCAAACTAGAACTTCACCAACAAAATATGTTTATAAGGAAAGGAAATTGTCAACAAGATAAAACAGCAGCCTACTGAATGGGAAAAGGTCTTCACTAACCCCACATCAGATAGAGGGTTGATCTCCAAAATAAATGAAGAACTCAGGAAACTAGGCATCAATAAACCAAATAATCCAATTAAACAATGGGGTACATATCTAAACAGAACCATTAACAGAAATTTCAAATGGAAACACTTAAAGAAATGTTCAACATCCTTAGCCACAAGGGAAATGCAAATCAAAGCTATTTTGAGAGTCTGTCATGTGTCAGAATTGTTAAGATCAAAACCACAAGTGACAACTCATTGTGGTGAGGATGTGGAGCAAGAGGAACACTCCTCCATTGCTGGTGGGAGTGCAAACTAGTAGGATCACTATGGAAATCAATATGGTGGTTCTTCAGAAAAATTGGGAATCCATTTATCTTGAGACCCAGCTAAACCACTCTTGAGCATGTACCCAAAGGACACGCCATCCTACCACAAGGACAATTGCTCAGTCATGTTCATAGCAACTTCATTCATAATAGCCAGAAACAGGAAATAACCTAGGTGTCCATCAACCAAAGAATGGATAAAGAAAATATGGTACATGTAACAATGGAGCATCACTCAGTTGTTAAAAAATAACATCATGAAATTTGCAGGCAAACGGATGGAGCTAGAACAAAACATTCTGAGTGAGGCAACTTAGACCCAGAAAGACAAACGTGGTATGTACTCATTTATAAGTGGACACTAGCTGTAAAGTAAAGGATAACGATGCTACAATCCACAGACCCAAAGAGGCTAAGTAACAAGGATGGTTCAGTGGGGGGACACATGGATCTCCCTAGAAAGGGGAAATAGAATAGATTTTATGGGTGGACTGGGGGCAGGTGTGGATGGGAACAGGACGAAGCAGGCAGTGGTCGGGAGAGACAGAGGAAAGGTACTTGGAGGAACAATTGGAACTGAGGGGTGCATTTTGGGGTGCTAGAGAAACACAATACATTGAGAACTCCCTGGAATCTATGAGAGTGACCCTAGTGCAGTCTCCTAGTAATGGGGATACATAGCCTGAAGTGGATATTTTCTTAATCTGGAAAAGGTTCCTAGCAATGGGACTGGGATATCAACCCAGTCACAAAACCTTTGACTTACTCTCTGTCCTGCTTGCAAGACATGCAGGGGCAATTATGGTGCAGAACTTGTGGGAGTGGCCATCCCATGACTGGCTCAACTTGTAGCCCAAGCATGAGAGGGAACCCACACCTGACACTGCTTGGATGGCCAGAGGCAGGACAGCCCAGAGATCCTTGATAGAATCAAACACAACTGGTAAAACAAAAACAACAAAAGAAAAGAAAAAAAAACATGAAAACTTAAAGTCAATGAAATGATTCCTAATAATATTGTTCTATACTCATAGATTGGTTATTATCCCATTTGTCATCAGGAGACTTCATCCAGCAAATGATGAAAGCAGATGCAGAGATCCATATTCAAACATTAGGTGGAGCCAGGGGAACCCCACAGAGGAGACAGAGAAAGGATCGTAGAACCCAGAGAGTGGAGGACACAAGGACAGCATGGCCTACAGAGTCAACTAAGCAGGGCTCATAGAAACTGAAGCAACACTCATGAATCCTGTATGGGTCTTAGCTAGGTCTTTTGCATATATATTGTGCCGCTTGGTCTTCTCTCAGTGTGACTCTCAATGAGAGTGGGGGTATCTCTGACCCTTTTGCCTGGGCTTGGGTCCCTTTTCCTCCTATTGGGTTGTCATGTCCAGCTGTGATATGAGGGTTTGTGCCTAAACTTATTGTATCTTGTTAGGCTATGTTTGGTGGGTATCCGTGGGAGGCCTACCTTTTTTGGGAAGGGAAACAGAGGGGATGTTATCTGGGGGAGAGGGGAGGTGGAGGGAGGGACTGGGAAGAGTGTAGGGAGGGAAAACTGTGGTTGGGATGTACTGTATGAGAGAAGAATAAATGTCAAAAAAGTACTGTTGGCAGAGCATCAAGGCAAGTGATAGTATAAACTCTAGAAGGTTGAGGAATATGTAACCTATAAATATGCTCAGAAGTAGAACCTGTGGAAAGACTAGTGACAGAGACCACCATAAGAAAAATGTCTGGCTCTCTTCCTGTTTTCTCTCCCGGTGTACACATGGGGCTTTGCCTCTCTCCTCTTCCTCCTCCTCCTCCTCCTCCTCCTCCTCCTCCTCCTCCTCCTCCTTCTTCTTCTTCTTCTTCTCTCTCTCTCTCTCTCTCTCTCTCTCTCTCTCTCTTTCTTAATAAATACCTATGCCTAAAAAAAAAAGAAAAAGAAAAATGTCTGTAGAAGAAGAGGCTGGCCCAAATATCTTAACACTTGTACTGTCTTATCAGTCAACAAGACAGTTTTTTATCCTGTCTTTAAGTCAGGTTTGGTGCTGCTTGTATTTGCAAAGGGGTTACTCTGGTCCCAACTTGACTCACAGCCTTCAGCTGAAGACATTTCATGGCCTTGATAGGAACCTTTATGGGACCAGGGTTAAATGTTTATTTTTGGTTTGTTTGTTTTTGTTTTTGTTGTTTTTGTTTTTTTTTGAGACAGGCTTTCTCTGTGTAACAGTCCTAGCTGCCCTGGAACTATCTCTCGTAGACCAGGCTGGCCTGGAACTCACAGAGATCTGCCTATCTGCCTCCTGAGTGTTGGGATTAAAGGCACGTGCCACACCGCCTAGCTGAATATTTTTTTCCTGGGAACCCAAATTAATAAAATTGGAAATGAACAGATAAATATTACAATAGACAAAAAAGAAATTCAGAATATTATAATGCAATACTTTTAAAACCTATAATCCATTAAGTTGGAAATGTAAAATAGTTCAATTTCTAGATTCATTCAACCGCCAAAATTAAACCAAGAAGTCAACAACCTAAAGAGACCCATAACAAATTAAGAGATTGAAATAGTAATAAAAAGCCTTCAAAATAAAACAAATTTGGCCCAGACATATTCACAGAATTCTTTGGACTCTCTAAGAATACCTACAGTCAATTCTTTTTTGTTTGTTTGTTTGTTTTTAGTTTTTCGAGACAGGGTTTCTCTATGGTTTTGGAGCCTGTCCTGGAACTAGCTCTTGTAGACCAGGCTGGTCTCAAACTCACAGAGATCCACCTGACTCTGCCTCCCAAGTGCTGGGATTAAAGGCGTGCGCCACCACCGCCCGGCAGTCAATTCTTTTTAAACTATTAAAAATTAATAACAGAGTCAGGCAGTGGTGACACATGCCTTTAATCCCAGCATTTGGGAGGCAGAAGCAGGTAGATTCTGAGAGTTCGAGGCCAGCCTGGTTTACAGAGTTAGTTCCAGGACATCTAGGGCTGTTACACAGAGAAACACCGTGTCAAAAAACCAAACCAAACCAAACAAAGCAACCAAACCAAACAAAGAAAGAAACAAAACTCTTTCTATGAAGCCAGTATCACTTTAATACCCAAACCTGGGAAAGACAGATCAACAACAAAAAAAAAAAGAAAAGAAAAATAAAACTACAAGACAATATCACTGAAGAACATAGGTTCAAAACTTGTCAATAAAATATTCACAAACCATATACAAAAATACATAAAAATGATTATCCACCATGACTATGTTGACTTTATCTCTAAAATGCAGTTATGTTTTAACACACATAAGTCAATAAATGTAATAAACCACTGATGGAGGGAGTTACTTTCATTGGTTAATAAAGAAACTTCCTTGGCCCATTTGATAGGCCAGCCCTTATGTGGGTGGAGTAGACAGAATAGAATGCTGGGAGAAAGAAGCCAAGTCAGGCAGTCGCCATGATTCTCCTCTCTGAGACAGACACAGGTTAAGCTCTTTCCTGGTAAGCCACTTCGTGGTGCTACACAGATTATTAAAAATGGGTTAATTGAGATGTGAGTTAGCCAATAAGAGGCTGGAATTAATGGGCCAGGCAGTGTTTAAAAGAATACAGTTTCTGTGTAATTATTTCAAGCATAAGCTAGCCGTACAGGAGCCGGGTGGCAGGAAGCGGCTACGCCGCTCCTCACTACAGAATGGCGCCCAACATGCTAAATTGGATCCATGTAAAACCTGAGAGAGCTTAATTTTAAACACAAAAAACAGAGTTTAACGCAGCTTTTTGCTGTTTGTGGGTGGTGTGCCACAGAGAGAATTTCCTGACTCGACAGCCTTAAAAAAAAAGCCTGCTTGGTTTTAAAACGCGGCTTCTTGGGCCCTGCCGCTGGTACAAATTCCATTTGTGGGCCTGGGTGTTTGTGTTCCCGCTTGGAATCGGGAATAAAGTACTCTGAGACCATGCCTGCGCTCCCCGCCTGGACAGACTTTGGAATCAGGCTTAAGCAGGCTGGAGAACAAATTGGAGAGAGATGGAGCCAACATTCAGAGCAGCCTGCTGCACTGCAGCTCAGAGGCCCAACTGATTCAGTCACGAGCAACACCAGCATGCTGAACTGTGCTGACCTCAGGCAGGAACTATCATAATTACCATAATAGCAGCACAGTTGAGGTTTAGACTGGCAGAAACAGGCAGTTCCGTATTACCTCTACATGGTGCAACTTAAGTTTTTAAGAAGTGCTTAGCATTTTAAGAAATGCTTCTGGATAGTAAAAAAATTACAGATTCACAATAGGACAGATTCAGACATAAAAGAACACTAAATGAGTCACAGTGTTGGATGAATGTACATAGGCTTAGGAGAGAGAAGAAAAAGAATATAAAGAATAAAGTTAATGTCTTAGTCTTTAAAGAGACAGAGTACAGATAACTATAGATTAAAAGAAATAAAGAAAAATAAGCCACGTAAAAATGGAAAATTCACAGAGTCTGGATTATGTACATTGTGTTTTCTTTAAAATTTTTGACTGTAAAGGAGCTAAATACAGAGAGACATTTCATTGTGTGGTCTGCCAAACTACATGTATGTTCTAAAGGCATCATGACTTCCAAATTTGGGTCTAAGGATATGATGCTTTGGAGAGGGTCTTCTTTTGTTTTCACAGAGGGTGAGACCCTGTGGATTGCTTCTATCCCAATATGGTATGATAGACCACGCCCTCCTGAAAGGTTGCTGTGAACACCTTCAGAAAATTACTTCATTCAACTGCCAACTGAGATGAACTTGGCAGACAGGTTACACCAGAAAAGACCTAAATAACAGCGCCCCCATTCAGCAGGAAGCAGTTTGGAGAGAAAAAATCTGTGCCCATGTTCCTATATATTGCTTATAAATGTTATTTTACATTTAAAGGGGGATATGATATAGATATGAATAATTTGAATTGATATGGATTTTGCTTTAGTGATTTAATTTTAAGGTCAATTTTGTTATATGTATTTCTGATCTTGATTAAGGTATTATGATTGTGTAGTTCATTTAAAAATGTAATGTATAATTAGGAAATATAGGTTGCTAAAGGATAATCATCAATAGTAAAGCTTGTCATGTTAGTTAGATTTTCTAGATATATAGAGATATATTTCAGTTAGATAGGCATTCTTCATATCTTTCAAAGACTGCAGAATATGGCATTTAAAATATTTTAATAACTTAGGGCTTTTCATGACAATGAGACATGTCTGCTCCTAGCAACACCAATCTACTTCAAGAGGATAATGGACATCAAAGAGGCTCCTTATGGAGTTGGTTAGCCATTTGGGCAAGAAACTGTTCTTTCCTGGACTGTTGCATAAACTGGACACAGAGAACCTACAGAGAGAGGACTGCTGAACTTGCCAAAAGGTGAGATGGTATTTCGGGGTTCCTGATCTATGAAAGAGTCGGCGAGACATTCTGCAGGACACAGCAGAAAGTGACTGAACTGTCTTTAAATTTTCCTGCTTTATGGAAATGTCTGCTGGAAACTATGGGCCTGTAGGCCGAAGATGGATGCCCCAATGGTATAGAGGAACTTTGGGTGACTGTCCAGGATGCGAGATGTCTCTGTGATTTCTAGAGTTTTAGAAGTTGCTTACTTCTTGTTTACTTAGGTAATATTATATCCTTCTGGAGTCTTTGATGGAGTTGAAGAATATATAGATAGTTATTGTTTTCCTTTGTTATGATAAAAGATAAAGTAGATGAAAATATTGTAACTGTAATTCTTGCTTGATAACTTTTGTTATATGTAATTTTACTATGTTAAAGTTAAAGCCTTTCTTTTTTGTTTAAACAGAAAAAGGGGAAATGATAGAGGAGTTACTTTCATTGGATAATAAAGAAACTTCCATGCCCCATTTGATAGGCCAGCCCTTAGGTGGGTGGAGTAGACAGAGCATAATGCTGGGAGAAAGAAGCCGAGTCAGGCAGTTGCCATGATTCTCCTCTCTGAGACAGACACAGGTTAAGCTCTTTCCTGGTAAGCCACCTCATGGTGCTACACAGATTATTAAAAATGGGTTAATTGAGATGTGAGTTAGCCAATAAGAGGCTGGAATTAATGGGCTAGGCAGTGTTTAAAAGAATACAGTTTCTGTGTAATTATTTCAGGCATAAGCTAGCCGTGCAGGAGCTGGGCAGCAGGAAGCGGCCACACTGCTCCTCACTACAAACCACATAAATAAACTTAAAGACAAAAATCACATGATCATCTCAATACATGCAGAAAAACGACAAAATCCTGCTTGCCTTCACGATAAAAATCCTAGAGAATATAGGACTGAAAGAAGCATACCTCAACATAATAAAAGTTATGTATGAGAAACTCACAGCCAAAATAATTCTAAATGTAGGAGAATTTGAAGAAATGCAGCACTTAAATCGGGGTCAGGATTGTCTACTATATTAGTATGGTGTTTGAAGCATTTAGTGAAACATTAAGTTAAGAGAAAGAAATTTGAGTGATATAAATAAAAATGGGAGCAGAAGAAGGGTGAACACGAGCAGGCAAGTCAGGACCGCGAGGGGTGCACCCACCCACTGAGACGGTGGGACTGATCTAATGGGAGCTCACCAAGGCCAGCTGGACTGTGACTGAATGAGCACGTGATCAAACCGGACTCTCTGAACATGGTGGACAATGAGGGCTGACTGAGAAGCCAAGGACAGTGGCACTGGGTTTTGATCTTACTGCATGTACTGGCTTGTCGGGATCCTAGTCTGTTTGAATGTTCACCTTCCTGGACCTGGATGGAGGGGGAGGACCTTGGACTTCCCACAGGGCAGGGAACCCTGACTACTCTTTGGACTGTAGAGGGAGGGGGCGGGGGGAAGGGGAGGGAAATAGGAGGAGGGGAGGAGGTGGAAATTTTTAATAAAATTTTTAATAAAAAATTAAAAAATAAAAAGAATAAATAAAAATATCTATTTGCAAGTGACATGATATTAAATATTAGAGATCCCCAAATTTCTATCAGAAAATTTTGAGAAATGATACATTCAAAATGTAGCAGGATAAAGAATAAATTTGCACAGATAAACAGCTTTTCTATTTATCAACACAAACATACAGAATAAAAGATCCTGGAAGCATTCCCATACACAATAGCTCCAAGAAAATAAAATAGGAGTAACCCTAACTAAGGAAGTGAAAAATGTAAACTTCTGAAGATACCAGATAATGGGAAGACATGCCATGCTCAGAATTGATATTGTAAAGATGACCATTAATACCAAAAGCTTTTATAAATTCAATGCAACCCCAATGAAAATTCTTATCTTGTTCTTCATATAACTAGAAAAAACTGTTAAAATTCATTTGAAACTCAAAAGACCCCAGATATCCAGAACAATCCTGAACAAAAAAGAACAATGGTGGAGGGATTCTCTTTCCTGATCTCAAGCTACAGAGCCATCGTAATAAAATCAATGTGATACTGGCACAAAAAAAAGACACACAGACTGCTGGAACAAAATCAAAGACCTAAGCACCAGAATGTACAAGATTTGACAAAGATGCCAAGAACATAAGCTGAAGGAAGGTAAGCATCCTCAACAAATGGGCCTGGGAAAACTGGATGTTCACTTGAATAAAAATAAAATTAGACTCAAATCTATCCCCTTGAACAAAAGCTAACTCCAAATGAATCAAAGACTAAAAATGTGAAACCTTAAACACTGAAAGAAGAAATCATAGGCAGTGCCCTACATGATATAGGTGTAGGAAAGGACTTTATGGGGGCTGGAGAGATGACTCAGTGGTTAAGAGCACTGCCTGCTCTTCCAAAGGTCCTGAGTTCCCAGCAACCACATGCTGGCTCACAACCATCTGAAATAAGATTTGGTGCCCTTTTCTGGTCTGCAGGCAGACACAATACTGTAAACATAATAAATAAATAAATAAATAAATAAATAAATAAATATTTTGAAAAAAAAGGAAAGAACTTTATAAAGAGGACTTCATTTGCCCAAGAATTAATGTCAACAGTTGACAAGTGAAACTAAAAAGCTTCTGCATAGTTAAAGAAACAACTGTGTGAAGAGGAAGCCCACAGAATGGGAAAGAAATCTCTGCCAGCTGTGCATCTGGCAAAGGATTAATACCCAGAATGCATAAGAACTCAAAAAATTAAAAAACCCAAAGAGTAAAAACAAAACATAACCTGGTCAAAAATGGGCCTAGTATCTGAACAAAAATTTCTCAAGAGAAGAAAAATGCATTCTGGAAATATATATGGAGGACCTTCAAAAAGGTAAAAATAAATCTATTATATGTCCCAGCTATCATACTCCTTGTAATAGTCCCAAGCACTTAAAAGCCCAGAAGATTTTGATTGAACTGCAGACATTAGACCTTAAGATATCTCCAATTGTGCCCTGGTTATATCTTTTTGGAATTAAAGAGCTTATAATTCTAATAGTTTCTCTGGGGTTTCTGAAAATGGCTAATGCTTAAAGAATTTCTAAATTGGTAGGTAGATAGGTCCTAGAATGAGGCAGGCCCACATTTTGGAGTCCTTACTTAGAAGCTAATCAAGATGAAGCTTACTTCTCTTACTCTTGATCATTTTTACAATGAGACAAGCAGCTGGAACCAGAAGAAAACACTACCAACCTCTCCATCAACACTTTTGGCACTTATAGGCTGTTGCTAATTTCTTATGTAGGAAAAAAAACAGAGAAATAATCACAACGATATAATTTAATAGAACTTTATAGAGAAAGTCAGATAACCATCCAAATTATATTCACAAAAGAACTAAGGGATACAAGTGAGACATTACATCAGATGGGCATGGTACAAAGAGAAAAAAGCCCGATTAAAGAAGGCTGAAATTAGAGTTTCACACTGCCTATATAATACCCCCGCAATCTAAGTTTACAGACCACAGAAGGAGATTTCCTCAATAAACCAAAAAAAGAGTGAGCACCTCACTGTATCACAGACTGCAAGGACAATACCTACTACGGACACCTAGAGCTAGGCTTTAACCTGTGCACCTGTGATTTAACCTGACTACAGAGTCAAATTCCAACTTTCACTGGGCATCAAACTGGTCATAGGTTCTATACTCTCCCAGGATGAAAGCAGTCCTGTGGCACACATGATCCTGTATCTAGATATTTTGCCGCAACGTTCTGCTTGGAGACCAGGCCCTAGAATATTACCCACAGCCCCACACTCTAGAAAATGAAACATATACTCTTGAGAGAGAAAAATTATGGTGACATTGGAAGAAAAGGGAACTCCTTCCCTTGACACTGGTGAAAGCTTCTTGCTAGAGGAGAAGAAAGAATTCCAGCACAATTGGCGTCACTGTAAAGATTCCCACCACAGAGTTAGTATCCCTTTCATATATGGGTATTTTATGTTAAAGCAGTGGTTCTCAACCTTCTTAATACTGTGACCCATTAATAAAGTTCCTCATGTTGTGGTGACCCCAACCATAAAATAACTTTCATGGCTTAGTTCATAAGTGTAACTTAGCTATTGTAGTGAACATAATGTAAATATTTTTGGAGATACATGTTTGTCAAAATAAATAGAGGGTTTAAAAATCAAACCACAATCCCAGAGAACCTAGACAACAATGAGGACCCTAAGAGAGACATACGTGGATATAATCTACACAGGAAGTAGAAAAGGACAAGATCTCCTGAGTAAACTGGGAGCATGGGGACCTTGGGAGAGGACTGAAGAGGAGGGGAGAGGCAGGGAGTGGAGCAGAGAAAATGTAGAGCTCAATAAAAATCAATAAAATAAAAAAATTAAATAGCAAAATAATAATCAATCAATAAATAACAGGCATTACTTAAAAGAAGTGTAAATAGCCAATAAGTAAATGAAAAAAATGCCTAATCATAGAATTATGGGAATGGAAACAAAAAATATTCTATCTTCTTCCAATAAAAAAGGTAATCAGCAAGAAAAACAAAGGAAATGGTGAAAGATTCAGGGCTGAAGGGGAAGAATGCCTAGCCACTGTGGCAAGCAGTGTAAATTAGTCCAGCTTCTTAGAAAATCAGGATGGATGTTCCTCAAAAAGCAAGGTAGAACAGCCATGTGTTCCAGGAATTATATGCCTGTTTATGTAACTAAAGGCATAAACATTGCTATGCAGTAAAGATTCCCATACATAGAAGATTACTGCAGTATTCTTCATAATAGGTAAGTTGTAGAAGAGCAGTGGCCATGAACAAATGATTGGATAAAAATACTGTGATATACAGACACAACAACATATTCTTTACCCATAAAGAAGACTATTATGTTATTGCTAAAAATGGGTGGAAGAGATCACTGCGTTAAGCAAAATAATCCAAATTCTCTCATATGAAAATAAGATTTTAAAACAAACAAGAGAGAAAGGAGGATGGTGGACATTTGGGGGAAGAACACCAGTGTGAGTGTAGAAGACAAGCTGAGGTGATGGGGGGGTAAATAAGACGAAATACATTGTAAACATGAATGAAAATGTCAAAATAGAGCATATTATTCTGTGCAAATGATTAAATATAACCCCTATGTGTTTAAAAGTTGAAAAGGGGAAGTAGGAAATGCGGAATAAAGGTATTCACACATAGACCAAACAAACTGCCCGACTTCCTCACACTTCCAACTTTCTATCACAAACATTAAGGGAAATTCTTCAATTCAAAAGGAAAAAATTGCAACTCAGAAAAATTCCCAGGAATGCACAAGGATGATCCCAGTTAAGACCCTAAGCAATTGCGGAGATGGTACCTGAACTGGCCGTGCCCTGTAGTCAGATTGATGAATATCTTAAATGTCACCATAGAACCTTCATCCAACAACTGATGGAAACAGAGGAAGAGACCCGCAGTGGATAACTGGGCTGAGCTCCCAGAGTCCAGTTGAGGAGTGGGAGGAGTGAGAATATGAACAAAGAGGTCAAGACCATGATGGGTTCACCCACTGAAACAGTTTCCCTGAGCTAATGGGAGCTCATCATCTCTGTCCTAACAGCGAAGGAGCCGGCAAACTAGGCCCTCTGAATGTGGGTGACAGTTGTATGGCTGGGGCAGACTGTGGGGCCACTGAGAGTGAGACCAGAATTTATCCCTGTTTGTTCTGGCTTTTGGGAACCCATTTTTTCCTGGAGGGATACCTTGCTCAGCCTAGATATAGTGGGGAGGGCCTTGGTCCTGTCTCAAAGCAATGTGCTAGACTTTGTTGACTCCCCATGGGAATCCTTACTCTCTCTGAGGAGTAGATGAGGGGGGAGGTAAGAGGAGCAGGAGGAAGTGGGAACTGGATTTGGCATGTTAAATGAGGGAAGATAGCTTTTTAAAATAATTAATTAATTGATTAAAAAAATAAAAACTAGTTGCAGTATAAAAGCCTATGAAGGGATGAGCCACTGTGCAAAGCAAGCATCTAGTCAGTTTAGAGTGCACCGATGCTGCTACAGGTTGTCATAAATGATTATTTGATACAAAATTAAAAGGCAAGTATATTAATATAATAATTTATTAGTAAGTACATGAGATCTAAAGATGGAAGTCCTGACACCAATAACTGTAGGAATAGTTTGAAGAGTAGAGTTTCACACATGTTTCCCAAGGGATTAGCTGAGACTAGACAATGATCACCGTAAAGGAATTATCTAGCCATTATGATAACTAAAAATAAAGAATAAACCTGTACTCAGGCCACAACAATCTAAAAGTGAAGATCAAAGTCTACAATGAAAAGAACAGCTTAAATAACAAAGACTGGAGGCAAGAGAGGAAGGAGAGGATGGAGAAGTGGAAAAGAATTAAGTGGCAGTCATTAACACCTTCACTAATTACTTTAAATGTTAAAGGGTTGCTTTTGCTAAGCGCAACACGTAGGGTGGCTGGCAAATTGAAAATGCCAGAGCTATCGGTCTATTGCTCACAAGCATAACGCCTCAGTTTTAAAGATTCCGCTACTAAAAAGAGAAGCATGGAGATAATGTGCGTTCAATGGCAGTAAGATTCGAGTCGAGGTATCTCTTCCTACTGCAGAAACAAGCTGTAAACTGAAAGCAGTCAGCAGACTCGTGGCAGATATCATATGAGGGTGAAGGGGTCAATTTATTGAAAGAATAAAACAAATGTAAATGCATATGCAGCCAACATTGAGGTGCTTACACATACAATGTAAGTATTAGCCAAACCAGAGGGAGAAATAAATCAAATTGGAACAATAGTAAAGCAACGTCAAACTTCCACCTACAGCAATAGATAGCTCATTTAGATAGAATCATGACGTGATGGCGAACTTGAGCAACATTACATGCACAATAGATCTTAAGAATGCACAGCACATGTTTCCATCTACACATGCAACATTGCCAGGTTACATTCTATGTTGTTCAGAAAAGAATTATTAGTAAATTTACGAAGACTGAAATTATAGAAAGTATTTTTTTGCAGTAACGTGAAGCTAGAAATCAGTGTTAGGAGAAATCTTGTGTAACTCAAACCTAGATGGAAATTAAACACATTCACGAATAAATAAAGGGCCAAAGAACAAATTAAGTGGAGATAAAAGGGCGTTGATATCACCAGATGGAGGTAGTGGAAGCATTCATTCAGCACACACACCCCAAACATGGGGACTATTCGGTGGCAAAATTATACCCATTTTCTCAGAACTTAAAATTGAGTCAGTGCAGCAGCAGGCATCCCCATCATTTTGAGTTCTTTTTTTTCTTTAATTTTTTTTTTCATTTTACATACCAGCCCAGTTCCCTCTCCCTCCCCTTTCCCCACGGCCCCACATCCCTCATTCCACCCCCATTCACGTCTCAGAAAGGGTAAAGCCTCCCTTGGGGAGTCAAAAAAGCCCGGCTTCCCAAGTTGAGGCATGACCAGGCCCCTCCCCACTGTATCAAGGTTGAGCAAGGTATCTCACCATAGGGAATGGGCTCCAAAAAGCCAGCTCATGGACACAGGATAGGTCCTGGTGCCACTGCCAGTGGCCCCACAGACTGCCCAAGACTCATAACTGTTACCCACATGCAGAGGGCCTAGTTTGGTCCCATGAAGGTTCCCGAGATGTCAGTCCAAAGTCCATGAGCTCCCACTAGCTCGGGTCAGCTGCGTCTGAGCTTTTCCCCATAATGGTCTTGACCCCCCTCACCCGCCCTTGCTTATGTGTTCCCTCCTTCCTCTCCTCAACTGAACTCCCGGAGTCTAGTATAAGAAAGATACTCCTTCCTAAGGTGTTGGAAATGTTGCAGTGCTGATAAATCAGAGGCTAAATAAAGTAAAATGAAGTCGTTAGTGACAGCTCAGCGGTTCTTAACATGCGGGTCGTGACCCTGTTAGGGTCAAATGACTCTTTCACAGGGGTCTCCTAAGACCATCAGAAAACACAGATATTTACAGTATGATTTGTAACAGTAGTTAAATTGCAAATATGACGTAGCAAAGAAAATAAGGAGGAACTGTGTTAAAGGGTCGCAGCATTAGGAAGGTTGAGAACCACTGATCTACATTTTCCGTTTGATCCAGAGGAAGCGCAAAATTTGAATGGTCCTACTGAAATAAATTATGCTTCAAGATCCTTGCTCATCCAGTACTTTTGGAAAGAGTGTCGTGGTGGCCTCCTCAAGCCATTTGAGGGTCATTTAGGTCTAGCATCTTTCCAAACCAAAAATCATTTCCAGAGCCCAAAATCACCTTCAGCAAACCCGGTCTGTGCGCGCCCTCTAGTGTCATAATTAGGTATTGACTGCTAGAGGTTAAGGGCGTGGAGTAAAGCTGCAGGAAATCATTAGACAAACACAACCTTTTAGAAGGCACAGAAGCCAGATATGGTGGTGCTATATACATGCAATCCAAAAAATTTGGGAGGTACATGTTGAAGTATCAGAATCTCAAGCCATCTTTGGCTATTTAAGAGAAAAATTAACACCTACCTGGGATACATGAGACACCCCCCAACTCTGTCTCTGTCTTTTTGTCTGTCTGTCGGTCTCACATGCGCACACTTAGGTACAGATTGCAATAAAGTTATATAATAGAATTGACATGCTGTCTTAATAGATGTCCTATTTATCCACAAATAAGAATCATGCCAATTGATAGGTATTACTGAAATTTATTAGGGAAGAGACATGAACAAAGTAAGATACAAAGGTCTTGAACACCCACAAAGAGTGAAATAAAGCATGTTGATCATCGCGGCTTTGGTTGCCTGGCTGCAAGAATACAGCACTCTAAAAGGTCAGGAAATCTCTGTGTGGATGCTGGCCACCCTTCTAGCAGGAGAGACAGGCTGGGGTTCCGGTTATTTGGAAAATTTGGAGACTGCACCATAGCTTTATTCAAGAGAGGAAGTTTGCTTATCTCACACTTAATCCCTCGGTCAAAGGACTCTGTACGATGGCCAAAGTACCAGGGTTAAAGCAACACCATCACTGAACATTAACCTCAGCCTGCTTGGCACAAGCGTTCACCAAGATACATTTTAAATACAAAGGGACCAACCTGCCTCCATGTTGGACCAAATACACATAGCCTGAGCCACTTTAGCAATTTATGTTAGCTAATTTCATAGCTGCTCCAAGCCCCCTCACGCAGCACCAGTCAATACTAGGCTTGGGCATGCTTTCTATACTTAAGGCTTGTCATCTTTAATGCAGACACAATAACAGTACTCCAGGTTCTGGTAGAACCAATTCCATTGTGAAAGTGGTCATACACTGAGTGCACCACAACTATTGCTGTCTATAATATTCTTAATGTCACCAGAGTAGACCCTATTCCTCTGAGGAGGAGAAACATTACCACACATTTGCTTCAGCAGCACCCATAAGTTAAAACCAATGGAACTAAAGGAAGATTATTTTACAATATCCAACTGAACCCACATATAATGTAGCAGCTCCCTGGAACAACAGTTCATGATACATATCCTAATAATTGCAGCATATACTATAAAAGCCACCTGAGAAGATAGTGGATACAACTAATCCACTGGGAAAACAATTCCCAATGTCAAGTCACAAAAGATATAGAAATATTTAAACCATGGGTAACAGGGCAACTCTGCAGACCACAGCAATTCCTATATCTAATTACAAACAAAATAATACTGAAGAAATTCCCAGTAATGAATATGAAAGATCGATTATAGGGAAACTGAGCATAAATCAAGAAAATGCCAACAATCCAATGAAATTGGAGGGGACTCCTCATGCTACAAAAGAGGAACTGTGCCAAGGGACAGGCATCTTAAAGATCACTAATCAGAAAAGCTTCTAAGTATATGCAGGCTCCAAGAAAGTCTATCAGTGGATCAAGTAAAAAAAAAAAAGAATCTGTGCAATTAAAGAAAAGTGTGTGAAATTTTCCAATCAGACAAAATAAACACAAAATGAAAGAACAAAGAGAGATTTTAAAGCCTAAATACCAGTAAACAAATTATCATAGTCTTAGCACACCTGCAGGAGAAGCAAAGACCAAAGGTGTGTTAAAGATGGATTCAATAAGATTCTGTAGAAATACTTATCTTGACACAAATATGGACATTCTGTAGACAGTTATATATACGCGAACCCTTCAGCTGCATACTATATACACATCGTTATATGTACAGGAGGAAAAGAAAACAGTAACATCTGCAAGAGAAAAGCAACAAATCTTATTTGATAGTGGATTACTACTTTTCTAACTGTGGCAGTGAAAATGTTCATTTACTAAATCAACACTTACGAAAATTGTCACCTCAACTATTCAAAATACCTCATTAAAAATTCATGTGGTAAAGATGTAAGCAAAAACAGAATTGCAGTGGCAGACAAGATACCCTTCCAAAATGAAGGCAAAGTAGCGATCTCCTAAGCCAAGGAAAACTGAAATCATTGTCTCCCGCTGCACCAGCTTTAGAAAAGATGCAGAGAGAATCCTGCACCCAGGAGTGGAAGCCCTATGTCCACTGTAAAACTCCATACATCAAAACTGTCAAAGGTGAGATACACAAAAGAGAAAAGGTAGCTAGAGCGCCACAAGCTGTGGTAACATAAGCAGAAGTGATTAATGGCATTGGGACCGGAAAGAAATGCATGGTTGGTCTAGGGTGTTATGCTCATTTCACTACTTAAATATTAACATCTCAAACTGTAAAAATATCATATTTTTTTCTAACCAGTACACTAGTGCCTTTGTTTCTCAACCTTTTCAGAAACATAAACAAGTGCGCCAGTGCTTTTTTTTTCTACAAGACAACACCAGGACCACTTTCCAGTTTTGAGGGGTTGTGGGGTTCTGAGGTGTCACTGTGCGTTATTGTCACTGTGTGTGTATGTTGAAATTTATTATTTTATACATTTCAATTGAAATACAATTGTATCACTTTACTCATTCCCTTTCCTCCTTCCAGCCCCCCTCAAGTCTTTTTCTATCCATCACTCTCAAATTGATAGCCTCTTTTTAAATATATATGCATATATATATATGTGTGTGTGTGTGTGTGTGTGTGTGTGTATAAATAAACACAAATATATACATACAACACACTGAGTCTATTTTTGTTGCTTATATGCCTACAGGGATGACCATTTTCTATTAGAGAACCACTTAGGGGTCTTATCCCTGGTCATTTGTTGCCTGTAGTTCTTTGTCTAGGGATGGAATCCTGTGATATTTCCCTTTTTGGGGTTAGCATGTATATTAATATTGCCACTGTTCATATCTTATTTATGTAATTTCTATGAGAGACTGTTCCATGGCAGACTTACTGGTATTCTGGCTCTTACATTCTTTCCACCCCCCCTCTTCCATGATGCTTCCCGAGCCACAGATATGGGAGTTGTAATGTAGATGTATATATTGGGGCTGAGCTCCCCACTATCCATTGATCTCTGCATTGTGTCCAGTTGCAGGTTTCTGTGATGGTCTCCATTTGCTTTAAAGAGAAACTTTTTTGATGAGGGGTGGTAGTTACTACGGGTATAAGGATAGATTTAGAATGTAGGTAGGGATTATGATTGCCTAACAAAGTGGCACTAGTAGATCCTCTTCTAAAACTCATGACGTCACTAGCTCCAAAAAGTTGGCTAGGTTTCTAGTACCAGGCACGATTTCCCTGTTGGTGAGTGAGCCATAAGTTAAGCCAGGCAGTAACCACTGCAGGCTACTTATTGTACTTATGGCTACATTGCTGTGTTGACTACTGTTATGGTTTATCGGTAATCCACCTGGACAGGACTACCGCTTCCTCCCTTGGCAGCTCGCATAGTATTTTCTAGTACAATGGAAGTTAGACCACAGGAGGGAGGCTTTCAGATTAGATCCAGTTTGAAGAATCTGAATCCTTTGTCCTAAATAAGTAGTGTCTTCAGCAACAGGGGTTTACCTTTAACCTCTGAGAGACAACCAAAGACAACAGCAATTGCTTCTATTGTTTGGAGAGTCACATGGACTTACCCTGACCAACTTTTCAAAAGTACGTTTCTCATGTCAGGCCCTTGGGATTTTCTTTGACTATGGTTCATGTGGGGGCAATTGCTAGTCCAAGTGGCAGAATTTCTCGAAGCTGTATGTATGTATATAAGCTATATATATACACATATATATCATATATATGATGTATTTTGTGTAATGTTAGATAAAGACAAAACGATTCCTTGAGGCTTTACCAAAGAACTTTAGCATTATTTGTCCCTTGTCCATCCTCCTCCTTCTATATTGACCTCCCTCACATTCCCCAGTGGGAGCCCCCTCCCTCTTTTTCCATTAGCCCTTTCATATCACCTATATACTACTAGTAACCTCTAGATTTTTTCCTGCCCCTGCACTGTGGTCCCTTATACTTTTCTGGTTTCTGTGGTTTGCACCATCTGAAGATTTGGAGCTATGAACCACAGATGAAAGAGATCATGCAGTGTTTGTCTTTCTGTGCCTTGTACCTCATTCAATAAAACCTTTTCTGGTTCCATCCATTTACATGCAAATTTCATGGTTTCATTGTTTTTTATAGATGAATTGTATTCCATTGTGTATATGCACCACATTTTCATTACCAATTCATTTATCGAAGAATATTTAGGTTGTTGCCATTTCCTGGTTATTGTCGATAGATTGGCTGTGAGCAAGTATCTGTGGAGAAAAAATTTCAAGACTTTTTGAGCATATGCCAACAAGTGGAATATTTGGGTAATATAATAGATATATGTTTAGGGTTTTGAGCTTTCTCCATGCTGCTTCCTAGAATAGTTGCTACAGACTGCATTTCCACCAGCGGTCTATGAGGGTTCCTCTTCCTTCACAATTTTATGTCCAGTATTGTGGACCCTCTTTTTAAAACCCATACCCCATTTTGAATTGGGTCATTTGTTTTCTTGACTATTTGTTTTTGATTCTTTTATATAGTCTGGATATGAATCCTCTTTCAGATGTATAGCTGCGAAGATTCTTTCACATTCTGTGGGATTTTTCTTCACGCGACTGGTATTGTTTCATTATATGTACAGGAAGTTTTTAGCTTTATGAGGTCCCATTTGTACATTTTGGGCATTAATTCTCTTCAGGAAGTCTTTTTCTACACTTCTTTCTTGTAGCCTTTGCTTTCTCCCCACACTTTCAGCATTAGTTTTCAAATTGAGGCCTTTGATCCACTTGGAGCTAATTTTTGTGCAGAGTGTTAGACAAGGGGCCATGCTGTGGATACCCAACTTTCCCAGAATCATTTGTTAAAGATGTTGTTTTCTCCAGTGTATATGTTTTGCCTTTTTGTCAAATTTCAGATGGATGTGAACTCATGTTTGGGTATTCTGTTTTACTCCATTAGTCCACATTTCTATTTTTGTCCCAGTGCATACTGTTTTTAGTTCTATGATAACTTTATAATATATCTTGAGGTCTGGAGTGGCAATCGTTCTTGTATTATTTTTCCTTAGGATTGCTTTTGCTCTCCGGGGTCTTTTCTAGTTAGTTCCTTATGAATTTTAGCACGGTTTATTTCTGGGAAGAATGCTGTTAGTATTTTGATTTGAATTGCATTGAATCTGTAAATTACTTTTTCTAGGATTATCATTTTCACAGGGTTAATTGTATTGATTCATGAACATGGGGTACTTTCTATTTCCTAGTATCTTCCTCAGTCTCCTCAGTGATTTGAAGTTTCAATTGTAGAAGACTTTCGCCTCCTTGGTTAAGTTTATTCCACAATATTTTATTGTCTTTGACGCTATTGTAAATGGGAGTATGTGCACCATCTCTTTCTCAGTGTGGTTGGTTTTAATATATAGAAGGTCTACTGGTTTTTGTAATTTGATTTTGTGTCCTGCCACTTTGCAGAATTTGTTTTGTTTTTAGAATTTTTTGGTAGAATTTATAGAATCTCTAATGTCTAATATCATATCATCTGCAAGTGGGGATAATTTACTCATTTTTTATTTGTATCCTTTTTATTTCTTTCTATTGCCCTCTTGCACCAGGTAGTATTTCCAGAAGTATGTGAAAAGGAGTGCTGGTACTGTGTTATCTCATTCCTGACTGTAACGGCCTATTTAGGATGATGTCGGCTGTGGGTTTCTCACACATAAGTTTTATTATGTTGAGGTATGTTTCTTCGAGTCCTACTCTCTCTAGGACTTCATGAAATATGAAATTATGAATCAAGAAAATATTTTGGATTTTGACAAAGGCTTTTTCTGCATCTATTTGGGTGACCATGTGGTTTTTGTCCTTAAGTCTATTTATGTGGCTTACTGTATTATTTGATTTATCAATGTTTAATTAACCCTGAATTTCTGGAATAGAGTCAACTTGATAATGGTGAATGGTCTTATTGATATTTGCCTGTGTTAGGTTTACTGGCATTTTGCTGAGGATTTCTGCATGTATGTTCATCAGGAATATTTGTCTACTATTTTGTTTTGTTTTGTTGTTATTTTTTTCTGGTTTGGGGATTAAAGTAATACCGGCTTCATAAAATGAGTTTGGGAGTGATCATTCAAGTTCTGTTTTAAAAAATAATTTACAAAGTATTGATCATAACTTTTTTAAAAACTGCTAAAATTTCTTCTGTGAATCCATCTGGATTACTTTTAAGTCAAAATGATGGGTTCATTTATGTTGTTGATCTCTTTTTTGTGGTTTAACTTCAGTATTTTGGGGAACTCAACAAATTCATTCATTTCTTTTCAATTTTACAACTTAATGGGGTTCAGGTTTTTAATATTTACAATGTACAATGTTTCTTTTATGAGTGTTGTAATGTTTCCCTGTATATTTCTGTTTTAAGTTTCAATTCTATTTTATTTTTATTTACACTATCATTTTTATTGAAAAATATAGATTATATTTTTGGTCACAGTTTCTCCTGCCCCAACTCCTTCCAGATCCTTCTTACCTCCGCCCATACTCAACTCCATACCCTTTATATATAAAGCAAGTGAAAGTCAAACAAAAAAAAACAAAACATCTTCCCTCAAATAAATCCAGAATATTTTGAAAAGAGAAAAAGCATGAGAAATACACACACATATAAGGTACAAAACTGTAAAAACAAAAACAAAAAACAGTAAAGTAAAAAATGCCCAAAGGAACAAGAAATAGAATATCTCAAAAAAAATGTCATTGAGTTCATTTTGTGTTAGCCATCTACTGCTGGACATGAGGCCTGACCCTTAAGTGTGGTTTGTATATCTAGTGAGGCTCTATTAGAGAAAATTTTTCTTTTGCCAATTGTTATTAATTGGCGATAGCTTCTGGGTTAGGGATAAGGGCTTATGTCTGCTTCTTCTATCACTGTTGGAACCTCACCTGGTATAGACCTGTGCAGGCCCAGGGATCCTAGAGAAGCTAAATAAGAAGGTGAACCTAAAGAAAAACATATAGTTATCCTCCTGGATATTGGAAGTAGACAAGATTGTCAGGCAAAAATTGGGAACTTGGGGGTTGGGGTGTGGTGGGGGTAAGGGGAAATGGGGAGAGAAAAGTGAGAAGAGGAGGATGGGGAGAGCTTGGGGGAATGGGATGGTTGGGATGGAGGAAGGGTGGATATGGGAGCAGGGAAGCACATATCCTAATTAAGGGAACCATCTTAGGGTTGGCAAGAGGCTTGACTCTAGAGGGGTTCCCAGGTGTCCAAGGAGATGTCCCCAGCTTGTTCCTTGGGCAGCTGAGGAGAGGGTGCCTGAACTGGCCTTATCCTATAGCCACACTGACGAATATCTTGCATATCACCATAGAACCTTCATCTGGCAATGGATGGAGATAGAGACAGAGACCCACATTGGAGCATTGAACTGAGCTCCTACGATCCAAATGAGGAGCAGAAGGAGGGAGAACATGAGCAAGGAAGTCAGGACCATGAGGGGTGCACCCACCCACTGAGACAATGAAAGTGATCTATTGGGAGCTCACCAAGGCCAGCTGGACTGGAATTGATGGAGCATGTGATCAAACTGGACTCTCTGAATGTGGCTGACGGTGGAGGCTGACGGAGAAGCCAAGGACAATGGCACTGGGTTTTGATTCTACTGCATGTACTGGCTTTGTGGGAACCTAGTCTGTTTGGATGCTCACCTTCCTGGACCTGGATGGAGGGGAGAGGACCATGGACTTCCCACTGGGCAGGGAACCCTGACTGCTCTTTGGACTGGAGAGGGAGGGGGAGGGGAGTGATGGAGGAGATACTTTCATTGGTTAATAAAGAAACTGCCTTGGCCCATTTGATAGGCCAGCCCTTAGGTGGGTCGAGTTGACAGAATAGAATGCTGGGAAGAAGGGAAGTGAGGTCAGAGATGAGATGGAGCAAGCTGCCAGGTCAGACATGCTGAATCTTTCCCAGTAAGACTGGTGCTACACAGATTACTAAAAATGGGTTAGTCAGAATGTGAGAATTAGCCATTAAGAGGCTAGAACTAATGGGTCAAGCAGTGTTTAAAAGCATACAGTTTCCGTGTAATTATTTCGGGGCATAAACTAGCCAGGCAGCAGAGAGCAAGGTGGCAGGAACACAGCCCGCAGCTCCGTCTACAGGAGACTGAGGGTGGGGAGTGGGGGAGGGAGAGGGAAATGGGAGAAGGGGAGGAGGTGGATTTTTTTTTTTTTTTGGTTTTTCGAGACAGGGTTTCTCTGTGGCTTTGGAGCCTGTCCTGGAATTAGCTCTGTAGACCAGGCTGGTCTCGAACTCACAGAGATCCGCCTGCCTCTGCCTCCCAAGTGCTGGGATTAATGGCGTGCGCCACCACTGCCCGGCTTAAATATTTTTTTCTTTTTTTTTTTTTTTTGGTTGGAAAAAACAGAGAGAAAATATATATGCTATTTATATTTTTCGGTCTGTGTTACCTCACTCAGGATGATCATTTCTACCTTCATCAATTTATCTGAGAATTCTGTTTTTTCATATTTTAGCAGCTGAATAATATTCTGTTGTTTATCCACTGATGGAAATCTAGGGTGGTTCCAATTCTAACTGCTATGGGTAGAGCAACAATGAACGTGAATGAGCAAGTGTCTCTGTAGTAGAGTCCTTTGGGTATAAGCCTGTAGTAGTTTGAATGAAAACGACCCCATAGACTCATAGGAACTGGAACTATTGGGAGATGTGGCCTTGTTGGAGTAGGCGTGGCCTTGTTGGAAAAAGTGTGTCAATGAGCATGAGTTTTGAAGTCTGTAGCCTGACACTGCCTGAATGATCCTGTCCTTTGCCATACAGAAGCTTTTCGGTTTCATGAGGTCCCGATTTATTAATTTTTTAATGCCTGTGTTATTAATGCCCTATTTGGGAAGTATTTTCCTGTGTGAGGATTAATTCAAGAATATTTCTACTTTCTTATCTATCAGATTCAGAGTATTTGGCCTTATGTTGAGGTCCTTGATCTATTTGGATTGAGTTTTGTACAGGGCAATAGATATGGATCTCTTTGGATTCTTCTACAAGGCAGGCATCCAGTGTGAACAGCACCATTTAATGAAGGTATTATCTTTGTTCCAGTCTGTATTTCTGGATTTAATTTTGTCAAAAATCAGATGTCCCCGTGTGTGGACTTAAGTCTGGATCTTCACTTCAGTTCCATTGACCAATGTATCTGTTTCTATGATGATATTATGCTGTTTTTATTACTATATCACTGTGGCACATCTCCTAAAATTGAGGGATGACGTTACCTCCAGCAGTTTTTTGTTGTTCAGGATTGTTTTAGCAACACCTAGAAACACCTCAATCATCCGAATTCTAGATGCCTAGACACCAGCACACAAATACAAACAATAACAACCAAGACAATATGCCCCCCCCCAGAGCCCAGTGACCATTTTCCAGCACTGCTCCTTAGAAACATAATATTGCTAAAGCACCAAACAAAGACTTCCAAGCAGTAATTATAAATGTGTTTGAGGAATGTAAAGAGGGTATGACTCTAGACATACCTAGTGATATCTGTGAAAACACAAACAGTGGAATAAAGTAAAGAAAACAACTCGCAAAATAAAAGTAGAATTGAACAAAGAAATAGAATCACTAAAGAAAGTAAAACTGAAATAAAAACTGTAAATAAAAATTTTAGGAAAGTCAAAGAAAAACCTTAGAAGTAAGCCTCATGAACAGAGTGTAAGACATGGAAGAGAGAACCTCAGGGGTTGAAGACAGGTAGAAGAAGTTAATACATCAGCCAAAGAAAATGTTAAACCTAAAATATTCCAGGCATAAAACATCCAGGAAATCTGGGATACTATGAACAGATCAAATCTATGAGTAATGGGGAAAAGGAAGTATAAGAAACCCAGTTTTGAAAGCAACCTAGATGCCCCTCAATTGAAGAACAGATAAAGAAAATGTGGCACATTTACATATTAGAGTACTACTCAGCAATAACAATGACATCCTGAAATCTGCATGCAAATGTATGAAACTAGAAAACACCATCCTGGGTGAGGCAACCCAGACCCAAAAAGGTAAATATGGGATGTACTCACTCATAAGTGGATACTAGCTATAAACAAAGGACATTGAGCATATAAGTTGTGATCCTAGAGAAGCTAAGCAACAAGGTGAATCCTAAGAAAAATGTATACAGAAAGTCAAAATAGAAAAGATCGCCTACCAAAACTGGGAGCATAGTGGTGGTGGGGGAAAGAAGGGAGGGTGGAAGGGAAAGAGGAGCAGAAAAGGGTAGAGGGGAGGAGAATTTGAGGGAGCAGAGAGCAGGATGGTTGAGATGGAGGAAGGACAGAGATGATAACCAGGAAGGAGATAAGTTGATTGAGGGAGCCATTATGAGGCTAGTAAGAAACTTGGCTCTAGAGAAATTCCCAAGAGACCACAGGGATGACCCCAGCTGTGACCCTGGACAATGGAGGAGAGGGTGCCCGAGCTGGCTTTGCCCTGTAGTCAGACTGATGAACATCTTAAATTAACCATAGAACCTTCATCCAGCAACTGATGGAAACAGGCAGAGACCCACAGCAGAGCACTGGGCTGAGCTCCCCAAGTCCAGTTGAAGAGTTGGAGGAGTAAGAATATGAGCAAAGAGGTCAAGACCACGATGGGTTCACCCACTGAAACAGCTTACCTGAGCTAATGGGAGCTCACCAACTCCAGTGGAACATGGAAAGAAACAGCACAGGACCAAACTAGACCCTCTGAATGTGGTTGACAGTTGCATGGCTGGGGCAGACTGAGGAGCCACTGGCAGTGGTACCAGGATGTATCCCTACTGCTTTTACTGGCTTTTTGGGAGCCTATTCTCTTTGGATGGATACCTTACTCAGCCTAGATGTAATAGGGAGGGCTTTGGACCTTCCTCAAAGCAATGTGCCACTCTCTAGGGAGTGGATGTGGAAGGTAGGTGGTGGGAGTGGGAAGAGGGGAAGGAGTAGGGATTTGTATTGGTATATATGATGAAAAAAAGACAGTTTATTTTCTTTTTTAAAAAAATAAGAATAAAAAAGAACTCTCTAAAAGAACTAACTAAATAAAAAAGAAACCCAGTTTTGAATGACTTTTTCAAAAAATCTTGTGAGATTCATTTTATTTATTTCATTTATTTATTGTGTGTATGTGTGTGCCGTGTCACAAATGTAGATGTCAGAGAACAGCTTGCAGAAACTGGTTCTCTCCTTCTCCCATGTGGGTTCTGGAAATTGAACTCAGGCTGACAGCCCTGACCTCAAGCACCCCTTATCCACTGAGTCATCTTATTGACTCCCATGGGAAGGTTTAAAGACAGAGCAAATCTAAGATAATGCCAGGAGGTGATCCCAGAAAAGGGAAATTGGGGTTAGGATTTTACTTATCCTGATACTCAGTAACAGACTTTCTTGTCTTGCTAGGACATTTTAACCAGGAATTCACAAAGCCATCATGTTACAAGCTTCCAGCAGAGCCATGCACAATGTGCTAAGTGGGGACAATTTGAAAATAAGAGTGTCCCTATCTCCTTCCTTGTGAGGACCTCACATTCATATCAAATGTGAGAATGAACAGATGCTGCAGGCTGTGATTGTCCCTGTGAAGTAACCCAAGAAGAAAGAATCTCGGTGTTCTTTTTGAGACGGTACGCCTTGAAGGCTACATAGTTAACCTTAGATTTGCTGGAGATCAAAATTACATTTCTTAGCAATACAAAGAAGACTTATTTAGCTATGACCTAATTCTTTGGTTTGATCTCCTTGTCCTTAATCTCCCCTACTGGTATTGATGGCAAACATTAACCAGCCCAGTTTCCAACTCTTTATGCTGTGTGATAGACAAACACCTTTCACTCATTCTGTTCTGTTCCTTCCTAGGTGCTTCATTTACCTCTTATTAGGGACACTCTGTTGAACTTTGGACACTTTTAAGGTGTTTTGAGACTCCAAAAGCGTTTCTGATACCAAGTCCTCTGATGCTTAATGGTTTAGAGCTGCCTGAGACCTCAAAAGCATACCTTGTACTCTCATAAAGATCCTCTATACCACACAGAAACGCTCACTCACTGTTATTGCCATGTGCATGGCTTCAGCCATGCCTGTCATAGTAACTTATATGGACCTTAGCAATATTACATAAAGACCTCAATATCCTCTGTACTCTGAGGATCTGTGGTTTAAACTAGCCTAAACTAAAAGAGAGTAGAGTTTTCGGAAGCTCTCAATGTTATCTCCTATAACTTGTTATAGTTAACAGAATTGATAATGGCCTTATTAGTTCCCCTCAGTCATTAATTCTAGAGTTTGGTTGGAGGCTGCCTTATTGCTTCTTATGTCAGTGGTCTGCTATAACCAGTAGAGCTCTGTGTCAGGCATGACAATTGAGCCTGACCAGGCATAGACTAAAGACCAGATACTGGACTTCTTATACAAATAGCAGGTAATAATGATGGTGTAGATGTCTTGCCATGTTAGGTCAAAGGCCTCAATGAGCCCTGATAATTCTATAATGAAGGCTGATGGATTCTGACTTTGGTTCGGCTTGTATTTGGGACGAGAGAAGGGGCTAGGTACTCATATGGTGCTTCTTAGGAAAGAAGTTGGTGTTTTTGTAGAGAAATAGCAATAGTCTCTGTTTTCTAAATTCACCACATGAAGGACCAGAGTAAATGTGTGAGGAGAAAGTGTATCTGAGTAAGGAATAGAAACAATTCAAAAGACTTCTGCAGGCCACAAAGACTTCTGAAGGCAAATAGAAAAGCAGCAGTAAGAGAAGAGGCCAAGGAGGAGGAGATGGAACCAAGCTTTTAAGTAGAAGGGGAGAGAATCCAGAGTTGAGCAATGGTTTGTGTGCACGCAAAGGAACAGTCATCTGGAACCGAGTTTAGAGGAGGTGAGCTATTAAGGCATGTGTGACATCCTTTCCACAGCTGAGTGTTCTGTGACAAGGTCATGAGAAAACTTATATGTAAGGAATCTCTGAGTATGTCTCTGAATTATTTTTGAATGCTAATTACAGGGTGTAGGTTTGATGCAGCCAACATTCTTGACTGGAATAGGTACAAAGGTCAAATTTTCTTACCAAGGAAAATACATATTACTGTTCTTTTTGATAATCTGACGATCAAACTTTGATTAATCTTTGATAATGCCTTCCAGTAGCCATTCATAGGGGATAGAGAACTTGGGATCCATTACACCAAATGTGTCCCTTAGGGCAAAAGACCTCCCTGCTGTCAGAGTGCCTTAATCTTGGCCTTCGTAAGAAAAGGCGTTCTCAACCTGTAGAGATGGAAACGCATTTCGCCGTGGAGATGAACCTGTCCAGTTGGTCATGGCAGACCCAGTGCAAAGGGGAACTTTACAGACTAGGATGAATGTAAGGGGGAGAGAGGATTCACTAGGAAAGCATAAAAGCATAGCTAGGAGAGAATGTATGGACAGACTCTCATCCACATGCTGTGTGCCCTCCCATCCGAGGAGCAGTGTTTCCAGGGCAGGAAAAGGGGAGGACAAGAAAGGGAAGATGGAATTCTCACAGTATATGAACATTCACCTCAGACAAGCTGTTGCCACCAACCACGCTACAAGGAAGAAAAATAAGCCCTTTTCCTGAGAAAGTATATAGCAAGCAGCCCTGTTTGTTCTTTTGCCAACAGTTTATATTAAAGTATAAGTTTTGATTGGAGTCCATCAGCAGTTAGAAGCAGAAAGTAGACATTTCACAGTGGGTGGAAGCAACTCCTTAGTTTATACACTGGGAAGCAAAGATGGTCCATAGTCACATACTGGTGAACTGGTAGAGAGCTACCCCAACCAGACATTCTCAGCTGTCCACAGATGATTGGTTAGCCACCGCAAACATCAGAGTGAAAAAAGGACACGGCGAGACATGGGCAAAGCGACTCCTCACAGTATGCGTGGGTTTCTTCTTGGACAAGTTGCTGCTGGGCACAGGTCTCCATCCATGCCACCAGATGTGTTGAGAATGATACACCAAAGGTACAGGGATAAAAGAATTGACCAGACCAGAATGGATATTAAAAATTTTGTAAAGGATATCCTCTATGTAGAAGAAGCAGAAACACAGTAAATGAATTCTCAGAGAAAGAATTTCCCTCCAATAGGTAATTGAGCTTTCTTAAGAGTTAAGAAAATTTTCTTGATCTCAACCTTCAGAGCCTTGGCGTGGGATATCTGAATAAATATATGAAATTCTTAAAGAGTAAAAATAAATAGAGCTGGAGAGATGGCTCAGCAGTTAAGAGCATTGGCTTGTAAAGGACCTGGGTTTGACAACCAGCACCCATGTGATGACTCACAACCATCTGTAACTCCAGTTCTAGGGAATCCAACATCCTCTTCTGGTTTCTATCCATTACTAGGCATGCAAGTGATGCACAGATAAACATGTAGGCAAAAATACCCATCCAGAAAAAGTAATAAATATTAAAAAAATAAACAAGGAAATGAAAATTTTAGTTAATTAAACCACAAAGGAAGTAGGAAATCAATATTGTGTTAGGTAGTAAATATTATAGCACCATTTGTACTTCCTAAGGTTGGTCATTTGCATTGAGATACCACAAGTCATTAGAAGCTAGGCTCTAAATACAATCAAATATTCTACTACTAAGCTATACTCCCTAAATATTTGTATAAGACCGCACAAGTTACTAGGTCAGACAGACTCAAAGCATTGAGGTCTGATACTGTAGGAATTTATGAGTTTTGTTTGGGTTTTTGTATCTGTCCAATCTCCCTTAAGTCTCTTTTTCACATTCTGTGTGATTATATTTGGCTATAACCTTTAACTGTACATATTTGATCTGAATATATCAGCAACATGATTTGTTTCCTTGCTTTATTCAAGTGCTTGTTCCAATGACATCTATTTTTCGATTATCTCTACAGACTAATACACCCCAGGACCCAGCCTTGTCTCTCTACTTCCTGTTATTTTGCTTTTCCTTCAAATCTGTCTTCACACCCCAATGTAAGGCATGTATGGCAGCAATACATTCCAATTCTAATTCCAGAAAATGTGCTGGGAGGAATGAGAATCTGTCGGTGTTCACCACGGTGTAAGCTTTATGTACCCTTGTTTCTGCCCATTTCCTCTCCTATAACAGTGTTAGAACACTGAAAGGCCGCTCTCTGACTAGTCCTCAGAACGAAAGAACTACAGTATCACATTGTAAGCATTAGGATCTAAATCTATATGTGGAGGAAGGAATGGGTTTCCTTCAAACAGGAGAATCTCAAAGAAAATAGAAGTTTGGAAAGATGTATTCACTTCCCAGTAGAGTGAACCTCCTTCTGACTCAAGCAATTAGGTGTGACAAATTTTACTATGGAAAATGTGAAATGATTCCTGTCCAAAATCTAGCTCTAGTCCAAAAGTTATAGGGTACAGCCATAGTTGAGCACATTGATCTATTCTATATTCTTCTGAATAAGTCACTATTGTAGTCTCCCTCCTAAATCAGAGTTGTAACTAGACACAAACCCAGTTATGAATCATAGGTCTTGGTATATGCTCAAATCACTCTATGATAACGTAAGGCCTAAGGTTCAGAAGCATAAAGGACAGCTGACAGATATCTGCCCTCCCTCATGATATATGTTTTAAGAGAACATTTGTCTACACAGTTTAACAATCTTTCCCCAAGTCCTATAGGCAACGAACAGATTTTTCATTTACTCTATGGTCTAATGCCATAGAACAACTCAATTCATGGTTCATGACTTAGGGTTTAAACGGACTTATTATTGTCTAAGACAGGAAGTTTGTTTATTTATTTATTAAAAATTTCTGCCTCCTCCCCGCCTCCCTTTCCCCCCTCCCCCCAGTCCCCACGCCCCACTCCCCTCCCCTCCCTCTTCAGTCCAAAGAGCTGTCAGGGTTCCCAGCCCTGTGGGAAGTCCAAGGTCCTCCCCCCTCCATCCAGGTCTAGGAAGGTGAGCATCCAAACTGGCTAGGTTCCCACAAAGCCAGTACATGCAGTAGGACCAAAACACAGTGCCATTGTCCTTGGCTTCTCATCAGCCCTCATTGTCCACCATATTCAGAGAGTATGGTTTTATCCCATGCTTTTTCAGTCCCTATCCAGCTGGCCTTGGTGAGCTCCCAATTTTTTTGCCCCCCAAACCAGAAGTCTCCCAAACATGAAAAATTAGGGTTACCCTCTTTCTATTACAACAATAATAATAATACCCCCCAATCTTAGGAGAATGTGTAAAGTCTATGTGTGGTCTAGAAATCTGAGAAGGGTGGCACATAAATGACTTCTCAGAGACATAATGTTAGAAACTGGGGTTTATAACTTCTTTATTCAATCCCTAGGACTATGATCAGACTTACTCCAGTGTTTGGAATAGTAAATGCTAACAGCAATTAGAATTTAAAAGGTTCCTGAAAACAAAACCAGAATAAATTCCACTTGGATTAAAGTTAGCTATTCATGTTGGCATCATTAGAAAACACAAAAGTCATTATAATTATTGGTTATAGTTTTATTTGTATATAATTTATTTTCAGTAAATATATAAAACATGAGCACCAAATACATGATAGTGTCTGCTTCTGCAGAAGAGGTGGTATGGTGGTAGAAAATGAAGTTATTAGCCATTAACACTGATTAATTTTAATATAAATCTTCATTTAAAGCAAATATGACAAAGTATTGATATTTGATAATTTGAAGTGGAGGTAAACAAATGTTTTTCACATCTTTCATAATTTCTTATATTTTGTCTTATTTTTCTAGTAAATAAAAGAATACAAAGATAATTATATTATCATTATAGCTGATAATTTTCTTATATTTTCTGAACTGGACAAATCTAATTCACATTAAATATACAAGGACATGAAGCACCTGAAAAAATATAATCAGCAAATTTTATAATATAAACAACATTCAACTTTATATGTAATTGACAGAGAATATATATTCTGTAAATGACAGAAAAATATATATTCTGTATTACCAAAAAGTCTGAAAAAGCCAATTGCTACTGGGAAAATATCAGGAAACTCATTAGATTCACCCATCATCAACCATGTTCCCAGGATTGGACTGCTTTACAGCTTAGTCCCACCTAACTTTTGAAGAACATTTCTAATGCCATTTAAACTACTTCACAAAAAAGTTCTGTTTTAAGCCAACAGAACTTTAATAACAAAGCTTCATATAGACAGGGTAAGAAAGGAAAAAAATGACACAACCAGTTGTCTGTTAGTTTAATTAAAAATAAAAAGGATAACCGAAAAATGCAACTTCATTTTGAAATGCAAATCCAACTCTAAGTGCATTATTGGTAAATAAAATAAAGCAAAATAATAAATGATCATTTTACCATGACCAGGTAGCATTTATTTCAGAAATGCATGTTTGGTTTAGTACTAAATACCTAATTTTCTAAAAAATCATATATCAAAAAATTAAAGGAAAAACATAATTTTAATAAAGGATATTGAAAAAACATTGATAAAAAAGAGAAGACATTTCTAAAGGTAATGCTATGTAAAAACAGAAATAGGAGAAATTTCTCAACACATGAATAACTACTTACCAACAATCAACAACAAAATCAAACATGAAATAGTAAAATTATTCATAAAAATTAAAATAGAATAGGCATGTCTGCCATCATCATTACATATCATTGCTGTGGAGAATACAGCTAATGTAATGCTAAAAAGTATAAGCATTAGAAGAAATAAAATGATCTCTCTTTATATGTGAAATTATTGTATATATCAAGAAAATCCAAAAGTCTCTAAGAGAATCCAATGTAATCTATAGGATTAAATAAATTCATTGGATAAAAGATAAAAATATAAAATCTATAGATTTCCTTTTTTGATAAAAATAAAAGTTACATATAAGGAGGAAAAAATGCTCAATTTATTCCAAAATTTGTCAACTGCAAAAATAAATTCCATTAAATATGAATGATCTACCAGAAGAATGTAATGAAAATGATAAAAATATTTCAATAATGAACCAAAACTCTTGCATGTTAAGGAATAATATAACTATTAATATTATTCTTATATGTAAGAATACATAAAATTGATGTAATTCCAATAGGTATCAGATCCTTTTCAAAATATTAATAAAATGCATTGAGTTTACTTGTGACTAGATGAATGTAGAGGATGAATTAATTATAATAAGGAAGGAAAAAAAACAACTATTGAAAGGGAATTTGTTAGTCCAGTTTTGAAACTTATGGTCAGCCACTATGTTTAAAACTCATTTTCACTCAAAAAATTAAAAAAGTGATCTTTAAAAAAAGTAATTTCTACAACTGAATATGTGAAAAAAGTTGTAGTTTATCCATATGCATTTCTATATGGAAAAATAAATTTCAGATAGATAAAAACTGAAATAAAAATTAAGAGAAAAACAAAGTGAATATTGGTGTGACTTAGAGATATCTGTCTGGAAAAAAAAGAAATCAAAAACTCATAAAAGATAATGTTTTAAAATTATAAAATTACTTAAAGTTTTAAAAATTATAAAATGAAAAATATTATCAATAAAGTCAAAATTAATCATGATGTAAAATTCATTAACACATGAAATACAAATGATTACAATGTACTTTCACTGTAGACATTCCTACTACTTTATATGAAAATATATCAATTGAACAGCTGAAAGAACAAAGGATAAAAATTAGCAAAACACGAAAGAGAAATATCCCAAGTAGAAAAATAAATCTCATTGAGTCAGGTAAACACTAAACAAACTAATCAGGAAAATCATGGAACTTTTTACCAGTCAGCTTTTCAAACATTAAAGACCAGTGAACGCCAACCTTGCAATATTTCTTAAAACTATATATATATATATATATATATATATATATATATATGCCTACATAACACTTCCATAGAAATAAGAGCACCTGAATACAATAAAACAGCAATACAAGTCCAAAGGGAAAGAAATGATCACCAACAACAGAATGAGAACTTTTTGGCAAATCTGTATTCCTGTGTACACAGTTGTGAGAGGAAGTGTCAGGCTGAGAGGCAGAGATGACTGCGCTATTGATCAGAAGGTCTGTTGTCGGCTGGTGAATCTTACAAAAGCTACATCGAACTTTCTGAGAGTAGGTAAAACATCCTAAGATAAAAACCAAGTTCTCAAACTAATCTGGACGGAGACATGTTGCACAGTTTATCTACTTCTGAATTGTGTCAGTGGATTCAAACACTTTTTATACTTCTTTCTTAGCAACCAATTTAAATTCTCAACAACAAAACAAATAAACAAAGTACTAACATACACTTGATTCCAAACTGAGCAACAGTCAATATAAGAAAGATATAGAGGCACAATAAGATTTACCAACCGTCCTGAACTTTTGACCTCAAAATTGTTCTCAAAACACATAATTTTGAGAACATCAAATATTTTACCTCCAATAGTTTCCCCAGTTCACTATAAGCTTATGGGGTTTTCACCAAACCATAGACATAAATGTGAATATCGTCGTCAAACTTGATGAAGTAGACAGAAGGCTTGGCCACCACCTGATGGATAAAGATGCCAGTTCTCTTGGATCCGTCGTCTTTGGCGTGCTCCACCTGCTTGCCCACAAGACTGTCGAGCACCTCCCCTGGCTCCTGTTCTGCTGTAGGGAAGTAGTAGTTGGAATCTGGGATGATACGCAGGTCACCATCTTTGTAGTCATCCAGCAAGGTGTACATATAGAGGACCGGATCTTTCTCGTAGGTGATGTAAAACCAAGTGTCCATTATGGGAGCTCGTGCCAACACCATGCCCTTCCACTCATCTTTCTTGCCGTGCTCACCTTCGAACACGTGTCCCACTGCTTTCCCAACCAGGGAATCTGCCAGGCGGGAATCAATGCGAGGAGACGGAACTCTCTCGGGAAGAACTTCCAGAGCTAAAACTCTCTTGTCTCGATGCAGTTCTAGTCCGTACACACTGTCTTTGCCATCATATTTAATTATGTAGAGAGTGGGCTTCACGGAAACCTGCTCGAGCACAGTACCCTTCCATTGCTCCACTGGCTCGTTGCCTTCTTTCCAGCCGTGCTGAATGCGGCAGCCAACGATGTTCCTATGAGTGAGGAAAGTGGGCTTACGCCGCTGCTTCTTGTGAGTGTGCCTTTTCTTCATCAGGTAGGCGGACACGCCATCCACCCCAGTAGGAGGCACGGTCGGAGGAGACATGGCTCAAGGCTTAGGTGGCCAAAGCAAAGCTGCCCTTTGCTTATGAAGCTGGCAAACAGTCAACACTGCAGTCGACCCAGTCGGAGAAATTTTTCGCGATCTGAGAGACTATGTCCGTTCTCCCGTCTTCAGATTTTGTCAGCAACAAGCTAACTGACTGGGAACTGAGACAGAGAGTGCCTCTCTCTAGTGCTTTCTCCTCCTTCAGGGAGGGGGGTTTTTGCAGTAGTGATGGCTAGAGAGAGATGGCGGGCTCCGAGGTTCTGTCCGCGCCTGGCGCCTTCCCGGACTCCCAAGCCCAAGTCCCAGCCAGAATCCGCCACTTAGCTGTTGTTGTCAATGCTGCGGTGGTTGCAGAACGGCAGCAGAGAAGAAGACGACAGTTAACGTGGACGAGAGATGACAGGGATGGTTGCAGCAACGAAAGTGCAGGCAGTGGCACGTCTCCCAGCAGTTTGCGCGGCCTGGTCTTGGCAGCGCTTGTCAGCTTGGCCAATCTGCGCGGAACCGGGATTTTTGTAGCTCAGGGAATCCTCCTCCTCCTCCTCCTCCTCCTCTGAGCCCGCCCTCTCCTTCCCTCCACCCCTCCCGCTTCCGTCCTGCCTTCCGCTCCGGGGGCAGCCACACTGACACAGGCACTCGCCTTTACTCTTGCCCCCCCACCCCCCACCCAGACCGGTTCAGTCCCACCAGAGTCAGACAGTCCAGCTCCCCCCTCCCCTGCCGGCTGTCTGCTGCCCAACTGCATACTTCACTGAGGCTCCATCTGCTTTCTATCTTCCAGGAATTCCTCACAAGCAGAAAAAGAAAAAGAAAAAATACGTGGGGTGGGAGAAATTTTATATACAAATCTACAATTTCGTTCACTTTTAGGGATTTGAAACCGGACTGGGGAAAGGCCTTGCAGAGTCCACCATGTTGACTTAAACTCTCCTTTATATTTTCTACCTGATCATTCGCCGTAATGATTTTTACTGTTTTTCTAACTGTAAAAAAAATATGTTAGAATTTGATTTTCTAAAACTCGGTGAAATCAAAAAAATAAAACTAACTTTAATCGCACAAGCTATTGATTTTTACTGTTTTTCTAAATGTAAAGGAAATATGTTGGAATTTGATTTTCTAAAACTCGGTGAAATCAAAAAAATAAAACTAACTTTAATCGCACAAGCTATTGATTTTTACTGTTTTTCTAAATGTAAAGGAAATATGTTGGAATTTGATTTTTTAAAACTCAGTGAAATCAAAAAATAAAACTAACTTTAATCGCGCAAGCTAGGTTTCTCTCTTATTAATATATGTTCTATAATTTTAGACATTTGAGAGCATGTTCTATACTTTTATAGCTTACTTTGTCATTTATATCGTGAGAATTTTTGAAGTTATTCAGGTACCCTGGAAACATGATTTGTTGTTGTTTTGTTTTGTTTGCTGCTTTTTGAGACAGGATTTTTCTGTATGGTCATAGATGTCCTGGAACTGGCTCTATATACCAAGCTGGCCTCGAACTCAGAGGCCCTCCTGTCTCTGCCTCTCCAGTTCTGGGACTAAAGGCATATGCCACCATGCCTGACTAGTAACACAATTTTTAATAGTTCCATATGTGAACATAAAAAAAAACACAGCTCTCATCTGAAAACAAATAAAAGATAGTTTCTTCTGGAGTCACATTCTAAGACTACAAAGTTACCCCAAACTCTGTGTTCCTATTCCGTGACAGTTTCATGAAGCTTTTGTTGTTGTTTATTCACTATTACCCTGTGTGTGCACGGTGCATGTGTGGTGGAAGGGACTGAGGTGGAGCCCATGCCACGTGCACAAGAGGAAATCAGAAGATATAGCAGGGTGTAGTGATTTCTCTCCTTCCACTTTTACTTTCATTCCAGGGATTGAACCCAGGTCCTCAGGCTTATGCCCCAAGTGCCTTTTGAAGCGAATCGCCTTACTCAACTGACCTCATGAAATTTTTATAGCAGCCAAGCAAAGAGAACTATAAATCAAGAAACTTTTAAAATGAATTGGTGGGAGCCTTGGGTAGGCATGTCGCAACAAACCAGAGAGACCTATGCAGGAGGCTTTAGATACTATCTGATAGCATTCCCAGCCTTCGGGTCAGTGGAAGCTGAGGATCTCTGCACACATTCCAAAGAACTTACCTAACAGCCGGAAGAATGTTAGGTCCCTCACAGAGGTGAACCAAAAATGCCCACTTGAGCGGGGAAGGTTAAGATAGTTCAAGATAATTGTCTCTGGAACTGCAACAGCTGAACAACTCTATTACTCAACTCTTAATCAGCCAGGTACAATGTCCAACGGATGGGTGGCTTTTCCCCCCTGGGAACTTCAGTTAACATAGTTTCTTTTCAATACTTTTTCAATGGCTCATCATTTATTCTAAACAGTCTAAAGCAAAAGAGTAAGAAATATAACTCTCCTTTTTCATATATAGACTGATTGATTGAGCTTTTCTTTACTTTTTTTCTCTTCCTAAAATCCAAAAGTTAGAGTGGTGGTTCTATTCATTTTTTCATACAGCATATTTTGATTGTATTTTCACCCACTCCAGTCCCTCTCAGAGCCTCTCCAACTCCCTACCTACCTAACATTATGCGCTCTCTCTCTCTCTCTCTCTCTCTCTCTCTCTCTCTCTCTCTCTCTCTCTCTCTCTCCCTCAACATCAAAATAAACAAACAAAAACCAATAAGGAAAAAAAGCACACACACAAATAAAGCAACCGATGGAGTCTATTTTATGTTTGGCTTGCCCAGAAACAAGGTTTATATACTCAGTGACACTCTACTGGAGAAAACCGATTTTCCCTTTCCCAGCAGATATCAAGTGCAAATAACTTTTTGGTTAGGGGTGGGATTTAGTGTCCACCTCCCCTTCTAAGTGCTAAAATTTTTCAGGTCTGAACCTGAGCAGGTCTTGTGTGTGCTGTGATAGTTTTCTGAGTTCTTTGTGTATCAGTACTGCTGTGCCTGGAAGACACAATTTCCTTGAAGTCTTCTACAACCTCTGCCTTGTACAATCTTTCAACCACCTCTCCCAAGAGGTCCCTGGGTCTTGAGGGGAGGGGTTTGATAAAGCCATCTCCTTTAGAACTTAGTGCTCTGAATTCTCTTATTTTGTGCAGATTGTCTAGTTGTGAGTCTCTGTGTTTATTACCATCTATTGCAAGAAAAACTTCTGTGGTGACGGTTAAGCAATATACGCATCTATGGGTGCATTGCTGTGTTCCATCAGCAGAATAATAGTACTGGGTTTTATTTACCCTAGGTCCCATGGCCTAACTAGTTTCGGTTCTTGGCCACTTTCTGTTGGAGTGGGCCTGAAGAGCATCAAAATGTTACTTCCATAACATTTGTACTGCTACTGCACCAGAATGACTGGCAGGAAAGTTCCTATTTATTGGAAGTCTCAGGGTTTGTAGCTAGGTGGTATTGTTAACTACTTTTCTTCTCTAGTACCATGCAAAGTTTCTTCCAGCACCATGAATGCTAGTCAGTAAGGAAGAAGCTTTTAGTTGGGTATCAGCTTGATTTTTTCCATGTTTAATGACATATGTAAATGCTTTCCTCAGCAATCGCCTATGGTGTTTTGGGGATTCTATGGGATCACTTTGGCCCACGAACTCAACAAGATGTAATTCATTTCTCTTACTGGAGGTTTTACTTGGTGGCAAAATATGTCTATTTGGGGCATTTTCTTCCTCATAGTATGGTGAGTCCATTTAAATTTCTTTCATATATGAATATGTTTTAGGAAGCTTCTATAGTACTGGATTTTCCAAAGGCCTTTACTGTTAGTTGTCCCTTCTCATTTCACCTCCCTCACCCCGCCCTCCTGTCTTCCTGTCCATTTAATCCTCCTAGTGTCCACTTTATATAAAAATGTTCATCCTCTCAATTCTGTCCCTCTGAGAACCCTAATAAACTCTCTATTAGATTATAATTGGTAAAGATGGGTTATTATTTCTTTTTATTTTTGTAGAGATTTCAAGTGTGTAATTGCTATTAATATGAGATTTCTTCAATTTTTTTTAAGTGTCAGCACTTAGTGCTAGGAACTTGCCTTTGGAAAGCACCTTCTCTGAGTACCGTATGTGTGGGTGTGTTGAGTTTTCATTTTCATTCAGTTATAAAAACTTCTTAAAATCTTTCTTGATTTCTGTCATGACTCAGTTTTCATTCAGTATAGAGTTGTGTGTCTTCCACTAGTTTGTAAACTCTCTGCTGTTTCTATTGTTGTTAATACCAAGCTTTAATCCATCGTGGTCTGAAAAGATGTAGGATTTTATTTCAATCTGTGGTGACTCACTTTGGTTTTTAATATGTGGTCAATTTTGAAGAAAGGTCCATGGACTGCTGAGAAGAAAGTATATTATTTAGTGTTTGGGTGGAGTGTCTGTTAGGTCCATTTATTTAATGATGTTATTAGTCTCCAGCATTTCTGTTTAGTTTTTATCTGGATGATATATCTATTGGAGGAAAGTATGATACTGAAGTCACCCACTATCAGTGTATTAAGACCAATGTTTCATCTTAGCTGTAGTAGTGTTTCTTTTTATGAAGTTGGTTACCATTGTGTTTGGTAAATATTTAGAACTGTAGTATCCTCTTGATGGATTTTTTTACTTTAATGAGTATGTAGTGTCGTTGAATATCTCTTCTGATTAGTTTTGGTGTGAAATCTATAATTAAAATGATAATGTCAGCTTGTCTCTTGGGTCCATTTGCTCAGAATACCTTCATCCATCCATTCACCTTAAGAGGACATATGTCCTTGATGGTGAAATGCATTTCTTGGATGTAGCAGAAAGATGGATTCTGCTTTCTAATATTATCTGCTAGTCTATGTCTTTTTATTGGGGAAATGATGCCATTAATATTGAGAATTATGAGCAATCAATATTTATTGTTTCCTGATATATATTTTGTTGTGGCAGTGTGTTTTTTCCTCCTCTTTTGATTAAATATTTTACCTTATGCCCTCTCATCCTTATCTCCAGACTGATGTTTTCCTTCTAGTGCCTTCAACAGAGCCGAATTGACTGACAGAAATTCCTTTAGTTTTTTTTTTAATGAAATGTTTTCTTTTTTGGTTGATTGTGATTTATAGTTTGGTTCAGTATAGTAGTTTAGCTTGACATCTGTGGTCTCTCAGAGTTTGTAGATGATTCTTTCAGGCCTTCCTGTCTTTTAGAGTCTCCATTGAAATACGGTGTTCAAATGTGCCTACCCTTACATGTGACTTGGTTTTTTCCCCTTGCAGCATTTAATATCTTTCCTTTGTTTGGTACATTTAGTGTTTTGACTATTATGTGTCATGGGGAGTTTTTTCTTTCCTGGTCCTGTTTATTTGGTGTTCTATACGTTTCTTATACTTTGATAATTATCTCTTTATTTAGACTAAAGAAAATTTCTTTTATTAATTTTAAAAACATGTTTTCTGTATCTTTGACATTGGTTTCTTCTCATTCCCCTATACCTATTATTCAGAGGTTTGGTATTTTCACAGTGTCCTGGCTTTCCTGGATTATACCCACATTTATACCCAGATTATTTTAGATTTAAATTTTTATTGACTGAGCTATCCATTTCTTCTACCATGTCTGCAAGATTTAGAATTTTCTTTTTCATGTCCATGCTGGTGAGGCTTACCTCTGAGGTTTTTGTTGACATCTTAAAGTTTTCATTTCTAGTTTTATTTCAGTTCGCATTTTCTTAAGTAGTTGTATTTCTTCGTTAAATTCTATTTTCATGTCTTGAATTATTTTATTCAACTATTTTCAGTTTTATAAGTCTTTACTAATTACCTTCTTTAATATTCTTGAACATATCCCTAATTGGTATTTTGAAGGCCTTGATTTGTGCTTCAGCTAAACTGTTTCTCTTAGGGCCTGTTACTATACAGCTGTTTCTAGCAGGCTTTCTTAAACTGCTAGCCCTCAAGTCATGACACAGAGACTTATTATTAGTTATTATTGCTCAGCCTTATCTTATTTTTGTCCCACTAGCAATTATTGATAACGTAATTAACCCTATTTCGAAGTCTTGCCTCAGGGAGTTTTGCCTTTCATTCTGCTTTTCTACTTTTCTGCTTCCTCTGCACCTGGCTGGTTGGCACCTGCTTGGCTGGATGGCCCCAGGCATCTCCCTTTCTCCTACATTCTCCTTTCTCAGTCTCTCCTGAGCCTAGATTCTTCCTCATACTTATTCTCTCTTCCTGATAGCCCTGCCTATCCCTCCTCTGCCTACCTACTGGCCATTCAGCTTTTTATTAGACCAACCAGCTGACTAAGCCAGGCAAGAGAAAACAAATATAACACATCTTTACATATCTAAAGTAATATTCTGACACAAACAATGTATCACATCTTTACATAGTTAAAGTAATGTTCCACAACAGTTGTTGGCTTCTGGAAGAGGCATTTTGTTTTGGTTCTTCAAGTCTGTGTTTTCCTGCTGGGATTTAGGCATCTGGACTTATGGCATTTGAAGTGTTTCTGAGTGTAGATATTTGCTCACCTCTTTGTTAGATGGCTGTCCCATTCTTCGGTTGATAGTGCCTATTCAGAGTCCTAGCCAAATGTGGTGGCTGTGGAGTCCCTGATTGAGTTGTTCTGCTGGTTGGTGGTGGTGGTGATGGGGGTCACAAAGAAATGGAGATGAGAAAGCAGAAAAGGCTGCAATGGGCAGATGGGAAGAGCTGGGTGGACCCTATATCTGCTCCAAGAAAGCAAGTTCCAAGTGGATGACGGTGAGCTGGCCGAAGGGGCTCCTGTGAGCAGGCTGCAGCAGGACTAAAGGAAAGTCTTGAGAGACCAGAATGGAGGAAAGGAAGCAGGATGAAGTTTGCCTACCTGAGTCCCAGCTTACTGTGGTTGCTGTGGGTCCCCGGAAGAGAAATGCTGTGGGTAGTTGGGAGTCACAAAGGAAGGGAGGCGGACTTGAAGGAACGCAAGAAAGAGGCAGCAGGGAAGAACTGGAGAGACTCTTCATCCTTTTTAAGAGGCTGGAGGTGGTGGAAGAAAGCTGATTGGGCTTTTTTAAACTGTGTTTTAAAAGAATGTTTAATATCATATGATTGGCTAATGAGATAACAATGCTTAAAAACACATTGAAACAAGATTGTGGCTCCAATTTTACAATGAGAAAACAAACACAACCACACACACACACAACATACACACACACACATGGGTGGGGGAGGAGAGCCTATATATGCGAGCTCTAAGTTAGAAAGTGAATACATATAAATGAGATGCCATTATACTCCACAAATACTGTGTCTGAAAATAATAACACACCAACTTACATCAAATTCTTTTTGCTTAGAAAAATACTTGGCAGGTGAAAGAAGTCTATTTATTGCACACAAAAAGTTCAAAGAAAGTAATTGCTTCTGTCCCCTGGTTGCATCCTTAAAGTAATTCTTGCTTATAACCTCACATACTGAGATGTTTACATTGAATTTCAATGCTCTTCTCTAAAATTAGGATTCAGGTGTTTAGATCACTCACTTTGTGGATTTTACAAGCCTTAAACTGAATGACATAAATGTTTACTTTTTGTGTTATCCTTAGGTAAATGAATTACTTCAGAAACGACATTTTATGTTGTATTTCAAGTACTTATCACGGAGCGTTATGCTCAATAAGTCTTTGCTAAATGAATGAGGTGCTTTTATATGCATTGCTCCAAATATTCCCCGATGAAATATTCAAGTTCTCTTACGCAGACCGCTGAAATGTGCAGCTCGGGTGGCTGGAAATATCACACGAGACCTTTATGGTTTAAAAACACGCATCCTCGAGCCGGTGGGTTCGCTCATCCCTTAGTCTGAAGATGCAGAGGAGAACGTGTTAGAGCACAAGGGATCTGAAGTAGCTTCTCAGGGACAGAAGATGCAGCACGAATAATAAAAACCCAGAGACGGATATTGGGGCTCAACCTGAAGATCAGAAAAGCAAAACAGCCAAGCCACTAGAGAGCTCTTCCCCCCCGTGAAATCTTCAGACGGAAGGAGAGCCAGTTCCTGTCTCATCTCGCCTTATATTCCTCTCTGGTGCTGGGATTAAAGCATGCACCACCACCACCCGGCCTCTATGGCTAACTAGTGTGGCTGCTGGGATTAAAGGTATGTGCAACCACTGCCTGACCTGTATGACTGGCTAATGTGGCTGTTTTTGTGCTAGGCAAGCTTTATTTATTAAAATACAAACAAAATATCACTACAAGAAGATGACACTGTGTTAAATTTCCAAATATTAATGTTAGCAATGCTGGACATAGACATATCTTCTATCCCATACCAGGCAGAATCAAGTGTTTCTCTGATCTATGCTAAAGTAATGCCATTGAAACGGTGAGTTTCTCCTCAAAATCCATCTAGATGAAATTGGCTGGTAGTGGCACACGCCTTTAATCACAACACTCAGGCAGCAGAGGCTGGTGAATCTCTGTGAGTTCGAGGCCAGCCTGGTCTACAAGTGCTAGTTCCAGGATAAGCTCCAAAGCTATACAGAGAAACCCTGTCTCAAAAATAAAACAAAACAAAACTCATCTAGGTGGGATGAGGTAGTGCTAATGATAGTTATGCAATAGCTCCTTCCTCCCCCATAATACCCTGGAAGCAATGAAACTGAAAAGTAGAATGGGGAAGAGCTAATTCATTTGCATTTTGTTCTCTTATACCTTTGCTGATAGTAAAATCCAGTGAAAAACTGAGTTTTCTTTTTTTAATTGTTTTGAAATTAAGATATAATTATATAATTTTCCCCTTCTGTTTCTTCCCTACAACCTCTCCAATGGAGTCCCTTGTTTCTTCTTTCAATTTTAAAATCTCTTTTCTTTTAATTGGTGTTCATGTATCTATATAAAACATATATATGTGAAATGAATGTAGGTATAAACTGCTCAGTCCATATATTGTTACTTGTATGTATATTATTTCAGGGCTACTGCTCACTTGCTATTGAATAACCAATTGGGAGGCTCTCGTCAGTAGTTCTTCGTCTTGGGCTGGGACCCCAAGAGATTTCCCACTTCCATGTTAGCATGTCTATTGGGGTCACTCTTGTTCGTGTCTTATTTAGGAAGCCCATGGTAATGAGACTTCAAGGCTTCTCTGGAGAAATCTCATAGCAAACTTTCTGTTCCTCAGGTCTTACAGTCATTCTGCCCCCTTCTTCCAGTATTATCCCTGAGTCTTAGTTCCAGGAGTTGTGCTCCAGATAGACCAGTTGGGTCTGGGCTCCATATGATCACACGGTCTCTGCATTTTGATCGGTTGTGGTTTTCCATAACGTTCTCTGTCTGTTGTAAGGAGAAATTTCTTTGAGGGATGAGACCTATACTTATATCCTAGTATAAGGATGCATGTTGGTTTAGTAAAGTGGTGGTTGTGGATTCTTCTCCAAGATCCACGTCTTCACTATCCATGGGTTGTTGTCTAGGTTTCCAGTACTAGCCATGATTTCTCTTTTTACTGAGGCGGCCTTAGTTTCAATTAGAAAGCTCTTGGTTCCCACCTAGGTATGCATGCCACAATTACACCCTTAGGGTTATTATGCCAGGCTGGGCAATGTTGTGGTTTATAGGTGTCACAGCTGAGTAGGATTATTGCTTGCTTCCCTCCCTTGGAAGCTTGCACAACAACTTCTGGCACCATGAGAGCTAGTCTCCAGGGAAGAAGGAGGCTTTAGGTCAGACATAGCTCGTAACCTCTGGGCCCTGTGTCCAAAGTACAAAGTACTTGTGTCTTTAGTGATAGGGGCTTAACCATCAACCTCTAGGAGATAACCAAGAACAACAACAAAAGCCTCTAATGTTTGAGAAGTTTCTTGGACAGCATTGACTAGGAACTCAAAGGGGGCCTTTTTATGACTACTGCTGGGCTTTTAAAAGATAGTCTACTGCTCTTGAGGGGAACATTATCAGTCAAGATGGGAACTTATGTGTATTATATGAAATTTCATGTAAATAGATAACATGTTTCCTTAGGACTTTAAGACATTGTTACTGTTATTTTGCCTTCCTCATTCCTTCTCTTTCATTCTTTATCTCCCACCCTTTTCCCCATTTCCTCCTTCAAATCATGTATAATCTGCAATTTCCAACTCTATCCCTCTCTCCACCATGAATGACTTTTAATTTCCTATTTTCTCTGCTTACTTCAGGTTTTATACTCACATCTGAAATTTTGGAACTGAAAACAACAGATAAGAGTGGACATGAGATGTTTGTCTTTCTGGTCCATGCTACTTCCTCTATGAATAAAATCTTTTCTAGTTCCATTCATGTACTTGCAAAGTTCATGATCTCATTTTTCTTTATAGCTCAATAGTATCCTATAGTGTATATGTACCAATTTAATTATCCATTTGCCACTAGAAAGATGTTTAGATGGTTTCTGTTTCCTAGCTATTGATAACGGGTAGAGCACCAAAGGACATGGCTAAGCAAGTATCTGTGAATAGGATGTCCTTTGGCCACATACCAAGGAGGAGTCTAGTTGCATCATATTTTAGACTTATTTTTAGCTTTTTCAAGCTTCTCAACACTCATTTACAGAGTGGATGGACCGATTTTCACACTTATCAACAATGAATAAGGATTCCCTTTTCCCTGCATCCTCTCTTGTTTTTAATCATTGCCATTCTGACTGGGGTAAGATGAAATTGCAAAGTTGGAGTGATTTGAATTTCTTTAATTGTTAGGTATAATGGATTTTTGAGATATTTATTAACCATTTTTTCTTCTTTTGAGAACTCTTTTAGATCCAATGGTTCTTTTGTTTATTGAGGTTTTTAATATCTAGAGTATTAAGGCTCTGTGAGATGTATCTCTGACCAAAATTCTCTCCCATTCTTTTGATTTTCTCTTCATTCAACTGATTATTTCTTTGGCTGTGCAGACACTTTTTAATTTCAGGAAGTACCACCTATCAATTGTTGGCCTCAATTCCTTGGGAAATGGGGTCCTATTCAGGTCTTTCCTACATATATATCTCATATGGCATTGCTTACTGAGATCTTCTAACAGTTTTGATGTTTCATGTTTCACATTTAAGCCTTTGATCCACTTGGAGTTAGTTTTTTATGCAAAATGCAAGGAGATAGATACGAATCTAAGTTTGGTCTTCTACATGTGAACATCTGTTTTTTCCATCATCATGTGTTTAAAGTAATGTTTTTTATCATATTTGTGGAATATTAGATGCCTATAGTTATGCACATTCAAGTCTATGATTTTGTTCTACTGGTTCAAATACATAACTATTTTTGTACCAATACCATATTGTTTTTATTACTATGGCCCTGTGATATGTCTTGAGATCTGGAATGATAATCCTTCTAACGTAGTTCATTTTTCTTAGGATTATTTTAGATATCTGGTGTCTTCTGTGATTACATATGCACCTTAGAAAATATTTTTCTATTTCTGTGAAAAATGATATGGGGATTTTGATTGGGATTGCACTGAATCTGAGAATAGCTTCTTCTAGAATGGTCATTGTTGCTGTTGTTTATAATACTAATTCTACCATCTATGAACATGAGAAGTCTTTTCATTTTCTAGGTCTTTTTCAATCTTTTCCCCCAGATATTTAATTTTTTAATTGTATAAGTCTTTCACCTCCTTAAAATTCCTAAAGATTTTATTTCATTTGAAGCTATTGGTTTAATATTCATCATATGTTTATTGGAGGTCTATAGAAAGATATTAATTTTTACAGCTTGATTCTGCATCCCAGCTACATTGTTGAAAACATTCATAGTTTCTAGATGTTTTCTGGAAGAATTTTTTGGTATCTCTATTGTTTAATTTCATATCATCTGCAAATAGAGATAGTCTGACTTCTTTTCCTGTCTATACTCCATTAATTTCCTTTTCTTACTTTATTGCTCCAGCTAGTACTTTAAGCACAATAAGGAAAAGGAGTGGGGGCAGTAGATAGCCCCATTTCACTCTTGATTTCAGTAGGATTGCTTTAAGTTTTTCTTCATTTGGGATGATGTCAACTGTGGGTCTGTTGAGGCATGTTTCTCTTAGTCTTACTCTCTCTAGGACTTTTACCATGAAGGAATATTTGATTTTCTGAAGTTTTTTTCTTCTGCTCTATTGAGATGATTGTGTGATTTTTTTAAAAAAAACTTACAGTCCTTTTATGTGATTTATTACATCTATTTACTTGTGTATGTTGAACCATGACCACACCTCAGGAATAAAGCTAACTTGGTCATGGTGGTTAATCTTTGTTAAGTATGTATTTGCTTTGTGAGCATTTGATTGTACATTTTTGGAACTATGTTCATGAGGGATACTGGCATTTAGTTTCTTTTTTTCTGTATGTTTTTAGATGAATTTGACATTCAAGTGATATTGGCTTCATAGAAGAAGTTTGGGAGTTCTATTTCTTTTTCCTTCCTTCCTTCTTTTCTTTCTTTTTTCTTTCTGTTTAAAAAGGATTATCTATAGACCTTTGTAAGAATTTTTCTCTGAATTTATCTGATTCTTGGATTTTTTTTAGTTGGAGGGCTTTTATTGCTGTTTCAATTTCCTCATTTGTTATGAGTCTGATTGGGTTGTTGATCTTTTCTTGGTTTAATATTAGTGGTTTGGCTAACTCGAGGAATTCATCCATTTCCTTTAGATTTTCCAACTTAATGGAGTACTGGTTTTTAAAGTATTCCATTAATATTCCAAATTTCTTTGGTGTCTGTTGTAACGTTTCCCTTTTCATTGCTGACTCCATTAACTTGTATCCTGTACTTGTATACTCTTTGCGCTCTTTGGGGGACCCGCCACCAGCTACCAAATAAATCACAGGAAAGTTTATTCTTTCTTATGAATGCCCAGTCTTAGTTAGGCTTATTTATAGCCAGCTTTTTTTTAACTTAAATTATCCCATCTAGTTTTTGCATCTGGGCTTTTACCTTTTTCTATTTCTGTATATCTTTCCTTTCTTTCTTTTTTAATTTTAATTTTTAATTTTACATAACAGTTTCCCCTCCCTCTTCTCCTCCCATCCCCTCCTACCACCTCCTTTCTAACCCCCACTCCCCACTCTTGCCCGCATCCAATCCAGTCCTTAGAAAGGGTAAGACCTCCCATAGGGGCTCAACAAACTCTGTTAGACCAAGGTTAGGCAAGGGCCCAGCTCCTCCCCTCTGCATCAAGGCTGAGAAAGGCATCCCATCATTGGGAAAGGGTTCCAAAAAGCCGGCTCATGTCCCAAGGACAGATCTTGGTCCCTCTACTAGGGGCCCCGCAAACAGACCAAGCCACACAACTGTCACTCACATGCAGAGGGACTAGGTTGGTCCCATGAAAGCTCCCTAGCTGTTGGTACAGAGTCTGTGAGTTCCCATGAGCTCAGGCCAGCTTTCTCTGTGGGTTTTCCCATTTGATGTTGAACCTCCACTTTCTCATGTAAGCCCTCCTCTCTCTCTTTGACTGGATTCTCTTGGAGCTCTTAGCCCAGTGCATTATTTCTTACTCCGTATCTGGCTGTGTAGCTGTGTGGCTGGCCCCAGGTGGCCTTCTCCTTCTTCTTATGCTCCTTGATTTTGTTCCTTCCAGATTTCTTCTTTTATTTATTCTCTCTGCCTGTCAGTCCCACCTATCTTTTTTTTCTGCCTTGCTATTGGCCATCCAGCTCTTTATTAGACCTATCAGATGTTTTAGACAGTGAAAGTAGCACAACTTTACAGAATTAAGCAAATTCAACATAAGAGAATGAAATACATCTTGGCATCATTAAACAAATTTTCCACAGCATAAACAAATATAGCACATCTTAAACTAATATTCTACAACGGAATTTTCACTTACTTTCTTCCAGTTTGTTGAGTCAAGTGTCTATTGATCTTGTTGATGTACTCAGAGGACCAGCTTTTAGATTCATTGACTTGGTTTTTTTCTATTTAAATAATTTATGCTCTGTCTGATTTTTCTTATCTCTTGCCATCAACTGTGTATGGGATTATTTTACGTTTGATTTTTCAAATTTTTGAGTTGCATCATTAAGTCTCTATTTGTGATAATTCTAATCTTCTTATTGGTTTTTATTGAGCTATACATTTTTCTCTGTTCCCTTCCTTTCTTCTCCCCTTCCTTTCTCTCCCCTCCCTTTTAACCCTCTTCCAAAGTCCCTATGCTCCCAATTTACTTGGGAGAGCTTGTCTTTTTCTACTTCCCATGTAGATTAGATCCATATGTCTCTCTTAAGGTCCTCTTTGCTGTCTAGGTTTTCTGGGATTATGAATTATAGGCTGGTTTTCTTTGCTTTATGTCAAAAAACCACTTATGAGTGAGTACATATGATATTTGTCTTTCTGGGTCTGTGTTACCTCACTCAATATAATGTTTTCTAGCTTCATCCATTTGCCTGCAAATTTCAAGATGTCATTATTTTTTCTGCTGTGTAGTACTCCATTGTGTAAATGTATCACATTTTCCTTATCCATTCCTCGGTTGTTGAGGGGCATTTAGGTTGTTTCCAGGTTCTGATTATGACAAACAATGCTGCTATGAACATAGTTGAGCACCTGTACTTGTGGTACAACTGGGCATCCTTTGGGTATATACCCAAAAGTGGAATTGCTGGGTCTTAAGGAAGGTTGCTTCCTCATTTTCTAAGAAATCAGCATACTGATATCCAAAGGGATTGTATCAGTTTGCACTTCCACCAGCAATGCAAGAGTGTTCCCTTTACCCCACATCCTCTCCAGCATAAGTTGTCATCAATGTTTTTTGATCTTGGCCATTCTTACAGGTGTAAGATTGAATCTCAGAGTTGTTTTGATTTGTATTTCTCTGATGGCTAAGGATGTTGAGCATTTCCTAAGTGTCTTTCAGCCATTTTAGATTCCTCTGTTGTGAGTTCTCTGTTTAGGTCTGTACTCCATTTTTATTGGATTATTTGTTCTTTTGAATACCAATTTCTTGAGTTCTTTTTATATTTTGGAGATCAGCCCTCTGTCCAATGTGGGGTTGGTGACTGTATACTATGAATATGTTTTATTACTATTGGTTAAAAAAGAAGCTGCTTTGGCCTATGGCAGGGCAAAATATAGGTAGATAAGAAAACTAAAAACTGAATATAGGGAGAAAGAGGATGGAGTTTGGCAGATGCCATGTAGCTGCTGAAGGAGAAAGATGTCAGAAACAATGAAGAAAGCCTCAAGAAACAATGAAGGGCTACGTTGATAATCTATAGTATTTGGGCAATCATTGGGAATATCCTGACTGTCTTAGGGTTTTTATTGATGTGAAGTGACACTATGACCACAGCAACTTTTATAAAGGAAAAAAACGTTTAATTGGGGTGACTTACATCTTCAGAGGGTTAGTCCATTATCATCATGGTGGGATACTGTTTAATGCAAGCAGACATGGTGCTGGAGAAGTAGCCAAGTGTCTTACATCTTGGCTTACAGGCAACAGAAAGTGGTCTGTGTCACTAGTGTAACGAGTATAGAGACCTCAAAGCCCACCCCCACAGTGACAAACTTCCTCCTACAAGGCCTCAAGTTCTAATAATACCACTCCTTTTGGGGACCATTTTGTTTCAAACCACCACAACTAGATTGTTTCTTTAGCAGTACAGCAGCTTTTTAGTTGTATGAGGTCCCATGTGTCTATTGTTGCCCTTAATTTCTTTGCAAATAAAGTCCTGTTCTGATAGTCCTTTCCTGCACCCTTATCTAGTTAGGTATTGTCTAAATTTTCTGCTAGTATTTTTAGTGGTGGTTCAGGATTCAAATTGAAGGCTTTGATTTGTTTGGATCTAATGTTTGTGCATATTGGTCCAATTTAATTCGTCTGTATGTGAATACCTGGTTTTCCCAGAATCACTTGTTGAAGATGCTATCTTTTTCTCTATTACAAGTGTTTTTATTCTCTGTCAAGTATCAGATGATATAAGTTATAAGTGTAACATGGAGGGCTAGGCCTGCCTGTTTGTTGGGGTTTCTGTCCTGCCTGGTACCCCCAGCTGTTTAGCCCCAAAGAAAATCACACATAGATCTCTATAAGTTATAAAGCTGATTGGCTCCTTAGCTCTAGCCTCTCACTGGCTAACTCTCACATCTTGATTAACCCATTTTTTCTGATCTATGTTAGCCATGTGGCTCAGTACCTTTTTTCAGTGATGTAGATCACATCCTGCTTCTTCCGTGGTCTGGGCAGGAATGGGAGGAATCAACTTCCTCCTTCTCAGATTCTCCTGTTCTCATTACATCATTTCTACTTTCTGTCTGGTTTTCCCACCTATGTTTCCTGCCTGGCCAATCAGCATTTATTTATAATATGATTGACAGAATACAGACAATTCTCCTGCACCACTTCCCCCTCTTTAAAAAAAAAAACAAAGGTAAATATCCATAGTCCATTTTTTGGGAATGTGGGCATAGTATTTCAGGCTACTTCCAGCTGGTTGGAGGCACTGATAATCTTATGGGGACCTAAAGAAAATTTAGAGTTATGATCAAGTCCTGACTGAAGTATCCTGTGAGTCTTGATCATCTCAGGCAGCAGTCTTGAACTGGTTCTGGATGAAGAACTCAGACATCTGGGCCATCTATTTCTGTCGGAGATTTCTCAGGTGGTCTTCCTTGATCAAAGCTGATTTTTCTTAACTCTGAATAAATCCACAGCCTCTCATTTTCTGTGGAAACCAAAGCAGAATCTCTTCTCCAAAGTAACATACCTTTTGACTTCAACTGTGAAGCCAAGGTATTTTCAAAATACCTATCTGCAACATTTATAAGCAAATATCCTTTAGCAGTTGTTGCTCCTTCCTCAGCATTCAAACAATTCAAAGAGAGCATAATAACATATAGTATCAAGATTCTCTGTGTATTTTCCATCTTTATGTGGCTTTATTTTAACCTCTATTTCTTTTATTTTTAGTTTTAACTTTTGGATTTTTGAGACAGGTTCTCTGTTTATCTTTGTCCTGGAATTCCCTCTGTAAACCAGGCTATCTTTGAACTCACAGAGATCCGTTTGTCTCTGCCTCCCAGGCTACTCTCTTTCTTTCTTTTTTACTCTGAGAACTTTAACCTTTAGCCTTTATATTTAACACACTGTAAACCATTTAGAGGTTTACTTTTGTCTTTGAATCTCTCTTTACTGATTACCTCTCTTTTTCTGACCACATGGGTCTTTAATTTGCTAAGGAATATGGAGAAGTTTTTTGCCACAACTCTATGGTTTTAAGGTCCTTGCCAGGAAACACGCTGCAACAGTGTATAAACAATACTGAAAAGCTCCTATGGCATTTCAAGGTCCTTGCCAGGAAGCAAGCTGCAACATTGTGTCCATAGCTCCATAGTCTGGACTGCCTGCTTGAAAGAGTCAGAGTTTTCCCTGGCAGGAAGGCCCAGAAAGCTGGCATTTTAAAACAGCAGCTTTTTTCCTGCTATGGCTGAAAACCAAAATGTTTTACTCTAATCTTTCCCAAGCTTTCTCAGGCTTTCTTTTGACGCAGTTATCCACGTTGGGCATGTTTTACTCTAGTCTTTCCCAAGCTTCCTCAGGCTTTCTGTGGATGCAGTTACCCATGTGGGCGCCATTCTGTAACTTGGAGGATCCTGTTTGTTGTGGTTTCTGTCCCGCCCTTTAACCCCAGCTGTTTAGCCCCAAATAAAATCACACATAGATCTCTATAAGTTATAAAGCTGATTGGCTCCTTAGCTCTAGCCTTTCATTGGCTAACTCTCACATCTTGATTAACCCATTTTTTCTGCTCTATGTTAGCCGTGTGGTTCAGTACCTTTTTTCAGGGGAGCAGATCATCATCCTGCTGCTTCGGTGGTCTAGGCAGGAGTGGGAGGAATCAACTTCCTCCTTCCCAGAATTCTCCTGTTCTTATCACATCATTTCCACTTCCTGTATGGTTTTCCCACCTATGTTTCCTGCCTGGCCAATCAGCGTTTATTTATAATATGATTAACAGAATACAAACAATTCTCCTGCACCATATAAGTTCTCATGTTTGGGTCTTCTATTTCATTTCATTTGTGTACATATTTGTTTTTGTGCCCATATTTAGTTACTATAGCTTTATACCCTATCTTGAATAGTAATCCTTCCAGCATTCTTCACTCAGGATGTTCTGGTCTCCAAAGGCCTCCATTTCTCTGGCTCCATTGTTGGCAGCACACACATTTTGTCTCAAAGACTCAGGCCAGCTCCATTCCACAGTTGCTTCTTTCCTTGGGATTGTCCCATGGTACTTGAAATTCCAAAATTCTGGGGTCTCCCAGCAACCGGGCTGCACCTTCTCCAACATTCTCTACTGGACTCTCTTTAGTGACTCATACCCTGCTACATAGCAACAAGCCTCTAACTTTTTTCCTGATTCCTTCAATCATGGGGCTGTATTGCAACTAAGGTGATACCTTCACCAATGGCCTTTCCTAACTTCTTATAATGTCAAGCTTTAGCAGCTTTTTATGGCTCTCTCATGGTCTTAAAAGTGATACCACCTACTAAACTTTTAAACATAACATGTTCAGTTGACATCATGAGTTATAGCCCCATCTGGACCACAGATTCTTTATGCTGACCCAGAGGAAACACTCCCCAGAAGATTTTTTTTTACCTCAACGATACTGGTTTCTTCTTAACCACAGCTGATCCTTTAGCTTCTCTTGAACAGTATAAATTGTCCAGTCACAAAAAAAAAAATGTTTCACTTCAGTGGTTCTGGTGTCTTGCTGATTCTTCAGTTCCAGTTGACTAGAAGAAGCAGAGTCTTAAATTCAAACATTGAATATTCTCAATAGAGTATTTAAGGATCTCTCAAAACTTCCCTCTGGAACTTCATAAGTCAGTCCTCCATTCTCTGCACAGCTCTCAGCATTACCTTCCAAGTTCCCATACCAGTCCATTAAACTTTGACCTCTCAAAGCCTTTTCCAGCCCAACGTTCGAAAGTCTTTCCATAATTCTTCCAAAATCATGATCATGTCTGTCAGCGAGATATCTCACAAATGTGGTACCAGTTTCTGTCTTATGATTACTATTGCTGTTTTGACAAAAGCATCTCAAGGAGGAAATACTTTCTATCCCCTATTCTATTCACTGAGTGAAGCCAAAACCTGGCTGCAGGAACTGAAGAAACCATGGAAGAGTTCTGCTTCCTGTATTTCTCTTCCAGTTTACGTAATCTGATTTCTTATAGCACCCAATACCATCATCCCAGGAGTGGGACTGCTCACAGTGAACTGGATGCCCCCAATCAATCATCAGTAATGAAAATGCCTCACTGCTGGGCGGTGATGGCGCATGCCTTTAATCCCAGCACTCCGGAGGCAGAGGCAGGTGGATCTCTGTGAGTTTGAGTTCAGTCTGGTCTACAAAAGCTAATTCCAGGACAGACTCCAAAGCTACAGAGAAACCCTGTCTCAAAAACAAAACAAAAGAAAGAAAAAACAAGCAAAAACAAAAAAAAAGAAAGAAAATGCCTCACAGTCCAGGGTCTCATATATTGGAATTGTTGGTACTTAGTTAGTGGCTGTCTGGGAATCCATAGGACGTGTGGCTTTTTTGATAAGGTGTGTCACTGGGGGAAGGGTTGAGGTTTCAAAATCTTCTCACCATCGCTTGCATGTTTACTCTGCTTCCTGCTCATGGATGTAGATTTGAACTCTTACCTGCTGTTCTAGTCACATGTTAGTCTGCCTTCACTCTGTCACCATGGACCCCTAATACTCTGGAACCATAAGCCCATCTAAACTCTTTCTTATATAATTTGCCTTGGTCAAGGTGCTTTATGACAGAAATAGAAAAGTAACTGAGACAAATAAATTATTTTCAATGTAGGATAATAATAAGACCTTTTTTATTTGTTTAGTTTTTAAACTTTTTTATTATAAATAATACCAATCAAAATTTCCACTTCCTCCCCTCCTCCCACTTCCCTCCTGCTCCCCAACACACCCTCCCCTTTCCCCCTCCAGTCCTAAGAGAGGGCAGGGAATCCTGCCCTGTGGGAGGTCCAAGGCCCTCCCCCCTCCATCCAGGCTTAGGAAGGTATGCATTCAAATAGAATAGGATCCCAAAAAGCCAGTAAATGCAGTAGAAACAAATCCCAGTGCCATTATCATTGGCTTCTCAGTCAGCCCCATTGTCAGCCACATTCAGAGGGTCCAATTTGATCCAATGCTTGTTCAGTCACAGTCCAGCTGGATTTGGTGAGCTCCCATTAGCTCAAGCACACCATCTTTATTTTAAAGGAAACTAGAAAGAGGCCACATGGGTCTGTGGTGGCTTGAAAGAAAATGGCTCCCAAAGGGAGTGGCACTATTAGGAGATGTGGCTTTGTTGGGGTAGGTGTGGTCTTGTAGGAGAAAGTGTGTCACCGTGGAGTGGGTCTACTATGTTTAAGCTCCTCCCAGTGTCACATTCCACTTCCTGTTGCCTGCTTATCAAGATGGAGCCAGCACCACATCTGTCTGCATGCCACCATGTCCCCCACCATGATGAAAATGGACTGAATCTCTGAAACTATAAGTAATCCCAACTAAATATTTTTCTTTTATAAGAGTTGCTGTGGTTATGGTGTCTCTTCACAGTAATAGAAACCCTAACAAAGACAGAAGTTGGTACCAGGAACTTGAGTATTGCTGTGATAGGCCTGGCTATGTGTTTGTGGAAGACTTTGGTACGTTTGGTACTTTGGGTGCTTTGCTTTATGGGTCATACTAGTAGAATCATGGAAGACAATGGTTTTGATAATGATTTCAAACCATTGTCAGGGGCTGGCTCAAGAGGTTTCAGAGAGAAGATTTTTAGTATGTTGCCTACAAAATGTTCTTGCGATATTTTGGTGAATAACGGGGATGCCTTTTGCCCTTGTCTGAAGAATCTGCCTGAGGCTCTTTTTTGATTAATTACATTAACAAAAGAAATCTCAAAATAGTCTAATATAGACTCAGCCATGTGGTTATTAGTGGTAACTCTAATGAAGATTTATAATGAAAAGGATCAAGCTGAGCAAGAAAAAAATATGGTTTTAGGAGAAAAAGAAAAAGAAGTAGAATGGAGCTAAATTCTGTGTTCAAGAGATATTAAGAGAGTGGTGACCTCAGAGCAAGACCCCATGCAGCTAAGTTTCCGACTTGTGAAAAGGAATTATAGAAAAGCTTAGAGCCTGGTGTGGTGGTGTAAATTCAGCGCTGGGAAGGCAGAGGCTGGAAGATCTCTGAGTCTGAGGCCAGGTTGGTCTAACAATTGAAACCAGAAAAATGGTGAAGATGTAATTCAATAAGGGGACCATGTTCTAGCCCCAGTAACCAGCAGAAATTGGCAGCTTTGGCCACATGGTTCTAGAGTTAAGAACAGAAGAAAAGGGCTATGGAATTTGCCTCCACAACTAAGGAAAGCTGCTGAGGCCAGGCATGTGTCAGGGATGTCCCTGAATGAAAACCAGGAGAGGCCATTGCATGAAGCTGTGTATTTGAAGCCTGGATTGTTTTGAAGGCGCCAAGATGTTGGAGATGTCTGAGACATGGAATAACTGCTGAGGAGAGATGCTAACAGGGAGTGGAACCAACCCATGAGAAAGAAATGTGTTGTAGTCAACAAAGCTGAGAGAAGTTGGAGATCTGAAGAGCATTTTGACATCAGATATGAAGATGCAGAGTTTAGAGTTTGCCTAGCTGGGTTTTGTTTTCCTTTGGTCTTTCTTTGGTCCAGTATTTCCTCACTATGCTTGTTCCCTATGTTTTGAAATGGTAATATATATACTATGCCATTATATGTTGTAAGTATGTGATCTGCTTCTTTATTTTAATTTTACAGGGAGTTACACTTAAGACATTGTCATGTGTGTCAGAAGAGACTTTGGAATTTGGACTTTGAAACAAATTTGAGACTGTTATAGACTATAGGGACATTTGAAATTGAACTGAATACATTTTATGTATTATGATATGGCTATAGTTCTTTGGGGGTCAGGGAGTGGAATGTAATGGTTTGAAAGAAAAAGGTCCCCAAAGCAAGGACACTATTAGAAGGTGTGGCCTTTCTGGAAAAGTTGTGTCACCGTGGGGGCAGGCTTTGAGGTGTCTTTAGTTTAAGCTTCCCTCAGTGTGACTTTCATTCAACTTCCTGCTCCCTGTAAGATGTAGCACTCTATGCTCCAGCACCTCATCTGCCCATACACCACCGTGCTCCCTGTCATGGTGATAATGGACTGAACCTCCGAAACTGTAAGCGAGCCATCCCAATTAAATATTTTCTTTACAAAAGTTGCCATGGTCAGCTGGGTGGTGGTGCACACATTTAATCCCAGCACTTGGGGGACAGAGGCAGGCAGATCTCTGTGAGTTTGTAGCCAGTCTGGCCTACAGAGTGTGTTCCAGGATAGCTAGGGTTGTTCAACAGAGAAACCCCATCTCAAAAAACAAAAACAAAATGAGTGGCCATGATCATGGTGTCCCTTCACAGCAATAAAAACCCAAACTAAAACATACCCACAGATTCTCATTCCTCATCAAAGAAAATTTATTTTGGAGAAAACAGAGGGAGACTATAACAGAAATCCAGAACTCGTAAAACTACAAAGAATAAGTGATCATGGAGGGCCCATCACCAAATTTATACATCTATGACATAATTCCTATAGCTAAGGCTCAGAGAACATTGCAGAAGAAGGACCTGAAAGATAGAATCAAATGACCAGGACACCTGTTACAAGATATGTATGGCAGGGAAGATTCACTCATGAAATCTCAGAATTCAGTCACCTAAGCATGATCAGCATGATGACACCAGTTTACATACTGATGTGTATGGGACAAATCTCACAAGGCTCCTCTTCTAGATGAAGAACTATAGGCAATTAATGGTTGCTGAGAGAGGGAAATTCAGTTTCCAGGGACAAGGTTCCTAATAAGTTATCCTATCCCAAGAGGTCAGATACATGCATACATACACACACACATACATGCACACACACACAACACTAAGTGGATTCAGAAGGTTGTATAAATACATAAAAATCCATATGTAGCAATAATAACCAAAGAAGCACAGGTCATGAATTTTGAGGAGTAAGGGGGGAAACAAACAAAAGTTGGAGGGGTGAGGGGGGGCAGAGAAAATGTAAATCCAATATTCCTATATAAAGTTCTCAAACAAATTTGATGGGGATTGAATTGAATATGTAAATTGTTCCCAGTAATTTTGACAATATTATTCCTACCAATCCTTGTTCATGGCAAATCATTTTGGTATGATACCTTCTTCAATTTCTTTTTTCAGTGTCTTAGTGTTTCCATTATACAAGTCAATCTCATCCTTGTTACTTTTATTTATCTAGTTAGTTATTTTTTAGTATATTGTGAGTGGTGTTATTTCTCTGGTTTCTTTCTTGGTGTGTTTTTTATTTCTACATAAAAATGCTACCTTTTTTCTTAATGGTATATCCCATTACTGATGACAGTGTTTGTCAGTTGTAGGAGTTTTCTGGTAGAGTCTTTAGCACATTTTATAGAGAGAATTATCTGGGAATAAGGATACTTTGCCTTCTTTCTTTCCCATTTGAACACCATTTGTCTGATTGATCTAGGTAATAAGCGCTTCAAGTACTATATTGAATAAAATGGGGGAGAGTTGACATTTTTGCCTTGTTACATTCTGGCTGCAGTTTTCCTCCCTCCTCTTCTCCTAGTCCCTCCCCCCGCCCCAATGCCTCTCTGTTCTCAACCCCCAATTCACTCCTCCTCTGTTTCAGTTTACGAAAGGGTAGGTCACCCAGGAGACATATGGCAGGCATATCAAATTGCAGTAAGACTAAGCTCCTCTCCATATATTAAGGCTGGCCAAGTCAACTCAGTATGAGGAATAGGTTCCCAAGATACAGTAAAAGAGTCAGAAACAGCCCTGTTCCCACTGTTAGGAGTTCCTGTAGAGGACCAAAGCTACAATACTGTAACATTTATGCCGAGTCAGTCCCATGCAGGCTCCCTGGCTGTCAGCTCAGTCTGTGTGAACCCCTAAGAGCCTAGAATAGCTGATTCTGTGAGATTTCTTGTGGTATTCTTGACCCCTCTGGCTCCTACAATCCTTCCTCCCCGTCTTCTTCAGAATTCCCTGAGCTCTGCCTAATGTGTGGGTGTGAGTCTGCATCTATTTCCATTAGTTTCTGGATGAAGCCTCTCTGACAATTGGGCTAGGTACCAATCTATCATTATATAGAATATCATTAGGCATCATTACATTAATATTCTTTCCTCCAGCCATGTTTGGTTTTATCCTAGCTCTCTGGGCCACCCAGCCTGTGAGTCCTAGTGTTTCAAGCAGTGTCAGGAGTGGGCTTACTCCCTTGGCATGAGTTTTAGGCTAGGCTAGTTATTGGTTGGCCACTACATCAATATCTATGCCACCCTTACCCCAGAACATCCCATAGGCAGCACAGGCCATAGGTTGAAGATTATGTGGCTGGGTTGGTTTTCCATTCCCTCCACTTGAAGCCTTGCCTAGTCACAGGAGATGGCAAATTTAAGCTACATATCCACTATTGCTAGAGTCTTATCTGGGGTCATCCTTGCAGATTCTTGGGAAATTCCTTGCATCGGGTTTTTACCTGACCCTGAAATGCCCCCTGTTTCCAGTTGTCTCTTCCATCCCCTGCAACCTGACCATTCATGTTCCCATCTCCACCAGTCTGCAATCCACTTATGACATTTCTTATATTTCTCCTTCCCAGGAAATCTGGGCATCCCCCGACCTTGAACCCTTCTTGTTTCCTAATCTCTCTGGGTCTGTGAATGTAGCATAATTTCTTATTTTACAAATAATATCTACTTATGAGTGAGTACATACTACGTTTGTCCTTCTTGGTATGGTTACCTCACTCAGGAAGTTTTTTCTAGTTCCACCCATTTGACTTCAAATTTCTTGGTGTCCTTGTTTTTAACTGTTGAATGTAAATGTACCACATTTTTTATCCATTCTTCAATTGAGGGATATCTAGGTTATTTCCAGGTTTTGCCTATTATGAATAAAACTGCTATCAACATAGTTGAGCAAGTATCCTGTGGTGTAATTGAGCATCCTTTGTGTGTATGCTCTAGAGTGGTATAGTTGTATCTTGTAGGTAGTTTGAATTTCACTTTTCTGAGAAACTGCTACACTGGCTTCCAAAGTGCCTGTACAAGTTTACATTTCCACCAGCAATAGAGGAGTGTTCCCCTTGCTCTACATCATCTCCAACAGTAGAGTTTTGATCTTAGTTATTGTGATGGGTATAAGATAGGTTCCCAGAGTCGTTTTGTTTTGCATTTCCCTGATGACTAAGGGTGTTGAGCATCTTCTTAAGCATTTCTCAGCCATTTGAGATTCTTCTGTTGAGAATTCTCTGTTGAGATCTATACCCCATTTTTTAAATTGAATTGTTTAGTTTGTTGATATCTAATTTCTTGAGTTCTTTATGTATTTTGGAAATCACCCTTCTGTCAGATGTGGGTTTAGTGAAGATCTTTCCCATTCTATAGGCTGTCATTTTGTCCTATTGATGGTGTCCTTTTCTTCACAGAAACTTTTTGGTTTCATGAGGTCCCATTTATTAAGGGTTGATCTTAGTGTCTGTGCTACTGGTGTTCTGGTCAGGAAGTTGTCTCCTGTGCCAATGTGTTCAAAGCTGTTATACACTTTCTCTTTTATCAGACTCAGTGTATCTGGTTTATGTTGAGATCTTTCATCCCCTTGGACTTGAGTTTTGTGCAGGATAACAGATATGAATCTATTCACATGCCTCTACATGTTGACATCCAGTTAGACCATTTGTTGAAGATGCTTTCTTTTTACTATTATATGACTTTGGCTTCTTTGTTGAAAATCAGGAGGCTAAAGGTGTGTAGATTGATGTCATAGTCTTTTATTTGATTCCATTGATCTACCTGTCTGTTTTTATGCCAATACCATGTTGTTTTTATTACTACAACTCTGTAATAGAGCATGAAATCAGGGATGGCTTCAGAAGTTTTGTTGTACAGGATTGTTTTAGCTATCCTATGTTATTTTGTTTTTCTATATGAAGTTGAGTATTGTTCTTTCAAGGTGTATAAAGGATTGGAATTTTAATAAGGATTGCATTGAATCTGTAGTCTGTTTTTGGAAAGATGGCCATTTTTACTATGTTAATCCTACTGATCCATGAGCATGGGAGATCTTTCCATCTTTTGATATCTTATCCAATTTCTTTCTTCAGACTGTTGAAGTTCTTGTCATACAGGTTTTTTACTTGCTTGGTTAGAGTTACCCCCAAGACATTTTATGTTATTTATGGCTTTTTATAAAGTTTGTTGATTCCCTGATTTCTTTCTTAACTCATTTATCATTTGTATATAGGAGGGCTACTGATTTTTGTAGTTAATCTTGTATCCTGTCTCTTGTTTACAGGTGTTTATTAACTGTAGGAGTTCCCTGGTAGAGTTTTGTGTAGTAATACGAGTGGCGGGGCTGCGTCCCCAACACTCCAGCCGCCTGCTCGGCTAGCTTATGCCCCGAAATAACAACACACAAATTGTATTCATTTAAACACTGCTTGGCCCTTTAGCTCTAGCTCTTACTGGCTAATTCTGATATCCCTATCAACCCATCTCTAATAATCTGTGAGCACCGGTCTTACCGGGAAGATTCTAGCCTAAGTCCATCCTGGGTCGGAGCTGGGGCATGGCGTCTCTGAGGTGTCTACTCCCGAGAGGAGAGCTGTGGAGTCTGACCTCACTTCCTCTTCCTCCAAGCATTCTGTTCTGTTTACTCCTCCCACCTATCTTCTAACCAATGAGGACCAAGCAGTTTCTTTTTATTTAACCAATGACCTTCCTCCATCAGTTTTGGGGGCTGCTTATGTATACTACCATATCATCTGCTAATAATGATACTTTGACTTCTTCCTTTCCATTGTATACCCCTTGATTTCCTTCTGTTGTTTTATGGTTCTAGCTAGAACTTCAAGTATGATATTAAACAGGTGTGCAGAGAGTGGATAACCTTGTCTTGTTCCTGATTTTAGTGGAATTCTTTGAGTTTTTCTCCATTTAATTTGATGTTGGCTGTTGGTTTACTGAATATTGCTTTTATTGTGTTTAGGTATGCTCTTTGTATCCCTGATCTTTCTAAGATATTTATCATGATGGGGTATTGGATTTTGTCAGAGATTTTTTTTTCAGCATTAAATGAGATGATCATGTGGGGCCTAGTATAGAACCCAGGAGAGGTGTGCAGTCTGGGTTATTGGGCGGGTTTTAAGGAGTATCTGAGGGTGGTGTGTGGCATCTTACCTGTGATCCCTAGATCTGGCTGGTACTACAGGAAGGCTTACAGACAGTAAATACCCAACTACTGGGGCATGGCCTTTTACATTATTTACCTGGATGTCATTGCGGAGTCTGCCCCTTCTCTCCTCCCCACTGGTTCCCATTTGCTCATTCGGTTTGTTTTGGATCCTATCTTCATCCACCGTTCAAGCAGAGAATCCTGATTTGTTAGTTTCCCCCCTAAATCAATACTATCTATCTCTCAGTTCTGAGCTAGTGTGGGATTTCTTTTAAGTGTCCAATCTCTCCGCTATCCCTTGGGGCCATGTGGGCTTAACCTTCACACCCTCCAGCCAGGAGGCTTAGTCCTTCCACAGCCTGGACAGATTTGCTTTTGCCTGAATGGATGTGTGTGTGTGTGTGTGTGTGCGTGTGTGTGTGTGTGTGTGTTAAAATGGAGTTTTCAGCATGGCAGCTGGAGCGCGAGTAGAAGTGCTGTTTGCCAGCTGCTGAACCCCGGTGTGTGCAGCTTCTGGGTTTCTGTTCTTTGCACCTGGACTCTGGGTTTTCTTGCTCCGTGTATGGAATTGATTTAATTACATTTAATCTGTTGAACAACTCATATCTCCCCAGTCTTTAACAAGCACCAAGGCAGACTAACACAGGACCTGTCGTGCCACCTTTGCATTGGTTCTAGTTGCAGCTTGGAAACAGCGCCATCTGCTGGAGAACAGGTAATATGGCAGATTTCATTTCTAATGGAACTTTTACTGCCTTCTTTGCTACCACAATGGAGGGTATTACACAAGTCTTATATGATTATGGAAGTACCTCAATTTACTGGTTACTAGGTTTCGGTTTTCTTCTCCATATTCTATCATCAAGGAAGAATATGGCACCAGTTGACAGGATTAATATGATTGAAAATCAGAGGTTTTCTGAACAAGTGGATACTATGTTAGGAAAAATTGACTCCATACCTAAGGGTACTAGGAAGTTATCTGAAAGGGTTCATAATGTTGAATTTGATGTTCAGAAGTTATCACAAAGTTTTTATAAGTTAACAGAGAGAATGTACCTCCAGGATGGCAATCTACACAATATCCAAGAAAAGTTCAAGGGGAGATGTTATCTTTAAAGGGGAACATTAAAACCTTGGAATCACAGGTGCAGAATGAAGACCAGAAAATTGATACCTTAGTGAAATCACTAGAAACATTCGCAGGTCAGGAGATTCAGGCTTTATAAGAAACAATGATAAAAAGATTTGAAATGATTGAGGAAATTATTGGAGCTGGTGAATAGGGTAAGAAGGCACAAGGACAGGCTACAGTGTCACCACTGGCTGTCAGAACTGGCTTACCCAGGGTTTTGGCATCCTACCCTGTAATTTACTCTGACAAAGCACTAACTTCTAAAGGCTCAAAGGGAGCCAAAGAAGGTAGATGGATGACAATAGGACTAAATGATCTAAAAGAAATTAAGCAAGCTGTTTTACTTATGACTTGCATTCTGCATTTGTTAAGGAAATGATAAGGACTTGGGCTTTTAATGTTAGAGCTACCCCCCATGATTTTTCTCAGTTAAGGTCAGCAGTCCTGAATGATGGACTTTATTTGGAATTTATTTCAGAGAGGAATCCAAACATATGGAATGATAGGGAAAAGCTAAAGGTCTTGAGGTTTCCCAAGATCAACTTCTTGGTGAAGGCCTGTATATTGACCCACAGGTCCAAGCTCTTTACAACAAAGAAATCTTGTCCCTTTGCCACAATGCAGCCTGGAATGCTTGGGATAGGATCCAGGAACTAGGAAAAAGGATCAAATCATATACCTGGATTAGGCAGGGACAGAGAGAACCCTTTACTGACTTTTTACAGAGATTAATTAAGGATATACAAATATGAGTAACAGACCCAGAAGGTAGACAAATAATTTTTGAATCTCTGGCTTTTGAAAATGCAAACTTAGAATGCAAAAAGATAATTGGGCCTTTAAGGTTTAGATCAGCACCTATGGATGAATGGATTCAGCATACGATGAATGTTGAGACGTTTGACTATAATGATGAATCTTGAGTAGGAGAAGTGATTTCCAAAGCAATGAGGAGACATCAAACTGCCAAATGTTTTAATTGTGGTAAATTAGGATGTCTGAAAAGGGATTGCAGGCAAGGAATTTCTAGGAATAATATATCTCATCTGGGAATGATAAAAATAGGAGACCTCAGCCTTCAGGTATATGTAGAAGGTGTGGTAAAGGATGACATTGGACTAATGAATGCAGATCCAACAACAGACAGTCAAGGCAACCCGACACCATTGGAAAACTCCTTGAGGGGCCTCTCACAGGCCCCCAAGCCAAAAGTAGCCCAGTTGTTGACAGTAACCATGGAGGACATGTCACACCAGGAAAATTAAAAAATCTACAACCTTCTGTGCAAGACCATAATGTTCTAAATGATGGATCAAATTTGGAGGATAAGTCAAAAATTCAAATAGGAAATAAGAAGCGTATATTTTGGCAAACTTCTATCCATGATCAGAGACCAAAGCTGAGAGTGCGAATAAATGGAATATTAATTGCTGGCTTGATAGACACAGGGGTGGATATGAGTATCATTACTTTAGAATCATGGCATCCAAATTGGCCTCTTTAAGAGGCAGATGTTCAATTACTAGAAATTGGAACCATATCTCAAGTTAAACAAAGCATGAGATTGGTTGACTGTATTGGGCCAGAAGGTCAAAGAGGGAAGCTGAGGCCATATGTAGCTGATATTGCAATAAATTTGTGGGGCTGTGACCTGCTACAGCAATGGAATACCCAGATTAACACTCCTGAAGTCTCACGAACTCTTAATTCTGGGAAGGATGTAATAAGCTACTATGAACAAAGGTCACCAGCCATTCAGGCTCTACAAGAACATAAAGCAACTAACAAACCTTTAGAGATACCAACAGCCCTACCTTTAAAATGGTTAACTGAGAAGCCAATATGGGTTAAACAATGGCCTCTAGCTGAAGATAAATTGTAGGCTTTGGAACGATTGGTACAGGAACACTTAGATGCTCACCATATTGAGGAATCAACTAGCCCTTGGAATTCTCCTGTGTTTGTTGTAAAAAAGAAATCTGGTAAATGGAGAATGGTGACAGATCTAAGAGTTGTCAACAAGGTAATTCAACCTATGGGCCCTCTACAGTCTAGAATTCCTCTATCTTCTCTGTTACCAAAAGGATGGCCTTTTATAGTTATTAATTTGAAGGATTGTTTCTTCACTATACCTTTATAAGAAAAAGATAGAGAAAAATTTACCTTCACAGTGCCTACTTATAATAATTTTCAGCCTACTAGGAGATACCAGTGGACTATCCTCCCATAGGGAATGCTCCATAGCCCCACCCTTTGTAAGTTAGCCATTGGAAATAATATGTAAGCAATTTCCCAAGTCTATAATTTACCATTACATGGATGACATTTTGCTATCTGATTCAAACAGATACTTTAGAAAGAATGTTTGAAGAAGTAAGGGTAGTTTTACCTAATTGGGGATTGCAGATTGCTCCCAAAAAAATACAGAGAGGAGATTCTGTCAATTACATAGGTTATAAAATAGGTTTATAGAAAATTAGGACACAAAAGGCACAAATTAAGAGAGACTGGTTACGGACTAATGACTTTCAGAGATTGTTAGGAGACATTCCCAGTCTTTGACCAGCTGTTGGGATAACACCTGATGTAATAATTCATTTAAACAAAACCTTAGATAGTGATAAAGATTTGAATAGTCCCAGAGAATTAACGGCTGAAGCAAAAAAGGAACTGACAATGGTTGAGGAAAAATTACAGGAGGCACATGTGGATAGGGTGAATCCAAATCTTAGTTGTATTCTAGTCATATTGCCTTCCAGAATTTCTCCTACAGGAATTTTAATGCAACGGGAAGATATTATTGTAGAATGAATCTTTTTACCACATAAACCAAACAAAAATTTAAAAACTTATGTGGAAAAGGTCTCTGAATTAATTATAAAAGGTAAATTGAGACTTCATCAACTAGCAGGTATAGACCCAGCAGAAATTATAGTGCTTTTCACTACTGATGAAATAAAAAAGTTATGGGAAGACAATGAATCATGGCAAAGAGCTTGTGCTAATTTTTTGGGAGAAATTAATAGCAACTATCCTAAAAGTGATAGACTTAACCTTATAAAGAGAACTTCTTAGATTCTTCTTCAAATTGTATGTGATGCTCTAATAACTGGAGCCCGTACATTTTATACTGATGATAATAAATTAGAAAAGGCAGGTTACAAATCAGATAAATTGAGTAAGGTGGGAAAAAAGCCCTTATAATTCTGTCCAGAAAGCAGAATTATATGCCATTCTTATGGTGCTAAGGGATTTTAAAGAACCTCTTAATATAGTTACTGACTCACAATATGCAGAAAGAGCTATCTTGTATATTGAAACCGCTGAATTTGTACCAGATGATACAGAATTGACTTCATTGTTTATCCAGGTGCAAGACATAATCAGGAATAGGCTTTGTCCTATAAACATAGCACACATCTGATCCCATACGGGTCTGCAAGGTCCTCTAGTACAAGGTAATGCAGATGTTGATCAATTATTGATTGGAAGTATGTTGCAGGCCTCAGATTTTTATTAAAAAACATAACATCAGTAGCAAAGGTTTAAAGAAAGAGTTTTCTATTACATGACAACAATCAAAGGAGATTATAAAGAGATGCCCTTCTTGCTCTTTATATAACCAAACACTGCTACCTGCAGGGATTAACCCAAATAGTATTCAAAGGAATGAAATCTGGCAGATGGATGTGTTCCACTTTGCAGAATTTGGAAAATTAATATATGTACACCACACCATTGACACTTATTCAGGCTTTCAGCGGGCAACTGCTTTAAGTTCACAAAAAGCTGATTCAGTGATCACACATGTATTAGAAGTTATGGCCATCATGGGTATACCTGCACAAATAAAGACAGATAATGGTCCAGCTTATATCACTAGGAAAATGAAACGGTTTTTGCTTATTATAATATTAAGCGTGTTACAGGTATACCACACAATCCTACAGGTCAAGCAGTTATAGAAAGATCAAATTGAACTATAAAGGATATGTTAAACAAACAGAAAGGGGTGGAAAATGCCCCCAGAAATAGATTACATAATGCTTTATTAACCTTGAATTTTCTTAACGCTAATGAGAAAGGAACAACAGCAGCAGAAAGACATTGGATAATGGAAAAGTCTGCTGAATTAAATGAACTGGTTTATTTCAAAGATGTGCTGACTTCTCAATGGAAGCCAGGAGATGTGCTGTATTGGGGAAGGGGTTTTGCTCTTATTTCCACAGAAGAAGAAAAATTGTGGATACCATTGAAATTAATAAAGGTTCAATTTGAAGAGGAGAAACCTCTTGGAAGGGAGAAATGACAGTTCATCCACAATGATGATAATCATACAGGTGGTAAGAAAAATATATAGGATGGGGTCAGGGTTCTGTTCTTATCTCTGCAGGAAAACACTCATCTTCAAAGAATTCAAGGGACCCTGGATGTTTGAATACTGACAGTTGGAAAAATAACTACCCAATAAGGATCATCAAGAAAACCGAAAATGTTCTGTAAGTATAGATGTTGAGAATGTGTGTGTGTGTGTGTATTTATATTTATAAATATAGAGAGCTGGTTTTGGAGTTGGACACTGGCTCGATCCCTCTCTAATTTCAAGCTTGTTGTTAAGAGAAAAGCCCAGAATTTCTGTCTCATGTTAGGAGTCATGATATGGGTCAGAAAGAAAAAAGAATTTAGAATAAAATCTTTAATTTTTTCATGTCTATTTCTGTCTTTATCATACCCTTCATTGAATATATATGTCTGTATATGTCTATATAAATAATGATTAAGTTTTCCACAATGAATAATGAATTTTCCTGTGGTAATCTTTGAAGTTTCTAGGAAGAAGATGTGGCCCCACAACAACAACTCCACCTGATCGATATGATGTCATGATACTGATAGTTTTGGGTACCAACTGCACAAGATGGTTTCAACTTGGTTAGCTGAAATGGTGCACATCTTTTACAGTGTTCTGGCCAGGCCTCCACAAAATACTCAGAGACCATTTGAAATGTTACCAGACATTAATCTTGAAACTTAAACAACATTTTACTTTCACAGGACCCCATAGAAAGAACATCGCCCCTATGACAGCTGGAAGTAATTTTAGAAGACAACGTCCCCTCTCCTAGCAAAGTTTGTCCTCAGGGTTAGGGATATCATTTAGGGGTTGACTATAATTGGTATATGGCTGAGGGATGGGGGAAATTTTATAAGCTCAGGGATCTTTTTATTAAAAAAAAAGCGGGGGAATTGGATGATGGGATAATAGATTGGTTTGTGAGATATTATTTATGAACAATTACATTGGTATAGATTCTCTTATATTGATACAAAGTTAAATAATATTGAATATTGTATGCATGCATGTTTCTACCTCTGTTTAAAACATTTTTTATCTATTGATATATATTTACCATATTGCAGTGGAAATTTCTCCCTCTGATCAAGATACTCATATATTATTTACATTTGGAGGTCATTGTCCTCATTTATTGCACAGTTGTTTGTTGTCTTAGTCTTTAAATTATATAGGTATTAAGAATTATAAATCAATAGTCATCTATGTTTGTCATACTTATAGTTAAATTAATCAGGTTCTTTAGATACATAGAGATTATATTCTGTATAATAGATAATCTTCTACCACTTCAAAGAACTGTAGAAAATGACATTTAAATAACTTTGAGTTCTGTTGAAGTGAGACATAATTGCTCCAGGAAGCACCAATCTATTCCTGAGAGAATGTTGAGCACCAAAGACACTCCACTTGGAGCTTGATTTCTTCTTGGCAAAACTGGCCTTTGGGCAAGGAACTGCCCATACCTCAACCACTGACAAAATACCTAGTATCCGGAAATGGATAAGCAGGACTGTCAAATCTTGCCAAGACAGGGTAAGACGGTTTTGAAAAATTTCTTGCCTTTGAAAATAGTCTATCAGTTATTCTAGGCCTTAGCCAAAGTTGGTTGCCTCAATGTTGCAAATGAGACTTTGGGTGATTGTCCAGGTAGCCAGATGTCTCTGTCATTTGTTTCACATTTTGGAAGCTGCTTGATTGCACTTCCTACTCCCTTAAGTAACACTATTTCCCTTCTCAGATCATTGATGGGGTTGAAGACTAAATAAGTGTAGTTACTTTCCTCTCATGACTTGGCCAAGTTATTTATTATACAGGACTTAAGCTAGTTAGTTGTTCCTATTGTGTATAATCTTGTATTAGGTTTAGAACTCTTTTATTTAAACAACAGGGGGAGGTGCTGCAGGAAGGTTTACAGCTAGTAATTACCTGCCTACTTGGGCATGGCCTTTTACACTATATACCTGGATGCAACTGTGGAGTCTGCCCCTTCTCTTCTCCCCAGTGGTTACTGTTTGCTCATTTGGTTTGTTTTGGATTCCATCTCCATCCACTGTTCAAGCAGAGAATCCTGATTTGTAAGTTTTCCCCCTAAATAAATAAATAACTATCTCTCAGTTCTGGGGATTTCTTTTAAGCATCTAATCTCTCTGCCATCAGGTTGGGGCTCTGGTAAAGCCAAAATCTTCTTCAGGAGTTGCAGGCTAGGATATGTAGCCCTGGTGGGAGAACTGCAGTCTGTGGTTGTTCTAGGCTTAAAGGCCTCAAGTGGGCAGTGGGTGATATCTTCCCTGGGGCCCCTAGATTCTGCCTGTGCTCTGCTAAAGCCAAAGTCTACTTCTGGATTTGTACACCAGGATGTAGAGCCCAAGAGAGAGGGTATAGTCTGAGGTTCCTAAATCCTGCCTGGCCTCTGGTAATGCTGAAGACTTCTTTCTTCCAAAGTAGTAGGCTGGGATATGGAATCCCAGGGTCGGGGCAGTGCAGTTTGTGCTTGTTCAGAAGGCTAAAAGTTTAGTGGAAGGTGGGTGATGTCATCATCCCTCAAGTCCCTAGAACCAGCTTGGCCTCCAGTTATGACGCCAGGGTTGTGGGGCCCAGGGTAGGGGATGCAGCTTGGGGTTTATTGAGTGAGTTTTTCTTGTTGTAATTTTAATGGTTATACTTTGAATTTTCCCTCAGATTAGAAAGATGCTGCCTTTGGGCTTGCTATATGTTTCATTTATTATGTTGAAATATCTAACACATATTCTTAAATTTTCAAGGGCTTTTATCATAAAGTGATATTGTATTTTGTCCCCATGCTCCCAATTTACTCAGGAGATCTTGTAAAAAGCTTTTTCTAAAGCAAATGAGATGATCATGTGGTTTCTATCCTTGAGTCTATTCTTGTAATGGATTAAATTTTTTGGCCTGTGTATGTTGAACCATCCCTAAAGTTCTAAAATGAAGTCATCTTTCTTGGTGAATAATCTTTTTTTGTGTTCTTGAATATGACTTGTAAATATTTTATTGAGAATTTTACATTTGTGCTTTCCACATATGAGCTGCTGAAAAGATGACCACAGCAAAAAATAGCATTCTATGGTGTTTGGGTAACATGTTTTGTATATATCTGCTAGGTTCATCTGGTTTATGATGCCATTTAACTCTAGAGTCTCTCTGGATTTTTTTCTAGATGATTTGTCTTTGGATATAATGGGATATTAAAATCACCTGTCATCACTGTGTTGATATCAGTCTGTGGTCTTAGATGTAATAATGTTTACTTTATGACATTTAGTAGGCATGTGTTTATTATCTCTGTGCTTAGAATTGTAGTATCCTATTAGTATAATTTTTTAAATGTGATTTAAGTTACCTTATTCAGACTAATTCTAGTTAGAAGATTTTGTCAAATATCAAAATATCTAAGCCTGCTTGTTTTTTGATTTCATTATGTTTTTGGAATATCATTTTTGATCCTCTTACCCAGTAATGTCTATGCTTTATGGGTAACTGTGTTTCTTGGAGACAGCAAAAAGAGGGATCCTGTTTTCTAAATCCAGCCTGTTAGCCTGCATCTTTTTGTTGGGGGAATTTAGATCATTAGTAATATTAAGACTTATTGAAGTATGTGTATAACTTTCTGTCATTTTATTAATTTTGTTGTATCCTTTTGTCTGAGGATTGTTTACTTGATCCTTTTAGCATTTTAGGTATGGTTATCCTTCTCTTCAGACATCAGTGTTCTTTCTGGTATCTTCTGTTGAACTAGCCTTGGTAGTCATAAATTCCTTTAATCTATTTTTATATGAAAATTTTTTTACAAATATTAATTTTCAATTTTAGGGGATAGCTTTGATTGGTATAATAAATAATCTGGTTTGAGTTATGGTCTTTAAGAAGTTGAAATATATCTTCTCAGTTCTGTACTAGCTGGTTTTGTGTGTCAACTTGACACACACTAGAGTCCTCATAGAGTAAGAAGCCTCAGTTGAGGAAATATCTCCATGAGATCCAGCTGTAAGGCATTTTCTCATTTAGTGATCAATGGGGGAAAGCCTAGTCCTTTGTGGGTGATGCCATTTCTGGGTTGTTAGTCTTAGGTTCTATAAGAAGGTGGGCTGAAACAAGCCTTTAAGCAGCAACACCCCATAACCTCTGCATCAGCTCAAGTCTCCAGGATCCTGCCCCGTTCGAGTTCCTGCCTTGAATTCCTTCAGTAATGAACAAAAATGTGGAAGTGTTAAGTCAAACAAGCCCTTTACTCCCCAACTTGCTTTTTTGGTCATTGCAACAATAGAAGCCCTAATTAAAATAAGGCCCTTCTACCACTAAAGCTTTCTGCAAATAATCAGATGCTATTCCAGTCTACCTTTATAAGTGACTTGACCTTTCCCTCTTGCAGCTTCTGAATAATTAATACTGAGTTTTTAATCTTTTAAATATAATATCTTGTGGAGAATTTAATTTCTGGTCTTGTCTATTTCATAAGGCTCATGCATTTGGATGGTCATTTCTTTCTCTGGGTTTAGGAATTTAAGTTTTTTTATTTTACTTAAGATAATTTCAATGCCTTTACTATGGCATTCTTCTCTTATGCCTATAGGAGGTATTAAGTGTTCCAATTTCTCTACTTTTTCTTCCATCTCTGATTCTGTGTTTGACAAAATCTATTTTGTTGATGAGACTTTATTGAGGTTTTTTTTTCATTTTTAGACTCATTTGCATTTGAGTTTTCTTTAGCAATTTGAACTCCACCTTCATGCCTTGGATTAATTCCATTGTTTCATTCTTTACTTTGTCTCCTTCGAGTTTTCTTTTTACTATTACTTTATATTTCTTATCTCAAATGTGTTTCTGTTACTTTTATTTCTATGTTGGAATTGGTACATATGAATTAGGGTGTTGTTTGAGTCTGTCTTTTTTGCTCATGCCAACTTTCCTTTTTTTCATAGAAGTGTTTATATAATGTTCTAGGAGGAGCTAATTCATAGAAGGGTTGAGTTATTGATCTTTTCTGTCTATCTGATATTTGGAACCACAGCCTATATCCCAGTTTTTCTGTTTGTCAAATATAGTCTTGTGTCTTTAGTTACCTTTGCCAGGAGCTTGAAACAGTTCTCCAGTTCTGAAAGTCTGGATTTGCCTTGGGTCTCAAGGCAATATAAGACAACTGGGGCATCCAATTAGGCAGCTGGCATGGTTCTGGAACTCCAAGTCATTGGTGATGCTTGGAGAGTTCCTGATGAGGAGTAGGCTGGGATATGGTGAGTCTTAAAGGGAGGTAGAGTGTTTGGGAGGTGTCAGTCTCTGGAAAACAGCTGCTGGACTTGGGTGACCTGAATAAAAGGAGGAACAAGTGTGAAGATAGTTTGCCTGGGACTGTATGCCATGTGGGCATGCTGGAGAGTCCATGGAGTAGAGCAAACTAGGATCTAGTGTATCCCAAAAACAGAGAGAGGCCAAGAGGAGCTGGCAGTGTCTGGCAAGCAGTCACAGGACTTAAACTACCAGAAAGGAAGGAAGTTCAAGACTGCTGAAAACTTAGCTTGGTCTCTACATCAGTTGGACAGGCTCTCCAGAGTGTTTCTTATATGACTTGCCATATATTCTATATCTTAAAGAATATCATACGGCGCTAGAAAGTTAAAACAACACATTCATTCACTCATTCATTCATTCATTCATTCAATAACATCCATGCCATGGACTGTAGGTATGTGGAGGCCAGAGAGTAGCTTATGTACATTGGTTCCTTCCTTCTACCATGTGGGGCCTGGGTATTTAACTCAGGTTGACAAGTTTGGTGGCAAGCACCACTGAATCACGTTGTGGATGCCAGGGTGTTTCTTCAACTGACTTAATATAAACATAAAACATGTAGAAAACATAGTATATCTCTCTATTTGTTTTCTGAATTAAAAATACAAAATTGCACAGCCTTTCCTTTACTCCCACAATTTTCCAGTGGACAAATCAAAGATTGTAGCACCACAGATCCCAGTAGATGTGGAGGATTGCAAACAGTTGATGGCTAGAAGTCTGGGTACATCATTGAAAGGAAAGCCTGCTGTTTGAGAAAAAAATTTCCCATATAGGTATGTTGGGGCAAGTACAGGCCATTACATGGAATTTTCTCTTTGAGACAAATTGGGAAAGCTTTGTTGAGACATCCCTCAAGAATTTATGTACATAAAATGAGTGTGTTATCTTTTTTCTTCAAAAAGAAACAAAACCAGTTTACATCACTTCCCTTTAAATCATAATTCAGTTTGCTTTTAGTATATCACAGAGTTAAGCAAATCATCATCACAAATAATTTTAGATAATTTGCATCCTTCAAAAAAGAAACTGTATGGAAACCCAAGCCTACACAGCATTTCTTTCACACCTATGATTTTCCATTGAATACACCAAATAGGCTATGGCCACGGACACCAGTTGACACAGAAGATTTCAAAGAGTGTGGACTAGTGTCCCAGAAAAACCACTAATTTATTGTCAACGAGTTTGCCTATTAGGGTTTGTCCCATGAATAAATCGTACAAAATTATTATGAAATAATCTTTTTGTATACTGTGAAGAGGATCACTCTGGTTTAATAAAAGGCTAAATGGCCAATAGCCAAATAGAACTTTGGTGGCAGAGAGAACACTGGGAAAAAGAAAGCAGGGACACCACAAGATGCAGAGCAAGCAGGATTGGCAATATAGAGATGAGGTAACAAAGCCATAAGGTAGGAAGTAAATTAACATATATGAGTTAATTTAAGTTATAAGAGCTAATAAGAAATGAGTCTAAGCTACTGGCCAAGCTTTTATAATTAATAATAAATCTTTATGTCATGATTTTGGAGCAGCTGGCTGGCAGGACAGAGAAAGACTAGCTACACAAAATCTTGTTGGCTTTGACTTCTTTTATAGTATATTCTCAAGGTTAACCCAAGATTATCTTATGCATCAGTACTTTATTCCTTTTTGGAGACAAGTAGTGTGGTGGTTTGAAAGAAAATGACCTCAAAGGGAATAGCATTTCAGGAGGTGTGGCTTTCTTGGAGGTGGTGTGGTCCTGTTGGGTTCTTGTGCTTAAGCTACTCCCAGTGTGACAGATAACTTTCTGTTGCCTGTGCAAGATATAGAACTCTCAGTTTCCTCTGCAGCACCATGTCTGCCTGCATGCTGCCATGTCCCACCATGATAATGGATTGAACCCTGAACTCTAAGCCACCCAATTAATTGTTTTCCTTTCTTTCTTTCTTTCTTTCTTTCTTTCTTTCTTTCTTTCTTTCTTTCTTTCTTTTTTTGGATTTTTCGAGACAGGGTTTCTCTGTAGCTTTTGGTTCCTGTCCTGGAACTAGCTCTTGTAGACCAGGCTGGCCTCGAACTCACAGAGATCTGCCTGCCTCTGCCTCCCGAGTGCTGGGATTAAAGGCGTGCGCCACCAATGTCCTGCTTGTTTTCCTTAATAAGGGTTGCCATGGTCATGGTATCTCTTCACAGCAATAGAAACACAAAAACAGAAATTGGTACCAGAGACTGGGGTACTGTAATAGGCCTGACTATGGGTTTATTTGGAGGAATGTGGATTTTGGTACTTTGGGTTATTAAAGAAGTAGAATGCTTTAAGCCTGGCTTAATTGGCCAAACTAATAGGAACATAAAAGACAGCGGTGCTAAGATTGATTTGAACTGTGGGAGGGGCCTTGTTCAAGATGTTTCAGAGGTAAAGAATTTTAGTATGTTGTCTGGAGATGGTTCTTGTGATATTTTGGTGAAGAAATGTGGCAGTTTTTTGCCCTTATCTTAAGAGTCTTCCTGAGGCTCAAGTGAAGTTTTGGATTGATTCTATTGGCAGAGGAAATCTCAAAATAGCCTAGCATTGACTCTGTTGTGTGTTTATTTGTGGTCACTCTAATGAAAACTTATAATGAAAAGGAACAAACTGGTGTGTGGTAGTTTGAAAGAAAATCTCCACTAAAGGGAGTGGCACTATTAGGAAGTGTGGCTTTGTTGGAGGAAGTGTGTCACTATGGAGGTGGGCTTTGAGAATTTGTACCAGCCAGTGTCTCAGTATACTTCCTATTGCCTAAGAGTCAAGACACTTAGTTACTTCTCCAGCACCATGTCACACCATAATGATAATGAACTAAACCTCTGAAAATATAAGAGACTCTAACTAAATGTTTTTCCTCTATAAAAGTTGCTGTGGCCATGGTGTTTCTTTATAAAAATTGCTGTGGCCATCATATCTCTTCATAGCAATAGAAACCCCAACTAAAACACTGAGCAAGAGAAAGGTGTACAAAATATACAATTTGAAGAGAAAAGGAAAAACAGAAAAACGAATGGAGCTACATCCTGTTTTCAAGGAGATAAACAGATTAAGAAATGAATAAAAGGATTGGTGACCTCAGGGCAAGATACTACCCAGCTAAATTTCTAATTTGTGAAAAGGAATTAAAGAAACATTTAGAGTCAGGTGTTATAGTGCATGCCTTTAATTATAACATTCAGAAGGCAGAGAATGACAGATCTCAGAGTTTGAGACCAACCTTGTCTACATATCTAGTTTTCAAACAGTCAAGCTTAGGCAGTGAAGGAAGTCATCAAAACAGAAAGCTTTTGAAGATGTAATTGAATGAGCAGTCCATGTTCCAACCTCAGTAAGTAGCAGAACTTGGCAGCTTCAGCCACATTGTTCTGGCTTTAGAGTCAAGAACAGGAGGAGAAATGAGTTATGGAATCTCCCAGTGTGACTAAGGAAATCTGCTGAGTCCAAATATGTATCAGGAGTGTCCCTGAAAGGAGGCCAGGAGAGGCCATTGCATGAAGCTGTGAAGTTGAAGCCTGGATAGCCTTGGGTGCTGTGGGAGCACATTCCGCTCCTTCAGCCAATAGCCTTTAAGATACCAGCCTACTTGGGCGTGATCTCTTATACTATTTATGCTGATGTAAAGTGTGCGTCTGGCCTCTTTTAAGGGTTGTTGATTACTACTTGTATCAGGTGGATAGTTGGGGCCTATACTATGTTTGTTCTAAAAAAAGGGATAATAATAGTGGTAAATAGAGTGAATACTTGTGAGCTATTATTTATGGATAATTTATATTGGTATAGTTTTTGTATATGGATACAAATTCAAATTACAATATTTGTATACCTATGCAAAGTTATTCTGTCAGATTGTATATATGCATGCTTCTACCTCTGTTTAGGATATTTTGTATATTGATACAACTTTTATAATATATTCTCATACTGCATTATATATTACTCCTACCTCTGATCAAGATACTTATACACTGTTTACATTTTGAGGTTATTGTCCTCATTTGTTGGACATTTGTTTACAGATTATTTAATATACTGACATAAAGTTTGAGTCTTTAAGTTATACAGGTATTACATATTATAACTCAATAGTTATTCATGTTTGTTGTATATACAGTCATATCAATTAGGTTCTTTACATACATAGAGAATGTATTCTGTCTAGATAGGTAATCTTCAACAACTTCAAGGATAGGTGGAACATAGCATTTAAATAACTTAGGGTTCTACTGACATGAGACATGATTGTTCCTGAGAGACTGTTGAACACTAAAGACACTCCACTCGGAGTTTGTTTACTTCTTGGCACAATTGGCCTTTGGGCAAGGAACTGCCCATACCTCAGCCACTGACAAAGTACATGGTATCAGGAAATGGATAAGCAGGACACAAGGAAAACCACTGTCAAATCTTGTCAAGACAGGGTAAGATGGTTCTAAAAAGTTTCCTACCTCTAAAAGTAGTCTGTCAGTTACGCTAGGCCTTAGCCAAAGTTGGTTGCTTCAGTGTTGCTAATGAGACTTTGGGTAATTGCTCAGGTAGCTAATTGTCTCCATTTCGCTTTGGAAGGTGCTTGATTGCACTTCTCAAGTAATATTATCTCCCTTCTCAGGCCTTCAGTGGGGTTGAAGATTAGATAGTCATAGTTACTGTCCTCTTATGATCTAGCCAAGCCATTTCCTATACAAGACTTAGACTCCTTAGGATAGAATGTTTATTAAAACATTTAGCAAACGTTCCTTGCTTAATATTGTTTATGCTGGCTGTAATTCTAATCTTATACTTTATATCTGTTCCTAGTGTATATAGTTTTGTATTGGGTTTGGAACTCTCTTATTTAAATAAAAGGGGGAGGTGCTGTGGGACCACATTCTGCTCCTTCAGTCCATAGCCTTTAAGATATCAGCCCATTTGGGCATGGTCTCTTATACTATTTATGCTGATGTAAATCACGTGTCTGGCCTCTTTTCCAGCTGTGAGATTCCGTTGCTATTCCCCGTTCCAGCAGAACATTGTGATCTGTGGGTCTACCCTTAAATAAATAACCTTCTATTATTCTCAATTCTGAGCTAGTGTGGGATTTCTTTTAAGCATCCTTCTTCACTTGGAGACCCCATGATGTTGGAGATATCAAAGTCATGGAATAACTGCTGAGGAGAGATGCTAATAGGGAGTGGAACCAATTCAAGACAAATGTGTTGCAGTCAACAAAGTTGAAAGGAGTTGGAGATCTGAAGAACATTTTGACATCAGATGTGAAGATGCAGTTTAGAGTTTGCCCAGTGGTTTTTTATCTTGTTTTGTTCCAGTATTTCCTCACTATGCTCCCTTCCATACATTTTGGAATGATAAGGTATATCCTATGCCATTATATGTTGGAAGTATGTAATCTACCTTTTTATTTTGGTTTTTACAGGGGATTACAGTTAAGAGATTGTATGAATCTCAGAAGAAACTTTGAACTTTATACTTTTAAACAAGTTTGAGACTGCTATAAAACTTTTGAAGTTGGACTGAATGCATTTTTACATTATGATATGGGTTCAAGCCTTTGGTAACCTCCCAAAGGCTTAGGCTACAGAGTGGTATGTGATGCTTTAAAAGAAAATGTCCCCCAAAGGGAGTTGAACTATTAGGAGGTGTGGCTTTGTTGGAGTAGGTGGGGCCTTGTTGGAGAAAGTATGTCACTGTGGGGGTAAATTTTGAGGTTTCCTATGCTCAAGCTACTCCCAGGGAAACAGACTAATCCCTGTTGCCTGTGCAAGATGCAACTCTCAGCTCCTTCTTCAGCACCATATCTGCCTGCATGCTGCCATGTCCCACCATGATAATAGGCTGAACCTCTGAACTGTCAGCTACACAGTTAAATGTTTTCCTTTATGAGAATTGCTGTTGTCATGATCTCTTCACAGCAATGGAAAGCAAAACTAAGTAGCATGTTGTATCAATTCACATTATTTATTCATGAGTTAAGAAACATTGATCTGTTTTCACCTTAGAACAATTATGAATATTGTGACTCTTCTTGTAAAAGTGCTTTCCGTGTTTAACTAAAAATTTACTCCTGAACGCCAATGATGGGGAGTAGATAGTTCTTATTCCTATAGGACAGATGAGGAAACTGAGACCTGGAATATGTATGCCATCTGCCTTGAGCTCTATAATTAGGAAATGTGTTGTGGGTCTAGGGTTGGAACCCAGGATGTTAGGAAAAGCGCAAGAGAAGCAGGAAACTCCAGTGTAGGGCTGGGGATGGAGGGGGAGCCGGAGTTTGGAGCAGGACAAAGGGACCTGGAGGCATGGGTACAGGAGTTGTTTCTGATGATGTTCAGAGACAACACTTTAATGGCTTGTAGGAGCCATGAATTCAATTGCTTTCATTGTAGACTGAAAACTTAAACTGATGTTCTAGCATCAATTTAGTAAAGTACGAAAAACATTTTCCAGAGCAGAGGATGCGGGTCCTCCTCCTTTCTAACATTCACATCCTGAGTACCCAGAACACTCTGTGCTTAACACAAGATATGTACTATAGCCCACCGATTAATTATGGGAGGATACCCTAGGTCCTGAAAATTAAATTTGTGATTTCCACATAAGCTTTTGACCTATTATACCTCAATGGTATCTGCCTATCGTGGCATAAAAACCTGGGTCATTTAAAATAAAGTTTAAGAAGACACATTTTACTGAATATATGTAGTAACAAAAGAGTAGCATTTTGCATGATTTCAGTTCAATTATACTATAATGTAACTCACAATGTGATAGAGAGGGATTATGCACTGAACTACAATAAAATCCCATATACACTTAAGTGTTTTAAAAAGTATCTTTGCTCACTCTTTGATAATTTAATACATGAATGTAATGAATTTTGATACTAACCCATACTTCTTTCCCTAACTCTTCTCACACTTCACTTGGTGTCCTCCTTTTTATTTTAATGACTCATCAAAGTAAAATTTATGTTGCCAATATACTCCTGGATGTAAGATCATCTTCTGGCTTAGATGATTTTCAATTTCATCTTCATTTCAGCTTCTGTTCTCATCAATGTTTATATCTTTTTATTAAATTCAGTTTCAAATCCCTAATTGTCTTCATCATTTCATTCAGCTGTGTATTTGTATTCTCTTGGCCATTACTAGATTGTTTATTATTATTCTCTTGGCGTTTTGTGAATGCTTGATTTTATTTTTAATTCCTTGAATTCTTTGATGAAAATTCTAATTGTTCATTAAAATTCTGTGTCATGGGGGCTCATTTAGGTAGTGCTTATTAGATAATACTTCTAATAGGACTAATAAATGTGATGGTACACATGCTTTCTTAGCCATTTATATTGTTTTTGTTGTTGAGATTTGACCTGGGTATGTACTCCGTCCTTTGGAGTGTCTTTGATGTGCTAATCAGTCCTTTCTTAGACTGGGCTAGTGCAAGAGCTGTATTACCTGAACTGCTGGAGAGATCCATAGCTACTGCAGAGAGAGATGTAGCCTAGGACAGGAACTTACCTTAAATGACAAATTTTTTGGAAGCCTCTAATCTTTGGTGTAGTGTAAATGTGGCAGTAGCATCTGAAGACAAGGGACCACTCTATGCCAATTCCTCTTTCTGCTTTCTTATATATAGATGAGACACCATTATCTATATGATGCTAATAGTCCACTGGAGAAGGTCACAAGAGCTAAGTATGATATACAACTAGAACAATTTTCTTCTTAAGTCTGATCAATTGTGTTATAAATAAATTGAGTCAGGCAGAAATATTATTCTGCGGTTGATAGGGGTTCAAGGGGCACAACACAGGATACTCTTATTTTGTACATTTGGAATTGGCAAGTACAGTCTTGGACAAGCAAGATCTACCTCAAAAGTACCACAGTCTTGTCAGAAAGATGTCTCTGGGAGCCAGGGAGTAGGTGCATATGAATAAGGAAAGCCCTAATGGTCCAGAAGCCAGTGGGCTAAGAAGCAAAGCGGTGGCATAACTGAAACAGTGAGTGACGAAAAGCAAAGTCCACCCCGGAGACCTTGGCTCTCTGCCCACTAGTTCTTGGTTCTGGAGACAAAAAATATCTGCAAACTGTGGATGGTTTTGTTTGTTTTTCATGGCTATAATGAAAAATATAAGACATGGGTCTACTAATGACTGCACAGAATAATATTCATATACTTGTTGATTTATTCCACATTCTTGCCTTCCCTTGAGCCACCAAAAACTTAAGACAAGAGACTCTTAAATCAGTTTCAGGGGAGGCAAGGAAATTTCAGAGGGTACATAGTCCTAGCCAGTCACTTTTAGCCTCTGTCTTCCCCTGTCAAATCCAGGTTAATAAACTCATTGTTGTTTGTCTTCCCACTTCTAAAGCTCCGAGAAGGTTGTCTAGGAAGACTGAAACCAGATATTGCCCACTTACTCTGTAAAAAGTAATTACAATTTAATCCTGGAATCCGGGGAAGCTGGGAATTGGTCATACAGAAAAAAGAATGGCAAAATCTTGGTGATTTGGATAGACAGAGTTGAAGGACCCAGGTAAAAGGGACGGGGTAGTGACAGTAGAAGGGGATAAAAGAGAAGACAAAAGATATGGACAAAAGCAAGTTAGAAAAGGAATTTTTAAATTATCACTTTTAAAATGGTTAAGTGTAGGAGGGCACTTCCTAGGCCTGCACGAATAGAGTTCAAGCTTGAGATATTTTTGAGAAACTGCCTAGAGTCTTTCAGTAAATAAAAAATCTTACTAACTTAAGTGTCCTATCACTTTGGAGCAAGGCTGTGAGACTTTCTTACTCATGTGGACTCTGACAGGCAACAATACGTGTTATGTGCAGGCCTAGTAGGAAACAAAGTATATGTACACACAGGCAATAAATAACAAAGGAAATAGTGAGATCCCTATACCCACGCAAGGACAATTAAAGAAAGTCTATTTTTAAGGAGATACGCACACAAGTTTTAAGAAGGAATCTGGAGTGGGAGATTTCCAAGTGTTACAGCCTTTGGCTACATTAAAAATGAAAAGTTGAGCTGCTACAAATACCCAGGATGGATATTAAAACTGCAGATACAAGGAAAATGAGCAACATTAGGAATGGGCCCTTAGGTTTTAGCAAAGTACCAGATAAAATAAAAGACAGTCCTATCTATAAAACATTTTAAGTGCTCATGGCTACAGGTTTGATCTCCGTTCTTGTCTTCTGCTCTTCCGGAAATGATAGAAAATGTTTCCCAATAGCCCATGGAATGCTTGGGAAATGAAATAGTAGCATAAGCAGCTTACAATAGCTGGAGCAAATAACCTCACACCACACAAATTGCCTTTATTTTGCAATTGGCTACACAATACACACTACACAACACACAACACACACACACACACACACAAATGGCACAGCTGTGCCTGAGAGTCTTTTTACTTCTTTTATTGAACTCCATAAATATTTTCATAAGGCTTTATGTCATTACAACATCATTTTTGTTGTTATTAAACATTTCCAAATACACAATTTTGACACTTGTTTGACAGGGTCAAACAGTCAGATAACAGAAGAAAAGAATCAGCTGGCGAATGCAGAGCAGCAGGGGTAGTCAAAGTAACTGGTGCCCATCTATTCACCCAGCCCGCCCACCCCCAAGCACTAAAATAGCACTAGTTGGCTTCATACTAGAATTGTTAGAACTCTCTTGTTGCTGTCCTTAATAGATCAATTAAAGATATACACATAGAAAGAGGATGAGAGAAGGAGAGAAAAATTGTATTTCTGTATTAGGACCTCCCTGCAGTAGAACTCATAGAACAAACTGGCCAAACCCTTTCGGAAAGAAAATTCAGGCCTCATTGTGTCAAGGAAAGGGGAATACAGGACCATGCAGAAATAGGAGAATTATAGAATTTGGGGAGGATAACAAGGCTGTGGGGGATACAACAGGTTTAGATATTGAGTCCAGGTGATTTATGGGTTTCCCTTTGGGCTACTGGCCACTGATCTACTTTGAGCCATAAGTGTGGGGGGTAGGGTGGGGCATTCAAATCAAAGGAGAGCTGAATTAGTAGTGCCTTCACAAATGACTACATATCGCAAGGCCAGTGGACTGGATGGAGAAACAGGATGATGAGAGGCGATTCCCCTGATCCCGCAGCCTTGAATGTTAGAAGGGACAAGAGAATGACAGGGTCTGGCCAAAAGATAATACAGATCTAGCAACATTTCAAAGCTACTCCTCGTGGGGTGCCTCCAATCCCTGGAGAAAGTTGTCAAGGACAAACCTAGTGAGGATGGGCAGGGAGTAGGAAAAGAAGGTACATTAAAGGAGGCCTGCACAGGAAGTGAAACCTCTTGCAGTTTGCCAATGGAGAATATTGTCATCTAGGTGCTAGATACCAGACTTCTTGCCATGGGGCTTAAGTAGCTCTGTCATGTGCAGTCCAATGTCTGACCAGTCCCGAGCCCTGGTCTCCTGCTAGCTAGCCTTGATAACTGTTAATTCTGACTTAAATGGAAGCTTCATCAATTTGTAATTTGTTTTCCAAAGGGGAAAGATTCGCAAGCTGGGTAGGGCTTAGTCTCGGTCAGGAAGCACAAAGGGGTACCCAGTCCAGCTTGACTGAAGACCTCATACAGCTATGGCTGCTGCTTGGTAAGCTTAGGCCCCTTCATGACGAAGTCTTCCTGTGAGGTCCAGGACAGACTCAATCTGCAGATCCTGGATTAGGGTGGGTTTCTCACTTCTTTATGTCATCTTATCCTCGCTATCCAAGCTCTATCCACACAAAGGGCTACATGATGAGGAAGAATACGTACTTCTGTACTCGTGGGGATTCTGATTTCTGTGGGGAAAGCTCTGATCAAATGGAAGGCCTGCTAAGAATTAACTTCAGTGTTCGGCCTCGATCTTATTTCGCAGAGGTAAAGCAGCCCTAGGCTTCTTTATCACTTACCTCAGTTGTCCTGGGATGGGAGTATGTCAGCAACAAGGCCTACTTCAAGTGCCAGAATGGCTTTAATTATGCCAATACTCACAATCCTCTACCAGGAAGACAGAGTAAGGGCAAGAATGGAGACAGAGAAGATTATCCATGCAATCTGCTAATGACTGGGAATGTTTCTCATAATTTAAGTGGTAGTAATTACAGGTATATTATCTTGAATCAAGCCTGTCTCTTTCCCTGATAGTCCCCCATCTTTCCCTGTATGAAGTTATCATCAATCTTGAACTTTCTTCAGGTTAATCTGAAGGTAACTAATGATCTTGGTCAAGCAGATTTTGTCTCGAACCCCTTCATAAGCTTCTAACTGTGATGCCTTAAGAATCTGAAAAAATAGAAGCAGGGATGACCAGAACACTAAAATGACTGCTCTATAGAGTGGCCCACCTGCCACCTACCTATTAGGTATGTGTTGTGGGGATGGAGATAAATCTCTTCCCCAGGAGTCTCAATTTCATGGCTTCCAGTTTAGCTAAACCTTCCACCTAGAGAAAAGACAGGCTGAACTGGAGGCTCATAATAAAGGGCGCTTTAAAAGGAGACTAATGGGTCCAAATAACCCTTAGATGAAAACATTCAGTGACTTAGCAGTGCTGTTACATGGGGATCCTCAGTGCTAGAAGAAATCATCTAAATAAAAAATATCCCCCCAACAGAAGCTTTCTCTACCCTCATTACATTCTTCTATTCCTTAATTTCTGTTTGGTTTTATATCCTTCCACAATACCTAAAACAGTGAAAGCAATAGAAATACCAAGCAGGTAAGTCACAGGGCACAACAGAGCATGTCTAGACTGGCACAACTGTGGACACAGGATGCTGGGAAAAGGCTGTTGGTATAACCGCAGGGCTACAGGAACATTTGCAGATGCTTGCATGAGGGACAGGAGATGGGAATCTTCCCCTTCTCCGTGGAAAGTGACAGAGTAAGAAATAAAATTCCAAATCCACCACATAAATTAAATGCAAAAGTTATCAGCATCAATATCATCAGAAAAGGGAAATAAAACAATGCAAATACTCTATGGTAGTAATGACAGGTCATTGAACCAGTGGAGCAAATAGGTTACCTTAACAGGAAAAAGAACAAAGAGAAATTCAATTTCGGAAAGAAAGGGGGAGGAGAACAAGGTTAAGAACTAAAAATTTTAAGAAGTGATCACATGTTTGGAAGTCAGTGGTACTTCTTACCAACTACAGATTTCAATTTCCCAAAACAACAGAAAATGGTTTTGGTCCTTCTCTGTGTGTGTATATGTATGTATGTGTGCGGGCATATGTGCACACATGCCCACACACACGTGAATACTTAAAGGTCTATGTGTGTGTGTGTGCCACACACACACACGCACACACACACACACATACACACACACACATATATATAGAAATTTTCAACAGTGCTTCTCCGAAAAAAGGTCCATCTATAAATATAATTTTATTTATTTTAAAATTATCTGCCTTCCTACAGGTATTATTTTTTGAAGGGGGTTAACCTACTGAAGTTTTGCCAGAATGGTGACTGACTGCGCTTCGGTTCAGCGAACTCAAAGACTTGAGACTGAGCGATGCCATCGGGAACCAGGTACTGACCCTGGTTTAACGGGTCCTGTGGTGGTGGGTAAGAAGGAGGAACTGAGCGGGCAGAGTTGACACCTAGAACACACAGGAGACGAAAAGGAAAGAGTATGCATTTAGTACCAGGTGTGTTCGCAAATTAATCAATGACCCCTCACACTATACTAGTTTTGAGAGTTTTACCTGGTGGCATACAATATCCCTAACTCCCAAGACTGAAATACTCTGAAATCCAAAACTTGCCAGCAATCAAACAGTTTCATATTTTGAACCTTTAAAGATTTCCACATTAAAGCTATCCAATCAATACATGTCTATGCAAACATTCCAAAATTTAAAAAAACTTTATAATCTGAGGTACTTTGGGTCCCAAGCATTTTGGGTAAAGGATAATCAACCAGTAGTGCAAATTATTTCTTTCCCTAGCATATTTGCAGTAGTATCTCTAGTTCTACAACAACACATCCTTCACCATATTATCGGGTAACACCAAAAAAAAATATGGAGTGTTATCATCACTTATTTAACAGACAAGAAAACCAAGGACCAGAGAGAAATATTATACATAAGTTCTCATGGTCGTCTAGAAACAAAGCAAGAACCAGAACCAACTTTTGATGACTTCTTGGTTAGGGATTCTTTCTAGGAGACCATAATCCCCAATTTAAGTCTTGTTCCTCTGAAGAACCCAATAAACACCTTTTATCTCTAGACTTTAGTTCTCTTCCTCTGCAATACTCCCTGAAAGTGTCAAAAATAACCTAGCTAAGAACTACTGACTTCAGGACTTTCCATAATGCTTAAGACACAAGTGATTTAGTATTTTGATTTGGGTTGACAATGACAAACCTATATTTAATAGAAACTTGACATTAGTAGTTGAAGCAGAAGGGAAATTCATCATCAGAAGCCATGATTCATAGAAATAAAAGAAAAATGAAATCTGTGACCTTTTAAAGAACACAGCTTCAATGGGGGGAGTTGCAACCACCCCACAAAGTTCACATTAATGGAAGTTTCAAGGAATCCAACTATCCTGACAGTAGTTATAATGTTAATCCATTGTCAACCATTGACACATCTTAGGTTCCGGAGCCATTTTTAAAAGGTGGAGAGTACCAGAAATAAAATGGTATGCCAACAAACAATACAGAGATGCCAGGGAGGAAGTCCCACTTTATCAAGTTCTATTTTCCATCTTCTGTTTCAAGCTTTCGATGTCAAATCTACAAACTCCTTTGTTTTACATTAGATCCTAACAATTTTTTTACACTTTTTCTTAGGGCTCTATAGTTTGATATTTAGTTTCACAGTGAATTTCTTCTTAATTATTATACTAGGTGTGGGCTTATATCAAAGTTCTATTTTGGGTATGGAAATCGAATTCAGTACTATTTGTTGAAAAGGTTACAATTTTTTTCTTTTTGCTGACTTGCTCGTCTGTCCTTGTTAAAAGTAAGCCAGACTTATGTGTGTAGGTCTATTTCAGACTTCTTTCCCATTCAACTATCAATAATCCCTCAGGTGATGTACCTATACAATGAGTGTTGAAATTAGATAAATTAATTAAATTTTATTCTTACTTTTCAAGATTGTTTTAGTTATGCTAGATTATTAGTCAGATTTTTAACTGGTCCTAAAGCCTATGAAGATAGAGGTTGTGTTTATGATTCTGACATCTTCTGTATTGATAAACTCAATTCCATTGATGTTTAGGAATTAGCACTTAACCCCAAGAAGTTCTATACAAATTCTGAAAACCAAGACAGCAGAAAATTAAAAAAAGGAAACTGAAAAGGTCTTTCTATCAACCAGATAACTTTCCCTCGGAAAAATAGATGGTTGATAATATCCTGTGGTGTACAAATAGCACAGGGAGGGGACACTAGAGTAATTACTTATCTAATAATATTTGCCCTAGAGCCTTTCAATCAGTTTTCCCCTCCACTGTTTCTAGAATTCCATCAGAACTAATGAGTGCTAACGAGAGAGCAGAAGGAAAGGGCTGGGGAAAGTGATGTCTTGTTAAGATTATCCAATGCTGGGGACAGTGAAAATACTGCCAGGAGTCAAAACAGCTGCCAGTGATTGAGATGAGACAATAAAATGAGCTCTTCTTGCAAACAAGAGGTATGCATCATCATCGTCAGGACCCTGAGATGAAGAGGAGAGAGCAGTGGGCTCAGAATCAAGATGACTTAGGTTAAAAAATCACTTTACCTGGAATGTTTTCAGTTTCTTAACCTGGAACAGGGACTACTAGTGCCATTTTCTTTGGGTTACTATAAGGATGAAATGAAAGAAATTAAGAAATTTAAAACTAAGTAGACACTCTAGTAAGTGGAAGGTAGCTCCTTCTTTTGGCTCAACTGAGCACGTTAGTTTTGTTCTGGTTCATGAAAAAAGAAAAGAAAAGCTGTTTCATCTTTAAGTTGATTCTATTTGTATTTTAAATTTTCAAAGGTATTTCAGTGTACGCCTCAGAGAGAAACTATCTTGTTTCAATATGAGGCGCTTCACGTTAGGTTGGGGCTACTGCTAGGTCAGCAATTCTAGACAACTGAAAGGAAGTTGAAAACATATCCCTATATATTTATATTTATTCAATAAATTAAATACATGCACTACCTCCTGCCTCTCTCTAAATTATTCACAAAGGTTTTCTTCTTTTGAAATAAAAACAAAGACAATGATTTTGTTTTGTTAATGTAGCCAATGACATGGATATGACTACCCCACACCATTTTAGTCCCAAGCATTAAAACATTAAGAGCATTTGTTACCTGTTGTCAAAGATACCTGGGTAGCTGGACACTATCCCAAGTGAATGTCAGTATGGAAAGGAGCCAAGGAATGTGCAAACATATAACCTATGGTTTCCTAGTCTCAAACAGACAGGGAGTGGGTCTGAAGGAGCAAAGGCAAGTATACCTTTCTGTTTAGAAGCTTTTCTCACAGTCATTGCAGCCTGCCTCTTCTGGTTTTCAGAAATCTCAAAGCCTACAAGAGAAAAGAAAATTGAACTTTGTTATGAAAAACAGACACCTTTATGCACTGTAAAATGAGTATAGCTTTCCTTCCAAAGTTATCTGACAAATATATATATATAAAACCTGAAGCAAGATGATGGCAAAGATGTGGGGAAAGTTGAACTCTTCATCTCTGCTGGTAGGAGCATAAAATGCTGTAGATATTAAGGAAATCAATATGGAGGTTTCTCAAAACATTAAAAATAGAATTACCATAAGACTGAAATTCCTGGACACATACCCAAAGGACTCTAGATCCTACTACAGAGACAGGTGTTCATCTATGTTGATAGCTGCTCTATTCATAATACCCAGGAACTGGAAACAGCCAAGCTGCCTATCAACTGATGAATACATAATAAAACTATGATACATATGCACAATGCACTTTTATTAAGATGAGTAAAACAACATTATAAAACTTGAAGAAAATATGCAACAGTAGAGACTTACATTAAATCAGGTAGCCCCAAAGCAGAAAGACACATATTCATAGGTCTCTCTTGTCTGTGGAGCCTAGATTTTAATGTGAGTACATAGGCATAAATCATGAAATTGGAGAAGAAACTGTGAGACGGGAAACTGACGTTTTGAGGAAGAGATGAAGTAATAGATATGCCATAGAGAGCAGCAAAGAGGCTACTGGAGGTAGAAAAGTCCGAGGGAGACTGGAGGGTGGGTGAGAGACTGGGAGAAGAGGACCAACAAATTACGTTTTAAAATGCCATAGCAAAACCAAATACTTTATGTCCTAGTTTAGAAATAAAAATATTAGTATGTTGCCCATGTTAGCACAGGGACCCATATGAACCATGTGTTGGGCCATGTGTTGAAAGGTGTGAGGGCCTTGCAGAGCTGGCCTCACCCCTCACTGGCTCTAGAATAGAGGACCTTCTATGACACCAGAAGGGGAGCGCTCCCCCCATCCCCCACTCTGCCACTTGGGAGAGCTGGCCCCACCCATCACCTGAGGGGGTTGGTCCCAGTAGCCTGTACAGAGAACACCCAAGCACACATCTGGGGCTTTAAGTTGCACTCCCCAACATTCACCCCATCTGTGCCTACTGGAGTGTGTGAAGGCACTGGTCTGTCAGAACCATAGCTGCAGCATCTCCATAACTCAGGGCGACAGCAGGATGTCAGAGAGGAGTTTAGGTGAGGGTCCAGTATTGATGGTGTACCAAAAGCCAGAGGCCTTGAACCTGACCAACAACACATTACGCAAGGAATATTTGCAAGTAAGAATCTACTGCATGATACACAGCAGATCCCATGCCACTACGTTGAATGAAGAGGCAATAGAGAGATGGAAAAGAGGAAGCCAAGTGGCTTGTTTATCAATCAATATTCCTACTTATATTTTATTCATTTTTTATTTTTATCTTACTTTTATTATTTCTTTTTTAGTATTCCTGTGGGGAAGGTTATATGGGTGAAGGATAGATATGGAAGGACTGGGAAATGAGAGGAATTGGGGTACGTGATGTGAAATCCCCAAAGAAACAATAGAAAATTATGTTAAAAATTAATATACATATATGCATGTGACTAGAAAGAATGAAAAATGGAGGCTTTGAATTTGAAAGAGATAAGGAAGAGGTATAGTGCATGGGGGAAGGAGAAATTATGTTTGTTACTTCCATTGTGCTTAGTAAATATATACAAACATATGCAATTAAATTAAAATGCAATTAATTAAAACTAAAACTTGGCTATAAAGATGCATATTATAGAATACAGCAACAAAAGTTATGAACAAAACTTAAAACTAAAATAAAGTATGAAGAATATTTAAATAAACTATTATGTAAACAAGAAGAAACATTATATAAATCAAAAATATAAAGAAAAGGAAACAACGACTCAAAAGATAAGAGAATTAGAATAGAAAATGAATACTTGAAAAATAAAGGTTTCAGAAGGAAGAAAAAAAGTAACAAAGAACAAAATTTTTTACTGAGTAAAAAGACCACATGTTTGCTGAGATAGTCAAAGGTCTTCTATGATCCAGGCACTCAGACATGACAATGTTGACTAATGGCTGAAATTCCTAAATTTAAAGGATAAAGCAAACAATCTTTCATACTCTAAGGAGGAAATGGCAACTTGGTTACAACATTATCACTGGAATTCTTCTCTGTGGGCTGGTATACAGCCCAGCTTTAGAAACACTTGCCAACCAAGTAGGAGACACCCTGGGTTCCAACTCCAGCACGGCCAAAGAAAGTTCATATAAAACACTGTGAGTAATAGCAGTCTGAAAAAATACAGAACCCATAGGTCAAATCACATTATAAACATTTTCCCCTCAAAACCTGAGCATTTTATACAGAAATATAAAATGCAGGATTTAACTCAAAGAAAGTTTACTCAGAAAATAATATTTTCAGTTAAAAAAAATAGATCAACCAAAACATACACAATGGACTAACAAGAGAGGCTGGGGTAAAAAAGGGAAGAAAAGAGGTTACAAGGGCAGTATGATCACTATACAACACATTCTTGAAAATGCCCTTCTGTATCATAATACCATATATAATGAATATATATAAATAAAATCAAAGATATAGAAAATCTAAAATTAATTCTTAAAAAAATTATAAAAACATATAAAAATCCCCCCAAAAGTTCCTTCAAAAAGCTAATGGTTGCTGAAAAATGTTATTTTCAAAGGACCAGTGTAGGGCGAGAAACATAAGAAATTCAAATACAGGCACCAAAACAGAACACAAGAATTAGTTCTAGCTGTTGTTTAGCATGGTAGAAAAACTACAAATCAAAACACAATACATTTAAAAATGGCTAGCAAAGTATCAGTTCCTCAACACATAAAAGTGACTGTTTGAAGAGACAGAAAGGTTCTTTGCCCTAATTTGATTACTACATGCTGTACACATGTGTCAAATTATTATAATGTACCTTATAAAAATATATCTGAGTAAATAAAAATGTTAGAAAATAAATAATATTCACTATCAAGAATGAAAAGGAGAGATAAGCACAATTACAGAACATATTATGAATATTATGAATGACATCCTAGCAAACTATTAAAATCAGTGCATAAAGGGGAAAGCAGTATAATCGGAAGGATACTAATCATGTTCTTGAAGCAGGTAAGAATAAGACTTGGGTTAAAAGAGAAAAGAGCATCCTCTCTGAATGAGGAAACAATAAAAATTCTAAGCTTTCGGGGATAGAGAGATGGCTCAGTGGTTAAGAGCACTGGCTGTTCTTCCAGAGGTCATGTTCAATTCCCAGCAACCACATGGTGGTTCATAACCATCTGTAATGAGATCTGGCGCCCTCTTCTGGCATGTGGGCACACATGAAGGCAGAATGTTGTATACATAATAAATAAATAAATAAATCTTTTAAAAAAATTCTAAGCTTTCAATTATTACTCAGTTTTAAAGAATGCCAAACAGAAACCTAAATGTATCTTGTTGGATTTAGAAGAAAGGAATTTGATGTTCATATCAAAGAATTGCCAAGAAACAATGATGAAGAAGAATCAGTATAGTCTTCACAACCAGAATAGTGAAAAAGAATAGGAATTCTAAGACAAACCTAAGTATGCGTGGACAGTTACAGTCTACAAAACTAGAAATTTGTGAGAAATAAACAGCTGACGTAGTAAATTACTGCTGGGCAATTGCCTCTTCGCCCAAATGAAAATAAGATCTGTATACTATATTCAGAGAAGAAATTTCAGATAAATTTTGTTTCTACATATTTTTTTAAAAATTCAGAAATTGTTAGGTGTTGGTAGTGTGGATATGCTTAAGCGGAATAAACTTGGGAGGCAAAAAGAAGTAATAGGTACATTTGCTAAAGTAATTACTTTTGGCAAAATAAGCACCACAAACAAACTGGAAAGTCAAACTATAAAATTGAAGAAACTATGTGAAAGTGAAAACTCACAAGACTTAACTATCTTCAATATAAAGTACATACCAATTTATATTTTCCTTTTTATCCCCCTCCACTTCTATCCTCTTCCTGCAGAAATAGGGATGGAACACAGGGTCTGATGTATGCTAGACAGGTGTTCTACTACTGAACTAACAGCAAGCCTACAAATTAAATCAATTTTTGAGAACATAATATGTAAAAGTTGGGATATATGATTTTGTAGGCATGTTTAATAAAAAAGCACTATAAAATATAAACATGTACATATATGTGACCTACATAGAGCTCAAATGTATACATTTGCTTCCTCTTCTATCTCCTCTTTAAAAATAAATACAGTCTAAAATCGGCAGGTTTTGTTTTCATTTATTACCAGTAGCCCGCACATTATAAGCAATTGCAAATCTATTTGTGACTGACAAAGTTTAGGATTTTTCAATTAAAATAAAAATAAGAACAGGTAAAGAGTATTCAGTGTTAATTTCACAAATAATTTGTCAACAAACAGCAATTACATGGCTAAGTAAAGCTCAACTTTAGTAACTGAAGTAACAAATTAAAGGAAGTAAATATTATGCAGTACTGGTGTGGATTTGAAGAAATAAGCACAAAAATCATATTGAGAGGTAGACTTTTAACTTTTCTGATACATAATGTCTAAATACATATTATGTTTATGCATCCTCATGTTCATTCATCTCACTTTAGAATGCCTACCTACAGGAATAAAAAACTGTATAATGAAATATACATGTAGATACGTTTTACAGCAATATATTTCACAGAGGAAAAGCTAGAAATAAGGGTTTGGAGAGAGAGTTCAATAGTTAAGAGCACTAGCTTCTCTTGAAGAGGTCCTGGTTTTGGTTTCCAGGATCTACATGGTGGCTCACAATAGTCTTTACCTACAGTTTCTAGAGAATTGATGCCTTCTTTTGGCCTATGCAGGCTGCAGACATGTATATGGTGCACAGATATACATGCACACAAAACACCCATAAATAAAATAAAATAATAATTACAAGTGTAAAAAAGAATAAAATAGTTGGATACACATTCTGAATGTCTATCAAAAGGAGAATGGTTGCCCCTTCTCCATATGGAGTATTATTAAAAGAGAGATATGTGCTGCTATTACAGATGTAGCAAGTTGACTAGAGTATTTTCCTTACAAATATAGGGATTGTCATGAAGGAATTTTCCAGATGTAATAAAAACCCCTAATCAGAGATATAAAAGGATAGTATCCTACATAATATGAATGAACTTGACTGAAGCTGTTAGAAGCCCTTATAAAAGAAGGCTAAGGTATCCGGTGGAAGAAATTCTACCTGTAGAATATGTTTCTTGTGATCTTCTCTCTTACTAACTTTGTCTTTTACCTGACAACTTGGTCTCTACTCATGACCTTCCATGCCTGACTGCCTTCTGTTCAGATGTAGGAAATTAGTTGTCCAACCGTTGCAATCACATAAGCCAATTCCTTATAACAAAGCTTTTCAAAGTAATCCTGGTTATGCTTCTCTACTTGAAGCTCAACTGATGTGAGGAAGTATAGAAGGTTGAATACCTAGTTAGTTTGCAAGAAAAATTTAGTTGAAAAGACCAATTGCAAAGCAATATGTAAAACACATTTTTGTAAGTGCACACATATGTGCCTGTGTATGTATGAAAGAGAGGGAGGCAGAGGGGGGAAGGAGAGAGAGAGGAAGAAAGGAGAGAAAGGAGAGAAGGCTAGAGATAGAATGCTTGGGATAAGTATGAAAAGAAACACAGCAAATTATTAATGTTCATTATCTCATAGAAGATTCTACCACTGAACCTTGGTGTTCTTGTGGGACTCCTAACAGTGGGAAGAGGGGTGCCTCTGACTCTTTTAGTGGATCTGGGGGAGAAATTAGAAGGAGTGGAGAGAGGGGGAGGCTGCAGTCAGGATGTACTGTATGACAGAAGATAAAAATTCCTAATAGTGTTTTCTTTTTTAATAAGCTAAAAGTATACCGACAAATATTCAGCTTACAACACTATCCAATAAGCTGTTCTTTGTTCACTTATTAAAAAAATCATACAAATTTCAACTATGCAATTTCTTATGAAATTGTTCATTGATATTCTAATAAAAATTAGTCACTTATTCAGGATTTATTAAATTCTGAGTAATATTAAAACAAGAGTGAGAGGAAATGCAAATAATACATTATATATTTCTCCTATGATTTAAATGCTTATCATGGCCAAGATTTATAATTAAATCTATACACAAAACAATAAAATTATGTCAAATATACATGGCAGCCATAAAGTATTAAATGGTTTGTAGAAATGCAAATAAAATGATATGAAATGAAAAATGGGTATAAAAATTGCATTTATAGAAATAGGTGTGTGAGAAAGTCAGGAATTCTCACAGTTTTATTTAAATAGAAGTAAAAAAGACTAGAGTGAAATATATCAAAACATTTACAATATTACAGTGTATGTTATTATGATTTTCACCTTTTTGTGGTTTTTTTGTTTGTTTGTTGCTCAATATTTTCTGCAATTTTCTAACTTAATGTAATCAGGCTGGGGTAAAAGTGATATAAATACATATTTAAAAACAAGACAAAGATGACACAAGCCTGTCAGAAACTAATTAACAAAAGCTTTTCATTAAGAGCAGATCTTTGAAGGCACAAGTTACTAGGGCATTGTATGGGAGATAAGGTGCTAGAGGCACAGGAAATGGCAGAGGCCTTTTAATTAATGCAGGATCTATGAACTCAGACTATCCATCGACAGGCCTGACAGCCAGTATCTCAATACCATTCTACATCATGTCTCAATGCAGTGATTGCACTTTTAAAAAAATTACTCTAATAAAACTCTGTGTTTTCAAGGTGGGCTTTAAGATACTGGAAGACAAAAATTACCCTGTCTTTCTGGCCTTCTATCTTTCACTCTGGGCCATTTCGGTCCCTATCATGGTATGATATAAGAACCCTTTTGTGCCAGAACTCAACAAGCAAGGATATTTTTCTAGAGGCAATTTCTGCAGCCTTGAACATTAGACATTTTAAGGTACAATTGTATTTGACGAAAACATGAACCAAACCAAAAAACTTTTCTAGGAATTAGAAAGGTTAATTTATCTTATTTGCTGCCTCTCCCTCAGTGCTGGGCTCATGCATTTCAGGTAAGTACTCTATCTTTGAGGACATCCCTGGCCCTTCATTTTTTTTAAAATGAATTCCCACTACAGTTCAGGTGGGCGTTCATGATGCTGCCCAAGCTGACCTTGAACTTGAATCATCCTGCTTTTACCTTTTGAGTACTGCAATTACAGGTATGAAGCATTGTATTTGACTGATATTTTTATTACAGAAATAGGACTTTGAGGAAGATATTTGGTAGTATTTAATAAGCTACAAATCTATAGCCACAAAACCACAGTCACATAAACTGTTTTAATCCAAAAAGGATGTTTTATTCTGAATCTAAATGAAATGAGTGCTCATAGTTTTTGATATTTTTGTATTTTCTCTAATTTAATTTTAAATAGTTCTAGAGTAGATGATTATGTGCAGATTGTTTTAATTATAAGTTAATATATGAAGTAACTTTACAAGAATTAAATACTACTCATATGCCTTTGTCCCAGAAACTAATACTACCACCTTAATAGAGGAGGCCTAAATAGCTTAACTCTGTTAGACATCAATTTTCACTGGTAAAATGAATGTAATTCAAGATGTGTACATGTAATTTGGCCTTCTCAGAACCCAGTATAAAAATGAAATAAACCTGTAACTTGAAAGGGTCCTAAGGTTTTGAATAAAACCAGATCACTTCTGTCTTAGTTAGGGTCTCTATTTCTGTGAAGAGACACCATGACCACAGCAGCTCTTATAAAGGAAAACATTCAATTGACATCTCAGCTTCCAATTCAGAGATTCAGTCCATTATCATCATGGTGGAGGGTACGGCAGCACACAGGCAGACATGGTGCTGACTATATGTTGATTAGAAGGCAACAAGAAGTGGAGACACTGAGACACTGGGTGGTATCTTGACCATATATGAGACCTCAAAGTCCGCCTCCACAGTGATACACTTCCTCCAACAAGGGCACACCTACTCCAACAAAGCCACACCTCCTAATAGTGCCACTTCTTCTGAGATTATGGGGGCTAATTACATTCAAACTACCACACCTTGCTTTGGCCTTCATTAGAAATTGTTTCTACTTTCTGCCTTTGAAGTTTACTGAAGGCTGGGGATGTAACTCACTAGCAGCATATTTGGCGAGCATGAACAAGGTCCTGGCATTTATTCCTGGCAACACAGACAAAGAAAGAAAGCTATCCTTCTAATTGGTATAACTCTACCAAATCTCCATCGACAAATCAGTTCATAAACATGTCCTCCTTATACACCTAAAGACAGAGAAATCTATGAATTTATGGAGGTTACAGAATAGGATTCATGACTCCTTTGTGTTTGCTTGCCAATACATATGTGTGTGATAGGAGGAGAATTGAATTTGGAACCGGATTGTGGTATAATATTTCTATCTGGAAATAGGTATTAGGTATGATCAATGTATAAACCATACCCATTGGTATTAACAAAGATAAGGAATCACCATAGTGACTTAGGTCAGTTTGCACCAAAAATCTTCCCTTTGACTCTAGAAAGAACTCAATTGTATCCCTCTATGGAAGGTTCTTCAGAATTATATTTTTTCTGCTCTCAGGTCACTTACCAATTTTTTCATCTTCCTGTACCATTTTCCTCTCTTCTCTGAAAGCTCTGAGCCAACGTATTTTCTCCTCCAGTTTCTTGGCAAAGAACAGATGAACTTCTTCTGTTTCCTTGTTATGAAGCTTGAAAGCATTTTTCATGCTGACATTAAAATCATCATCTCTGCCATCTTCAATGTCAATCACCTCATATTTATCCATGTCAATGCGGCCTTTGTAATATAGGATGTCTCTCCGGATTAGGTCCTAGGTTGGATGAAAGAGGTTATTTTGTCAGAAGTATAGGTAGAGCGGATGCCAGCAGAGGTGGCACTTGGTTACAACAGAACACAAACACTGTCATTATTCAGGAAAATAAATGGAGATCTTATAGTCTCAATACATGCACCGAGATGACCAGCTGGACACTGACAAGTTGGTTTAAGTAGATGCTCTACGAGATGACTCGCATTCAAAGACTGTTTCAAACCCCAGCACAAATCACTGGAATGCAAACGGCTTATAAGCAGTAGAAAGTAGTATGCAACAAAAGCACTACTAGGAAAGAATTTTTCATCTTCCAAGAACTTGGCATAATTACCGGAAGCATAAAATGAACTTGCTGGGATGTGCTGAAAATCTCAAGCAGGATACTGAGAATAAAGTTTTAAGTGAAAGTACAGTGGTGAGAGTTACTAGAAGGTCATAGACTGTTGGGATAGAAAGAGTTAACTGTAGTGTTTTAATATTTAGTGTTTTTGGACAAGAGTTAGTCTCACAGGAAACTTGGCTAAAAGAGGGCAAAAAAAGTACATATATCAACACAGATGAATCTCATGATCAAATACAGTGTTCTCTATCTTTTGTTTTACTCATCTATATAGAAGTAGATCAATCCTAATTCTAGTCAATGAGACACTCACCCTAAGTCTGTACATAGTGCTCTTACTTCTCTACTTACTTGTTTGCATTTTAATGACATATTAAGTATTGGTGAGCCTTCCATTCTATGCAAAGCTAAGACCCCCAAAACACTGTCATTAGAAACCTCATGTTCATCATTGACTTCATTTACCCTCCATGTAAACTGACTTTTATTTTTCCACAATCAATATATAAAACAATGCTATATATTTTAGAGACATAGTTAAATAACAAACTTCTAAGGACATATGACAATGACATATAGCAAATTCAAGAGTAGAGGAGAAAATGGAAGAAGTGAGTCAGAAATGGAAAGGAACATGTCCTACTTTGCTTTCTATTGCTGGGATGCACACCATAACCAAAAGTAGCATGGGGACGAAAGGGCTTCTTTGGCTTATAGGCTATCATCAAGGAAAGTTAGGACAGGAGCTCAAGGCAGGAACCCGGAGGCAGAAACTCAAGCAGAGACCATGGAAGAATGCTGCCTTACTGGCTTGCTCCTCATGCTTTGCTCACCTACCTTTCTTGTCCAACCCAGGCCCACTTGCCCAGAGATTGCATTGCTCACAGTGCTTTGCACATTTCTTTGCCCACTGAAGTTTCCCTCTTCAGATGATTCTAGCTTGTGTCATTTGAAATATCTACATAGCACAGTAGTAAATTAATTAAGGGTCTTACCCAGCTATGGACACTAAATACTACAATACTGACATATTAGGCAAACTATGTCTATTTGCACAATGGTATGACAGTTTAGGGGTTAACAAACGGCATTCTGATTAGATATGCAGAATGCCCACATGGAAGGAAATATATGCTAGGTATTGAAAACCTGATTTTGAATTATTCTCAACAGATTTGTCAATCTCAAATCCTTAGGCTTGAAAATGCAGGTACTATTTAGCTGTTTTGCAGCCAATAACCATCACATAGTTCTTTTTGCTGCTATAATTATCATGCCTACAAATAAAGTGAGAATACATATAGGTTCTGATCAACTGGGTACCCCTGCCATTAGGCTCTGACAGATCTCTTGGGTATGTGTAAAACGAAGATCCCAGGAGAGACGGAGGCCAGTTGCACAGAGAAGGCTAATAGTTTTCAGGCCTGTTTCAACCACGTCTGAGGTACACAAGCTTAGTCCTGGCCCAAAGAATGGAGTGACTCCCATGAAGGGATTTCAAATTCTCAGGAACATTTTGGGAGCTACATGCTCAAAAACTGAGCACTGTCAGGCAAACTGAAATAGGTGAAAGGAGAATGATATGGGAGAGTGTATGGATGTAAAGTTTGAATTCTCCCGTACAGTTGATCACATGGCATATACACACCTGGAAAGACGGATCTGGACGGCACACTGCATAATGGCTGTCTTACAACCACAACTTCCTGGTTCTTAACCTTTGTACAAACAATTACTTCTCCCCTCTACCAAACTTGTGCTTCACAATCATTTTCAATTTTAAGTGCCTTTGGCAGTTTCCTAAAATTTAAGTGTGTGCCTGATCATCGGACTCCTTTTACCAGCATTAATCATAATATCTTAATGTTTATATATTTATGTATGACAAAGGAACAAGGAAATATTCTATGTCTTTAGCAGAAGAACAGGGATTAGAATGACGTATTGCTAAAACTCTCTGTGTTAATTTTTTCTCTCTGTGGCTGATAGAGGGCTCAATATGAGTTTTCAGGCATCAGATTAGTGATAATCTAAGTATAGGGATATGATAGAAATGATTAGGAATCCTCTACAGCCTCAGGAAGTCCAACCAGAATGGGTAGCCAAGGCCACGAAACAACATGGGGCAGTGGAAAGAATATGAATAAATACAAGTATCTAAATTTGAGTTCTAGATGTCTAACTTGCCTTGGGCAAGTCAGTTAGCTTCTCTCGGTCTCAATTATTGCAACTGTAAAATTAGAAAAGTTAGCCTTATATTAAATAACTGCAAAGCTCCAACCCTCTGAGGCCGGCCTAGTCCAGTTAATGTAGCCTTGCACTTTTGTGCTCCTTTAAAATCATTTTTTTTATTTTTTTATTTTTTTTGGTTTTTCGAGACAGGGTTTCTCTGTGGTTTTGGAGCCTGTCCTGGAACAAGCTCTTGTAGACCAGGCTGGTCTCAAACTCACAGAGATCCGCCTGCCTCTGCCTCCCGAGTGCTGGGATTAAAGGCGTGCGCCACCACCGCCCGGCCATTTTTTTTTATAAACCCTCCAATTTTACTGACTCTTGCAACTTAAACTGTCCAAGCAAGTCAAATTTAAAGAAAAGACAAATTCCAATATTTTTTAATTTATATTGCCACTGATTCTAGAAATTTAACATGCATTTAGGGTAGGAAAGTACTTGCTAACGCACTCATACAAACCACAGATCTACTTGGGCTCACTCTAATGTATCCTTTTCTTCCCAGTCAGCTCTATTTCAGTCCTTCTAGCCTTCATTGTCAAAGTCACAAAATCTTCCCCAAAGAAATGTTCTCTGATTAGACATTCTAGCTGTTGTGGCTCCCGTTGTATAAATTCTAATACTAACTATGAAGGCTCTTAAATGCTACTCATTTGGCATTTAACCATCATGCCAATTACAGCATTTAGTTTTGTTTGTTCATTTAGATTGTGCTCATCACTCTGTCTTTTTTGAACTTGCTTCACTCACAGATTGTCCATAGAAAGGCAGTTTCTGAGGTTTCTTGGGCCTTCGGAAACAGCAAGACAAATTCATTCTGAGTCCTAGGTGCTTGTGGTACTGTTCGTATTACATGGATTAATGCCTCCCAAGTGGCGTGGTGATAATATGCCCCAAATAGATACTATTTGGATCACAGTTTCCCTGTCTAGTAGAATTTACTGTTTCTAACAGGATACCAGCTTTTCTCAGTTGCCCAAGTCATGGGACATAGAGAGCTCCAGAATTGTTTTTATAGCTGTTAGAAACCAAGCTCCCAGACACAGCCTGTGGCTCCAGCAAGGACTACCCTAATCCCTGCCATTACATAATTCAAACAGCTCACAGATATTTCAACTTGATCCCACTAGGTAATCCTAGGATTTAGCAAGACTTCATAGGACATTTTGTACAAATGACAGATGCTACAATCTGGAATATAAAGCTGTTCAGGATTATAGCCTGCCTTACTTATTTATCAGTAAGTTTGTCTCTACTGTTTTAGAGAGGGTCCTGTCTATGCTTCCCCAGCCTAGAACCTTCCTGTTTTCTATCCAGATCTTGGGCAATGCATGTGGACAAGGCTGAGCTTGTGTTGTCACTATGATATTCCAACATGTACAGCACATCCGTAGCAGTCGAAACCAAAGTAACAATGGCATCAGCCAGCAGTGATTACTTGAACAGCATATACTCTGTGCCAACTGCTGTCCTAATGACTTTGCATTTGTCAACTGCAATATTGCTGATAAAGTGCTACAAGGTAGGAAGCTGCATTGGATGAGGAACTTTAGATAGAGAACCCCTGCTGAATTTAATTAAGATTAAAGGGTGGAGCTAGGCTTTGGGTCCACACATCCGGCTCTGAAATCTGGGCCTTTTATTGAGAAATGTATTACATATTGCTTTAGAATTAAAATTGCTAAGTAAATGCTTAGCAACATGACATATTCTGTAATTGTATTAATTGCGAACATTTAGTAAATAGAATGTGCCAACAATTATTATCTGCACCGCCTCATTTGAATTTCATGACTTCCTTTGGATGTCTATTTTTTTTCAAATGAGGAATAATTATAAGCAGAGAAAACTTATTTAAATTCAGACAGCTCATTGGAGAAAAATAATGAGTATTCGGCAATCTGCCTGTATTAGACATGCTTTTAACACCATACTTCACTGCTTCCTGCTAGCTATTATGGTTTCCCTCTAGCACCTTTCTGAACTGTGTTCTATTACTAGTTCAGTTGGACAGTGGAGAATATAGATTAAAATAGATGAATGAGAAGAAGATAAATAAAAGAAAAATAGATTAAAAAGTACTGGCTAACATTGGACTTGATTGGTAAGAAGTGAATAGAGTCTAGTATCAATTTTTCTGGTTCAAACTCCCTTATCTATCTTATATCTATATTGTCCCTGTTTCTTTCCTTAAGATAGATTTATGTATGTGTATAGGCGTGTGCCTGAATTTATTTATTTGAAACATATGAGGGCATGTGAATGTGGACACCAGAAGAGGACACTGAATTCCTTGGAAGTAGAGTTATAGGTATTTGTGAGCCACCATGTGGGTATCTGAACTGAACCCCAGGTCTTCCACAGAGCACTGAGCGCTCTTAACTACTGAGTCACCCCTCCACCTCCCCATCCCTCCTGCTTATTGCTACTTTTGTATTTGAGTTGTTTCAAATGGCTCATGCTGCAATTCTGTCCTTTCAGTACAAGAAGAAATATCTAAATGCACACAAACTTCCCCGAACAAAAGTCCTCTGTCCAGCACCATTACATGTAATTTAGTTCTTATCCCTCGGAATATTGTGAAAGCAACATAAATGCAGTACAGTTATGATAGCGGACAATGGACCACGGCGGCACAAGCACAAGTAAGAACAGTGAATGCAGATAAAAGGTTGCTTGGGACGATAATGGGCATGTAGGAAAATTGGTGGATAATGGGATAAAGAGGTCTGTTCTTTTCCACAGTAAACAGTGGAAAGGGAGAACAAAAAGCAAAATACGGCGAATTTTTTCTAAAACATCAAAATAATTTCAAAATAATGATATCTTGGAGAAAACAGCAAAACATGTACAAAACTAAACTAATAGAGTTGCAGAGGCAGCCAGTGCACAGGATAAGAGGAAAGAGAACAAAAGGGTCTTACCATTTAAAAAAAATGACAAGGAAAGAAAAGGAACAGAAATTAAAGGAGCTACTGGTGTCTTTCATGTGTATTATAACTGCTATTTTAAAAGTACCCTGCTTTATGCTTTCCTCTACAAAACAAACTCCAAGCTGTACAAGCTGTTCGAACTCTTCTGAGTGCTTTATTCAATCCCAACTCCCAGAGTGCAAAACAGGCGAGGTTTTGTTTAACTGGCTTCATGTTAAAGAAACTGAAAGAGTCAGACAGAAGTTTAGTAGGTGGACATTAGTTGCTGAATTTTGAAGAGTAGATTGAATATTTAAATGTTTCCTGTGTTACCTGTAGCAGATAATTATTCAGTCCAGAGTTGGGTAAATCTACTGATGGGGACTTCACCAACTTACAATATTATGCCTTTTGTTGAAAGTAGGGGTTGAACAAGCTTCACATGCATCTGCACCTGTCCTGTCCCTCAACTGCCACTACATATGCATTGATCTCATTTATTCTTCATAACAATCCTGTTGATTGTTTGCCCTGCGTTAGGGATGATATAATGAAGGTGCATGAAATAGTTACTTGCTTGCTTGAAATAACAGGCATGCTAAAACCAGGATTTAAGAGCAGAACCATTTGACGTTATCTATCCCTCCATGTTTCTTCTCTCTACAAGGAAATTGTGAGAAAATTTAAAGTGGCAGCGAAAGAAATTATTCTTGGGGCTGGGAATTTGACTCAACTTGGTAGAGTATACACCAAGTCCTTGGTTTGATCACTGGCACTGAAAGGTGGCACATGCCAGCAATCTCAGTGTAGAAGCAAGAGAGATCAGAAGTTTGAACTTACATTCTGATACATAGTGAGCCCTAGGACATGCTGAGGTGCAGAAGACCCTGTCTCAAATTAAATCAAACAAGTGACTCCCACCCTGAAATACAGATTCTCTCTGTGAATTTCAGTCTTATCCTCCAGTTCCAGAATAATACAAATAGAGTTCTTATCAAAACATCTTAACTTGTTCTTAGAAACAAATACTAAGCCTGCAGGATTAATTAATCTTGTCCTAAATATTTAGACTACTTAATAATCAATTACAAAATTTGGACAAGCTTAATGGCAATAGTGACACAGAAGTTGCTTGTTTACAACCTTGAGACAGTTGACTAGTTTTAGTCCCTGGCTGGAGAATGCAGCTCAGTGGTGGACAACTTGCCTTACAAGTGCAAATTCTTGGGTCAATATCTATCCTGAGAAATGAAAAAAATGAAGGTTAATCCCTAGTTTCATTATTTATCAGCCATGATAAATACATAATTATCTTGTATTTCAATTTCATATATCATTAACATGTGAATAATCACAGTATTTCCCTAACAAATTTTTCATGAATACTGAATTAATGAATTTAAAGTTATTTAAATAGAATCATAGAGGCATTCAAATAATGCCAATTTATCACTACCTTTTATTAATTATATTTTCCACAATATAGTTTTCTGTTCTGAATACTGGTCTATTTGCCTATCTATATGTTTGTCACATATTTCATTAGTATTTATAGTATTGCCAAGATTTCCTAAAGCAACTCCACCAGACACATCTGAGCATTATTTCAGTGCATAAAAGTGTACATTTTTCTCTTACGTTATACTAAATTTTGTTAGATTACAGGTCCCATGAAGGTAGATGTGACTGTCACAGAGTATGCACTCAAAATAAAAATTCAGAGCCGTGAGATACTTTATTGCAACCTCACATCCTTTGGGCTTCAATTCCTCTTGGTTAAGGACTTTCTGTTTCTCAGTTACCATTAAGCCTTTAGTCTCATGAAAAATCTTATTAGACTATTAGCTATTTTTCTTCCTTTATTTTTAATACCATTCAAGTACTTAGAAATATTTAATATTATCTTGAATAATTTTAAACTAACCCTCCAGGATTTATGAAATTATTTGTGTTATTCCTGTTAAGTATCACATTACTGAAGGACTCCTTTTAAATAGGAGCTTATCATCAGAAAGAATAATGTAGCCATATTCAATTATTTAATTGTTGATTAGCCCATTCTTTCTTTATGAAAAAAATAACTGAGCTTTAGGGCATCCATTTAAATTGTGTTCCAGAGGTGAATCACGTGAGATGAATCCTTACTCAACTCAACCCACTCTTAGCCTTGTCCATCTTCCCCTTTGTCAAAGGTTATCTTCAACTCCACAAAGGTGTGCCACCCCACCGCCACCCCAAGTACTACTCTTTTGCAGTAATGGTAAGAACAATTTGGCAGACATAATACTTTGCTCTTTTGCATACCTTCTTTCTACCCCATTCTTATTTTCGATTTACCTCCTATTTGATAAATAGAAAGTAGAAAGATTTATTGCACATCACATGGAAATCCTCAACCATGGACAAACATCAGATACTTTTCATGGCCTTTCTTAACAAGGCTGTAGCTTTCCAACCCTGGGAAGGCAGTGTAAGAACATCCAAGTATGTGGAGTAAACAGTCTTGAACTCTAGGCTGGCTTTTGTTCTGGAGAGAAAGCCATGACCTCACGAAAACAAGAAAACTCTCATCTGAGAGAAGCTATGCCTTTATCAAGATGTCCATTGTCTTTGCCATCCTGTTGTTTGCTTTTTCCCAAACTCCTAACGTGGCTGCTCTGAATCCAGAAGCCCTCCCTTAATTTCTGCTGTTTTTTAAATCATTATCTTTCCAACTAGTTGTCCTAGAATTGACACACCACTTCATCTTGGTGTTTTGCTGCCCCTTCATTCCTAAATAGAGCATATTGTTCCATCTTTTTTTCTTTCCCTTTATCCTTAGGCTCTGCTTTACTCTTGTGTATCTGCCTCCTTAGCCACTGCTTTTCAGAGGCCAGTTTCACATTTTACTTAAAGCAACTGCATCTTTCAGGGACAGATGCAAAAATCAAGAAGCATGGGCAGGTAGTGTGGAACCCTGAAATAAAACAGACTCCTAGTTTCTCTGTCTCTCTCTCCCCTCTCTTTCTTTCTCTCTCCTCTTTCTCCTCCACCAAGCTCCCCCACTCTCTCAGTCTCTCCTTCTCCCTTTCCCTTCACCTCTCTCCCCCTCTCTCTAATTGTTTTAAGCAAGAACATACATTAGTGGGAAGAAGGGACATATGCCTGTTGGTGACATAGCTAATAAACTAAGAGCTTCCTTGTTGTTTTTACTAACCTTCAGAAATTCTGACTCCTGGTTCGTATGAAAGTTCTGCTAGGAGCTGGGGGAGCTAAGAAGAGACATTGGTGTTTTGCTGAGTCTCAGATTCATAGGTTTCTCTCGCAGGGTCAGATCCAGTCTGAAATAACTACCTTAATCCACTAGCAGGTTACTGGTTCCAGATCTGGTATTCTGAGCTTATCGACAAACACCAAGGCAGTTTGAATCTCAGCTCGATTTACTCTCTCAGCTGATTGTGAAAGGCAAACACTTAACGATTTAATGTCGAACACACTACACACATGCATACCCACAGAGAGCAAGGGACATAAACCAGATGTCTGCTTAGTGTTTTACTTGGAATGTCATGATTTGGCACCACTCTTTAAGGACATTAGCTACTGGGTAAGGAAGATCACAAATGTAAAAACGAGGTATTATGTAATAAAGAAAAAGCCAAGAATGTGAACAAATTTTGAAAGTCACTCTGAGTACTCTTGATTTCTCCCTCATTTTCTCACTTTGTGTGATTCAAAATTCTTTCCAGCCAAATCTTACTGACAAAGCTGGGTTGTGCCTCCTGTCATGAAAGAAGAAACAATATCCCATTAGGAACCCTCAGAAAAGATTATGTGGGGAACATATGCTATCCCTCTATCAAAGAGAAGTGGCTAAGAAGCCAATATTCACGGAGGTATCCAAGGATCAGTAACGAGTACAGGATGTCTCTTCAAAAGGATTACAGGGATAGGATATCCAGCAATAGCATGAGTGAGAATTTTTGGGGCAACTGATGCTACCCTTGTATAGGAAATGGATAGAGGTATGAAGAAAACTCTTGTACCACAGATGACCTAATTGTTTGAATGACAAGTTGTCCCCTTGTTGGTTCCAAGGATAGGAAGTGGGCAGGAGGCTCCATTAAAGTGGAAATTGGGAAAGGTACTCTTGGAAGCTATTCTTTGCTAAGTCGGATTACAAATACAATATTCTTCAACACTGGCCCAAATTTGCTGGTTATCTGCTGTGGGTGCAAGAGGCTCAGAAGGAATACCACAAGAGTTATGAGGGAAAACAGAATTGCTATTGGGATAAAAATGAGTTAACCTCAGCATTTCACTGTTGCTTATGATCTTCATGCCACGCCAGCACTTCTGATATAGAGCTGCTGCCAATTTCCTCTGGCAGTTTTTGCCTATTTCTTTAAAAACCTAGGGGTAATGAAAGAGAAGGAGCTTATCATACTCCCGAGGTTCTCATCTCTCTTAGAAAAAAAGAGGTTAAGTTTACCTTCTTGCAGAGGACCATCTGGTGGTCGAATAGGAAGAAGACTCTCTGCTGGTTACGGCCATAGGGCTGATAGATCCAGGCCATCTCTCCAGTGTAGATCAGCTCCGAGCTCCTGTCTAAGATGTCCTCTCCCTAGGAAGGATATGTGATGGTGAGAGAGAGCCAGGTAGTAGAGCTGGTACAATTCCTTACACAGAGATACCCAACTGTGAGCATAGACTGGATGGGAGGTTAGCCAAAAAGACGTTGTGGCGATGGAGGAAAAGAGAGAGACTTCTGGGTTCCCTTAAAAAGTTTACAATTCTGTAAGTGAGAAGATTCATATTCTTATTTACTGTGGGGTTAAATAAGACCCATCCCTTAGTCAGATAGCCACCCATCTCCTCCATACTTCCCTCTTTTCCTCCCGCATTCTTATTTATTCTGAACTTAAATGAGACCCAAGCAGGCAGGCAGGCATTTTTTTTATCTTTTATTAATCTCTTTACTGTTCCAGTCTCTCAATTCCTATCTGTCCTCTCACTTACTTCAAGAGTATGCCCGAAAATGTAGTCAAAAATTTTCTATTATCCATATAAAAATGAAATCAGAAAGATATTTTATGATCAAATCAGAAAGTTTACTACACATGCTTCAGCCTATATGAAGATGGAAGAAATAAGCAGTGTCTCAGGGAAGAGAACTCACCATTCCAGAAGATGTGTATGGGTCAAATATTATGCTACTTACTTTTTACTCTATCTCATCTGGACCTCACAAAAGTTCTGCCAGATAAACCATCTTGGTCCCATTTTACATCTTCAAGTACCAAGAGGTGAAGGAATAGGACAAGATCATGAAGTTTGTTAGCTGCAGATACTCTGATACTAATCTCTGATTTGAGAGAGCACCTTTACTCTTCCCCATAAATTATATTGCTTCTAGCATCGAAAGTATCTAGATGTCCAGTTTCTTCCTCTCCCTAGGTCTGTTTTACCAGCTGTTATATGAGGTGGATAAGCATAATATCTAGAGCACCAGCTTTGGGACCTTTACAGTTAAATGTATACCATAAGTTCAAGGTTTGATTAAAGATGGAAATCCCTATACTTCCAAAATAGTCAGAAGCAAATAGCTCTGGCAGAATAATATGCTAAAAAGAGTGACATCAGGAAACAGTATTCTTAATTGCACCATTTTCTCTAGTCTGAGAGATTGGAAAGAAAAGATCTCAGTGGATTATTTTCTAATAACAAAACCTGAAAGCAGCTCAAAAAATACCATTTTGACTCTACCATCCAAATTGAGTTACAAGAGTATCTAAGATAAAGGTAAACAAACAATCCTTCTTGAGTTGACATACTAGCATTGGGCCTTTGAATGCATAGGGCTGGGTCAGGCCTCTCCTCAGAGTTGACCTTTCCTGATACAAGAGAGGAAGATGTACCACAACCTACTTGGAGTATGATAAAGTGAAGAATGCATAAAAGTTGGCTATATAATACAAGTTGATGACAAACATGACTTTTTTTGAGGCAGGGTCTTACTATGTAGTCCAGGAAAGCCTGGAACTTGCTATATAGCTCATGGTGATCTTGAACTTGCAACCCTCCACTTGAAGCTTCCCAAGTACTGGGGATATAGGTATAAGCCACCATGCCCAGATTACAGGATGACTTTTACAGTTACAACTTGGTGAACTGAGGATGATCAGACCTAGGGGGATACTCAACATTTCCTTAGGCAGAGGCATACTAACCCTATTTTAAATAGTTGCTGCATATAAAACCAAGTTTAAAAAATGTTGAGAAAAAAACAAACTTCTATGCTCACTAAGCTAACTAACCTTGAACAACTAACATATTTTCATTGTGTCTCAATTTCTTCATTAATTTTTTTTTTCAGTTTTCTGAGACAGGGTTTCTCTGTGTAGCCCTTGCTGCCCTGGAACTTGCTCTGTAGACCAGGCTGGCCCCAAACTCAGAGACCTGCCTGTCTCTATCTCCTGAGAGCTGGGATTAAAGACATGCATCCCCACTGCCTGGTTCTTTCTTCATTCTTTCTGGAATATACCATTACAAATTTGTTTAGATGTTGTGAAGAATACTTAAATTAACATAAGTAAGTACTTACTTAGGAATATAAGCACTGCATTGTAAACTTTACATATTTTATTTTCATCTTGGGTATTTTTGGGTGTCCCAGGTACTAAGACATATTTTCTGTCTTCTACTAATATAATGAACTGATAAAGGACGAGCTGTGATTCTGCTCAAAATCGTAAGTCAGAGAGACTGGAAGTAATTTCTCCAAAGAAGCAGAACAAAGTTCAGAATCCCTCCAAAACCCATGTGCCTAACTAAAAGACTTCACTTGAATGAAGTGCCTAGCAGAAAATCGGCTACAGCAGATTAGTTAGGTGAGGCCGTTTCACTGTCTTGTGTCCAGTGCTGTTACTAACTCGCTCTATCCCTGGGAAGCAGTTTAAGCAGTTACTGTTTGGTCTACTCCACATGCTGGTTTCATTCTTGTCTCTCCAGCTTCACTTATACATCTCTTTATCTTGCACCACAGAGCACACTCCATTCCCACTGCCTCTAAGGGTGTCTGCCTTCTTCCAGCATTTACCACAAACTGCTCACTTTCCTAGGAATCTGTCTGCCTACTCCAGATGAACAGGGCCATGTCTGATTCATCTCAGATTCTATAATGGCTGGCAAGGGCAAGGAAAGAGGGGCTGTTCAAAGGCAAGTCTCCTAAAGTCACATATCAAATCCTCCAGTGTCTTCCATCCAAACTGGAAACAAAGTACTTAGATGAAAACAGAAGCTGATCTCCAATTGTTCCTATACAATTTTCTGCTTTTTCCCTAGCTACACTGGCCACTCTCTTTTTTCTTAGAATATACAGTCTCATATTTCATGGTCTTTGTTACAGTTCTTCCTTCTACCTGAAATGCTCCGCCACAAAATGTCACATGATTTTCTTCTTCATCTTCTTTGGGTCTTTTCTCAAATGCTATCCCCTTTTTGTCATTTCTCCATCATTCTAGCCTATTAAAATATTTTATTTTCTCCATAACATGCTTATGTGTTGCTTTTCTTCTCTAATGAAACATAAATTACAGAAACTTTGCTCTACCACACATTTCTAGAATACAGAATAGAGCCTGATAGAGAGTAAGCATTCAATAAATGACCTGCAAGGAATCATCAAAGGTTAATAAATGAGTAGTGGCCATTAAACCCTACCCAGAGCTTTCTTATCAGGTTTTCATATTTTTTGCAGCCAACGTCTCAAGGAGTAGGCTTTATTTAATTTTAATTAATTATAACTTAACCCATTTTGTTCAGCCTTACTTTATCCTGATGACAGGATAATTGATAATACAGCTGTGGTCTGAATGAACCAGCAGGCATATTTAACCTGTGGTTCATAAGTTGCATGCATCCCAGGAGACCTATGAATGAGTATTGTAGAATATTATTTTAACTGGGCAAAGATGTGTTACTTTTGTTTATGCTGCATTTGTTTAACAATGTGAGGATGTGTGTTTAATTATGTAAAGATGTGTTGTATCTGATTCACCTTGCCTGCCTAAGGTACCAGGACTAATAAAAAGCTGAATGGCCAATAGCTAGGCAGGAGAAAGGATAGGCATGACTCATGGGCAGAGAGAATAAATAGAAATCTAGGTTTGAGAGAGAAGAGAAGAAAGAATAAGAGAAAGGAAGAGAGAATGAGAGAGACATCCGGGACAAGAAGCTAGGCAGATGCCAGCCAGCCTGAGACACTGAGAAGCAATGAAAGTAAGATATACAGAATTAAGAAAGGTAATAAGCCCGAGGCAAAAGGTAGATAAAGAGAGACAGGCTATTTAACTTAAAAGTTAAGGCTAGCCAGAAACATGCCTAAGTTAGGCCAAGCATTCAAAACTAAAAATAAATCTCTGTGTCATGATTTTGGGAGCTGGTTGGTGGCCCAAAAGAAAAAGCCTGGTACAAATAAGACCCAATATGTTTGTTGATGAAAAATGCCGGGTTTTAATGTCAAAAGGTTTGAACAGTCCAGAAGTAAGGGCAAAAGAATGTCACCTTTTTCAACGAGTTTAATTTTCAGTGGCAGCTGTGTTAACCAATGTGTCAATAAGTGCAGAGAAGTAATGAATCTACCTGGGCCTACGTTTAACCTTCTGGACCAAGGCAAGTCTAGGTCATTTCGTCACCTTCACTTTTAAATGGATACCTTTTCTATATCTATCATACTATTTTGTTGTTTCCGATGTTTCTTTCTGTTATACAGTACAATAGTAAGCCAGAAAAGGACATCAAGTATTAAACAAGCAGGCAAGAAAAGGAGCAAAACCACAGAGAGAAAATTATCACCACATTTTCCAGCTCCCAAACATGAGCTACAAACATGGGCACTTTCTGAAGATCTTCAGAAAAAAAAGGCTGAAGAGACACTCTCGGGGTTATGTTCCATTTCTCTTTGTTTAAAATGATTTAATGTGAAAGGAGGCAAAATGACAGCTCATCCAAGCCTCTGAACCAGAGAACTGAGAAATGGAAAATTTCCAGAAACTGCAGTCCATGGAAACAGGCTCTCCTCTCCTCTGCCACTCTAAATTGCTCTAAGTTCTAATCACTTCAGGAAGGACATGGCAATTTAACTGATCTCTTTATTTTTCAGGAGCTATGGGGGAGAGAGTACTCTTCATTGGGTATAATAAGTGACTGATAGGGGAACGGAGTTACATAAAGAAATCTGAATATTCATGAGAAAAAGATGAGGAGAAAGAGACAGACACTGATTTAAGGCAGGGTTTTCTGCTCTTTAGCCAGATAATCTGATTTCCCAAGCCAACGACAATTGCCTGTATGTCACCAATCCTACCTGTCCTTCAAGGGAGATTAGGTTTAGAAGGTTTCCCCTGTGAGAATTGTTTTCATTTGATGAGTAAAGCAGAAATCACCACAAGGACATTTTTTGACAATCCCCACATTTTGTTTATACATCTGAGAGAGGTAGGAGAATGGTCCAGACTGGGAAGAATTGCTTGCCTGTTTATTTGTAAAGCTTGCCTATGGCAGCCACTGTCTGCTATCTCCTGCCTCCTTCATCCTCCAGTTGTTTTCCACCATGCCCTCCAGAAACACTGTCAGAATTAACTATATGTGTCTACTCAAGGAGCACCTCTTTCATTCCAGAAATATAACAGGAAATGCTTTCTCGGATGCTGATTCCTTAAACCATGGCTCAAGTCCTTGGAGTTTCCTAAAAATAAAGCTCTTTGGGTAGACGAAAGGCTTTCAAACTTTTATTCACCTCTTCAATGACTGGAGACTCAGACAAGACATAAAATTAGAAGGGAAAAATTGTTTCAGGGCAGAAGAAAAATCTTCCAAAGAATGGGAATTTGGTGCCTTTTTGGTACCTTTCCTTACAAAGAAGCCCGAAAAAGGGCAGAAAAAGGGTCTTGCCAAACAGTTTCAGAGGCTCTCTGTTGGTAAGCTTGCTTGCTTAAAGTTAATTTAGTCAAGCTCCTTATTTCTGCTACACCAAGAGAACAGAGGAAAAAACACATAAAAGATAATCCATTATTTTCTAGTAAGTCTTGGCCAGTGATGGTTTCTCCTTATAAGCAAGACTGTTTGCATGCATGCATGTGTGTGTATGTATGTGTACATACATATATATGTGTGAAAATATAAGTGTATAAATGAATGCATATATTCTCTCTATTCAATTTTTTGTATCTCAAGGTATCTTCTATTCTACCCTTAGAGGACTTTATCTATCAAACAGGATAAGAATGTGTCAACTGATAATAACTGTGATGTTTTTAAATCATCTACATTAGGAAGAATAGAAGTAGCAGAAAAAAATTGCCTGAACATTGGCTAACTCTTTGTTAAGACTAATAATGGTCCCCTTTCTATAGACTAAACAATTTGAAATGTTAAAAAAATGTTACTTAAACGTAAAAAAATTATACCTGAGGTGAGGGCAATACAACAAGGTATGGGATCTACATTTATACTATCACCATAAAGTTTGAGAATGTCACTTCCTGCCTGCTGACATTTTCCTTCTTGGCTATGTCAGCCTACAGAGTATCCGGTCACAAAACTTGGGCCTGTGAGATGAGTAATAAATGTTATTACTCCTAGTTAGTGGCATTTGGGAAGGAAAGGTCGATGACTTCAGTCATTTCCGTTCCAAGTTCAAAGAAACTGTAGGTGTCTACACTGGGATGACTAGGTGGAATAAATTATTTTTAGAATGATGATGAAAACAGAGCTCGGTCGTTGGATTTAGCAGGACGATAGTTATGGCCTAGAATATGCATGCTTGATTAGTCTAGTAGCTATACTAAGATGAGGTGATCTCACCAAGAGCAAAAGAAGTATATCTGCTATTCTGTATGATTATAAAAAAGAGTACCAAGCCTTTATTTTGTGCTTTGGAATACATTAGTATGTACTACTTTTTAATCTGTCTGCGAAGTTCATGATCTTAAATCCAGGACAGACAGAGCATTGGAATGGTACTAAGCAAATTCAGTTTCCTAATAACACCCAAAGAAATGAAGACTATCTTTCTTAATATGTCACAATAAAGTAAAATAAATAAAGTCACAATGATTTCCCCAAACTCCAGAAACTACTCTAAATACCCCTTCCTTGGTAGGAAAGTTTGTTTTGGGATTAATACAGATCCTTCTTTCTAATTCCCTTTTAATTGTTGGCTAAGATGACAAAGTTTTCAGCAAGCAACTGGGACCTCCCAACACCCGTTTTGATAAAGGTCCTACCTCCCAGTCTAGGACAGAGGCCTGCCATTGCGCGATCTTGTCAATATTCTCCAGACGTCGCTTGCGTTCATTGATCTGCTGAGTCACATTGCGCATGACAGCCAACGCAGCTGCAACGTATCTGTAATCACTGTGAAGGTTTAAGAGCAGAAGGTGGATGAATTGATGTGCAATATGTCAATCTTAAACACATCTTTCCTTTTGAGAGAGACTCTTGATTATCAGATGGTAACCCTACATCACCTAGAGAACAACTACATTTCCAGTCCTATTTTTGGAAGAGATAACTATGTGACTTATGTTCATACAGAAGTTGTGTCAGCCCCATAGGTATTCTACCTGTAAACATTTTCACAGGTGAAATAGACATCTTTACCTTTATACCTCTCTGTTTGTGTTCTATCTGATAAAGCCAGCCAAGGATCAAGAAGAAAGCATTATGGATGGCATAGTTCACTCTAGCCATCTCTTCCCTCTGGAAATACAGTCTCTGTCCATGGTCACCATGACTTTTTCTCTGGCACCATAAGGAGAGAGGTATAGCATAATGTATGAGGATACAGAATTTGAAGCTAGACTCCATGAGTTCACATCCAACTTTATTGCTAACTAGAAAAGCTGCCTTTAGCAAGTATCATTCACACTTGATTCAATGTTCTCATGCATAAAACGGGGAGAATTTTGGCAGAATTTATTGAGGGGGTTAATAAATTAAATGCAATCATCCATGCATACTAATTTACTCCTGATCCCTAAGTATTATTTGTATTTTTATTTCAAATGAAATATTTCTCCAGTAAGTAGATACAATACAGGATGCCCCCAGCCAACGGAATTCTTGGTCTGAGAAGTAAAACCTATACCCTAGATTTTGGAAACATTTGATAACTCATGTGTTGAAAATCCTATAATTCTACCCAATTTTGTCTGCTTGTCTGACCTAATTTCCAATTGAACAGCTCTTATGAAAGGCAGATTAGACGTGCGATTCCAGCCAAATGATACAGACAGAATGACCTGGGATGGCAATAAGATTCATTACCGCTCAGTGTAACTACCTTCTCTTAGTAAAGCTAAAAAAAGCCTGGGATAAAACCGGACTCTCTGAACATAGCGGACAATGAGGACTACTGAGAACTCAAGAACAATGGCAATGGGTTTCTGATCCTACTGCACGCACTGGCTTTGTGGGAGCCTAGGCAGTTTGGATGCTCACCTTACTAGACCTGGATAGAGGTGGGGGTTCCTTGGACTTCCCACAGGCCAGGGAACCCTGATTGCTTTTCGGGCTGGGGGGAGACTTAATTGGGGGAGGGGGAGGGAAATGGGAGGCGGTGGCGGGGAAGAGACAGAAATCTTTAATAAATAAATAAATAAATAAATAAATAGAAAAAAGAAAAAAAAATTGTGTGGTTGTAGCCATCTTTCTCTCCCAGCACTGATTAAAGAAAATGTCATGAGAAACAGATGCAGAATGTTATTTTTCTTCTTAATGTATTGGAGAATGGGGTGATGGAACAAGTACGGGCCTAAGGAGGGGACTTCTCATTTCCAGGACGGATGCTATGCAACACCCCTTCTTAGGGAACCACCCAGGGCTCCAACCTGTAACTTTTACACGATCCAGAACTATGGACCTCAAACACTATTATCACATTGTAGTACCAGCTTTTCTCTGAACCAATTCATTCTTTCTCAAGAAAGTTAGTATTCTTATTTTGAGACTTAATGAATGTTATCTATTACTTTGATGAGTCATAGTGAGTATATTATCAACTAATTATACTTTTTTAAGTCTCTTCAAAACCTGCTGTCTAAGGAGCAGGCTCTCTCAACTAGTCCTTGAAGTGCTAATGGCTTGGATTCACCTGCAGAACTTCCTATCTGTCCTGACTGTATGTCATCCTTTCACACCCCTTGTTCCTGTCTAAGGTTGACTTAGGTCTCTACCCTTGTCAGGGTTTCTTCCTGACAAGCCTGTCTGAGCCTGCCGCTTAGACACAGGACAGAACAGTGACAAAAATAAGTACATCAGTTCTCCAGGCCCAGTTGCCTATCTGCTATGTCTTTTTGTTAGTTGATTTGAGGTCATCAGTATTTTAATTCACTTTCTGGGAAGTAATCATTCTGCACAGTATGGTACCACAGTCACATTTCATTAAACTGAAGGAAGCTAATAAAATCAGTTCCTCGGTTGTATTAGTTATGATCTTAGTTACTCCAAGGTCATATACACAGGACACTCAAGTGGACACTGAGGATATCAAAATGCTTTTCCTGACCACAAGTATTAAGCAATCATGGCTGTTGTTCTAGAATGGTTGGTTTTGCCATTTTTGCCGGCTATCTTTCTTACAATGGTTAAAGGATGAATGTTATCGTATCTAATCTGTACTACTAGCTTTAAAGGTGAATAAGATAAGAAAATAGATGTGTTGTATTCCGAACTCTGGTTAGTGTCTCTGAGTTCTCAGATGAGGTCTGCTTGCCACCCATTACTGCGAGTGTGGAACCAAAATTTTCTAGTTTTAGATACATCAACGAACTCTACTATTATGTATTAATATATGATATGTATATATTTTTGTTTTTCTTAACTTAAATAAGGGGCAATTATGTCAAGTTTTCACCAGCAAATGGAATTGTATTTACCGTTTATTACTTTTCATCCAGTCTTCTACCTCAGAGACCTCCCTGGTTGTCTCATTTCATATTTGACTAAGTCTCTAAGACTTGCCTACAGGTTGCTTGGGACATCTTAATATAACTCCCTGAGAACTAAAAAAAGGTTTTCTCCGGCATTGTCTTCTGTCTTTATCTTTTTCTTCCTTAGACATATCCTTGCTCCTGTCAGTCTCTGGACCACTGTCATGAGACCAAGTATTATTCCTTCAATTAAGCTGTAGAAGGCTGATAGGGAAATATTTGAAGTTGATGTAGAAATTTGCCTAATAAATGTGATCATTGAGTCTTCATCATTGGAAACAGATGATGAAGGGAAAAGCCTCCAGACTGACTATTCTGTAGCAAGTGATCAACCCTAGGATCGCACATGCAGAAAACACACATATCAGGTTGTATACATTTATATGTAAATAACAATTTTTAAAGAAGAAGAGGTCTTGAGGGAGCAAGAAAAAAACATGGAAGGAGTAAAGAGGAGGACATGAAATAGGAAAATGATGTAACTATATTTTATTTTAAAATGCAAGTTGGGGAACTTTAGTGAAAGACTTCTTTTCTTCTTGGAATGCATATTATAAGAATTAGTGCTGAGCTGAACCAACAAGCCCAAAGCCAGGAATTTCATACCAAATAAAGACAAACTAAAAATATTCTGAGTCTCTACGTTTTGAGGTAAGACATATGAAAGGGTGGGGCTTGTTTACTGTAAGGCATCACCATGAATGGGGATTATTTTTAGCACGTACCATACTGGTAAGAGATTAATTGCATCATTTCCACTCAAAGCGATAGCCTTCATAGCCCTGGCTGGGGAAGTTTCCCTGAAAAGGATTTAGGAACTGTGGAGTGTGATGTCACATGTCTTTAATTTTAGCACTCCGGAGGCAGATCTGTTTTAGCTAGAAACCAGCTTGGTCTATTGACATAACGAGTTACAGTCCAGGCAGGAATACAGAGCTGAACTCAGTCTCAAAGAAAGAGGAGGGGTAAAAAGAAATATTTAAAAACTAAAGAAAAAAACATTAAGGAAAGTCTCAATCTTTTTTACCTCCACACAATTTTAAGTCTCTATAAAATGTCCAGTGGGTGGGGTAGAAAAACTCAGTATGCAATTAGCTTTGTAGAAAGAATGCAGGATTAGTACTAGTTGGGAAAAGTATTAGTAGAGCATCTGAGTATTTCAAACAGAATGGAATAAGTGGTTGAGCAGTTACTATGTTAGGTTTGACTCATGAGACTGAGCCTCGTATTAAAAGTCAAGCTATAAGCTGCAGTCCATGAAAGTGTGGTATAAGTTATATAATAATGACAATGCATGGGATTTGGTGTGCATACTGACTTACAAGGTTATACACAACTCTCTAGAGTATAACCTTTACTTTCCTCGTAAGGACCTTGTGAAGTAAAGAGGAATATATCATAAACTAACCACAGCTCAGAAACTGAAAAGCTATATATTGTCAAAAGGTACCAATATTTAAAAGACATTTACTTCTGTGTCCTCAAATCCTTTACCTGTGGTCTTGGGCAGTATACTTAAGGAGCTCAGCTAACTGTAAGGGATATTTGCAGATCTTCTGTACTGGAGTCAAAAGAAAGCCATCGATAGCAATGTCAATCATCTGCTGCAAGAGTCGGCAGGCCTCAAAAAAGTGTTGATAGCGGCTGTCTTTCATGAGCTTGGAGAGCTCCATGCAGGCATCCAGGTGGTTGTTACAATATTCTGAGTATATCCAGAATCCATCTTGCTGTGGAGAAAAGAAGGGGGAAAAAGGCTCAGAGACCTTAAAGAAGTCTTAAAATAATAGAAAGACAGATCCTGTTCATGAAGAAGGACGCTTAAAAGAAATCCCACACTAGCTCAGAACTGAGTATAATAGAGGGTTATTTATTTAGGGGTAGACTCACAGATCACAATCCTCTGCTGGAATAGGGAACAGCAATTGAATCCTGCAGCTGGAAAAGAGGCCAGATGTGCACTTTACCTCGGCGTAAATAGTATGGCCAACTGGGCGGGAAACTTAAAGGCTACTGGCTGTAGGAATTCCTACAGCAGGTTCATATGTAAGAATATTAAGGTAAGCCGGGCGGTGGTGGCGCACGCCTTTAATCCCAGCACTCGGGAGGCAGAGGCAGGCGGATCTCTGTGAGTTCGAGGCCAGCCTGGTCTAGAAGAGCTAGTTCCAGGACAGGAACCAAAAGCTACGGAGAAACCCTGTTTCGAAAATTAAGGAAAAAAAAAGAATATTAAGGTAATGTTAATTTTGATTTGATTCATAATTTAGTAATAAAGAATTAAGAGATAGCTATGCAAGTGGTAGCTACAGAAACCAATCGTAAAGTTCATGTGGCGATAATGAGTAAGTGGGAAAAGTAAAACAATTCTGGGTAGTTAAGGGACACCAACTTTACCAATACTAAACAGAATATGGCAAATAAAATTCTAGTACCTATTAGAAGAGAGTAACCAGAGATTCTAGTTCTTACAATGACAGACTAACACATTCTGCCTTTGAAAGAAGCTATGAAAGTCTAAAGAGTATAATGAAATTTTCCTGAGGAAATTATTATCCATAAGAGCCAGAGGCCCAGGACACCTGCTGCAAGATAATGTCCCCTAGATGTGACAAGGGAAATGTACTCATGAAATCTCAACATGATTGCCTGAAAAAGACCACCATAATGACAACACTGGCTGACATGCCAATTCTACATGGACCTAACCTAGATAAAGAGCTACAGGTGGCCAATGGCTGCTCTTTCTCTAAAGACAAGCTCCTGTAGAGGTTATCCAATTCCAAAGGGGAATATATGTACATATGAGCTACACCCAATGGACTCAGTAGGTTGTATGTACAATGTGAATATATGTATATGTTGATATACATATATATTTATATATATACACACATGTACATATAACAATAAATAGTAAGTGATCAAGAATTTTTGAGGGAGAGGGGAAATATGGGAGCAGTGGGAACCAGAGGGCTATGTAGCTGCAATGTTCATGTACAAAGTTCCAAGAAAAAATTTAAAAGACAGTATTTAAAGAAGGAGAAATGGAAAGAATCACATAGCTATCTGAAAACTTTCTAAGAAGCATAAGACTGTGGATCCCAAGGACAGAATTAAATTGGTGTGTTCTAGAGATAGCTAGGAGACAGAATGGCTAGATTAAGTTACATGGGAAAAAGAAAAGAAAATATGGGGTCAATGACATAAGAGTATTCTGGATGTTCAGAACCTTAGTGATTTTAGGTTTGAATCTTAGTAAGATAGGAAGTATTGAAGGACCTGACACATTTATAACAAATACATATTTAAAGAACACACATACAAGTAATATTATATGCAGCAAACAAGTTATACTTAGGAATATACAAACTCATACAGTTTAATCAACATATTAGTGAATGATAAATGGATCAAAGAGGAAATAAAATATCTCCTGGAACTAAGTGAAATAAAATACAACAAAACCTCTGGTACCCATTAAATGGAGTTCTACAAGGGAATTTATAGCTAAACTATCATAAAAGGCACAAATAAATGACTTAAGGAACCAACAAAATTTTGGAAAAACAAGAATAAAACAAATCTAAACTTGGTCAATTGCACAAAAAAAAATAAAACTCACAGCATAAATTAATGAACTAGAAAAAAATACAAAGAATCAATAAAATTAAGGGCTGGTGCTTTGAGAAAATAAACAAGATCAACAGACCTTTGGGTCAACTAATGAAATGGAAAAACAAAAACGAGCAAAAACAATGACCCAAATCACCAAAATTAGAGTGAAACATGGGACAAATTACAACAGACACCAAAGAAATTCAGAACCTTGTAAGGGAGTATTTTAAAAACCTATATTCCAATAAGCTGGAAACTTAAAAGAAATAGATGAAATTCTAGATTAAGTCAAACCACCAAAATTAATCTAAGAAGCAATCAATAACCTAAACAAAAACATAACAAAGGAGAAGACTGAAATAAAAATAAAAAGCCTTCAAGCTACGAACAGTCCAGAGCCAGATGGATTTACCAGGAAATTCTACCAGATATTCAAAGATCTGTAACCAGTCCATTTTAAACAAAAGAAGCAGGAGGAGGAGAAGAAATAAATATCATAAGCATTCCCAAACTCCTTCAATCACGCTAAATAAAGCCCAAACCAAGTAAAGACACAACAACAACAACAAAAAAAGAAAACTGCAGTACAATATCCTTGATGAGCAACAGACTTTAAAATTCTCAATAAAATACTTGCAAATGAATAAGACATTTATCAAAAGGAGTATACACTATGACCAAGCTAGCTTTATCCTGGAGATGCAGGGATGGTTTATCATTTGTAAGTCAATAATTATAAGTACAAATGAACTTGAAGAGAAAAATCCCATGACCATCCCAATTGATGATTCACAAAGAGGCCTGAGACAAAATCTAGCATTACTTCCTGATAAAGCTCTCAGAGAGAGCAGAATTAGAGGGAACAACTTCAGCATAATTAAAGCTATACATGATAAGCCTACATTCAATATCATCCTATTGAAGAAAAGCTTGAAGCACTTCCACTGAAGTCAGTAATGAGACACAGATGTCCACCATTTCCACTCCTTTTCAATACTGTGCACAAAGAAGCAGCAATAAGACAAGAGAAGGAAATTAAAAGGATACAAATAGGAAAATAATCCTTATTTGCAAATGACATATTATACAAAAAAGATTCCACAAGTCTATCAGAAAACTTCTAGAAATGAAATAGAATTCCACCAACATGACAGGATACAGAATCAACTTGCACAAATCTACAGATTTTCTATACTCCAAAAAACATGTAGAGAAAGAGATCCCATGTACAATAGCCTCATGGAAAATAAAACATCCAGGAATAACCTAAATCAAGGATGTGAATGACCTCTACAATGAAAACTTTAAACTTCTGAAGTAAGTGATAGAGAAAGACACTAGAAAATGGAAAGACATGCCGTGCTCATGGATTGGTAGAATTAACATTGTAAAGATTACCATTCTACCAAAAGCCATTTACAGATTCCATGCAACCCCAATCAAAATTCTCATTACATTCTTAACAGGAACAGGGGAAAAAACTAGCTTTATATTTGTATGGAACCACAAAAGTTCCTCAGACAGCCAAAAAAATTATGAATTAAAAGAACAGTGCTGGAAGAATTACATTCCAGAGTTCAAAATATATCATACAGCCAAAAAGTGGGCCTGGTATCTGAACAGCATTCTCAAAATAAGAAACAGAAAGAAAGAAAGAAAGAAAGAAAGAAAGAAAGAAAGAAAGAAAGAAAGAAAGAAAGAGAAAAGATGGATGTTCCTTGTCCCTAGCAATTAGGGAAATGCAATTAAAATAACTTTGAAATTTCATTTTATCCCAGTAGAATGGCAAAGCTGAATAAAACAACCAAGAAGGAATGCTGGAGGGGATTTGGAGATAAGGGAACCTCATTCACTACTGATGCTATCTCAAACTTGTCCAGCCACTCTGCAAATCTGTGTAGATTCCTCAAAAAGCTAAACTTCAATCTACTTTATGACTCAGCTATAGGACTCCTCGGCATATGCCTAAAGGACTTGAGTGCCTACTCTACAGACACTTGCTCATTCGTGCTCGTTACTGCTCTCTCCACGATAGTTAAGAAATGGAAAAAAACTAGGTGTTCTCCAAATGACAAAAGGATAACATAAAAGTGATACATGTGCACTATGGCATGTTATTCAAGGTAAGGAAAATTGAAATCATAAAATTAGCAGGTAAATGGCCAGAACTAGCAAAGATAATATTGAGTGAGGTAACCCAGATACAGAAAAACGAATACTGTAAGGTCTCTTTCAACTGTGAATCCTAGCTCCAAATCTGAAGATATGAGTATATAATTTGAGTAACTACAGGAATCGGGAAAGTGAAAAGGGAACACTGTGGGGGCAAAATGGAGCAACAGAGACTGGAATGGTAGGGTACAAGTGATCTGAGGTGGGAAAAGGGAGAAGTGGGCAGCTTTAATTAGGGAAGAGGAAGTAGATAATTACAGAAAAATGAGGATGAGAGTAATCTGAAAAAGTCATAAGGAATCATACTGCTATCTACCTAAAATACTTGTAAATATATATATGTATATATTTATACATAATTTAAATGAAAATTTCCCATTTTGGCAGGCAAAGTTCTCTCCATAGACAAACCCCTCAATGGCAGGAATGAGAAATCCTCTTTTGCGTTGTTGGCCAGGGTAACCCTAGATACTGTCCAAACATTATAGGCCATCGCTGCGGTCCTTGGTTACCTCCCAGGTGTGGAATGTAACACCTTATTATTCATCATGTATCCTATGAATTTCAGACAGAGTACCTAGACGACCTGACCTGAATTTGACTTGAAAAGACTCCACCATGAGAAGGCTCTACCAGAAGGCACCAAGCAAGCTTCCAAAGAAGGGAAATAACAAATAATAAGACCAAATATAATGCTATGAATGGCAACCATGTCCACCATGTCACGATGACCTTAAGAATGCAGTAGTATATACTTTGTAGTGGCCATCAGTTCTCCAACTGAACTTCTGCTTGAGGGAAATTATGGCTCATACTTGAAACCTAGTCAATTGCCCTAATCTAGTGAAGTCATGGATCTTGGAGGAGCACCTACAACCCCCTCCTTACTAAGCCACTGTAATACCTAACTAATTCTAAATGCTTATCCTTATACCCACACATAAGTATAGGCTTTACCCCTCATCAGAGAAACTTCTCTTTGAAACTGACAGAGACCATGATAGAAAACCACAATCATTCACAATGCAGTTGTGAAGCCTCGCCCCAACTGATGTATCTACATCACAACTCCTGCACTTACGACTCAGGGATACTGAAGAGGGGGGTAAAAAGATTTTAAGGGCCAGAAAACTGGAATTTTTCTGTGAGAGTATGTCTCTTGGAAATGTCAGATGCTAAACCTATGAAGTTTCACCAGCATGGCTGTCTAAACTTTATGTGAACAAAGATAGTACCAATAAATATGCTAACATGGAAGGAGGCAGCTCACAGGTCTCAGCTCTAGACAAAGAACTACAGGCAACTAAGGAATTCTGAGAGCAGGAGAAAGCGTCTCTCACAGGGAAGAGCATACTAATTGGTTATCCAATCCCAAATGGTCAGCTCTGAAAACATACAAATAATATTATAAACACTAAACAGGTTGTATTTATATGTTTAGGAATATATAAAATTAAAGAAAAAGGCGCCATGAATTCTAGATAGAGCAAGCAGGGACATATACAGGGCAGATTGGAGGGAAGAAAGGAAAGGGGAGAAATGACGTAATTATATTGTGATTTCAAAATATTTCAAGTAAGAATTGTAAGTCTTTAGGAGTTAGTTTAACACTGTCCATCAGAGTAACAGTAGACATTTTTCTCTTAGGGTCTATGATCCACCTAGCCACAGGTTCCTCGTGCTACAAAGCTTCCAGGTATGCATCTGATCTTGCAACAGGACTTAAATACAATCATAAAATTGTTGGCTACTCCCATGACACTCGCGTCACCATTGCCTCAGTGGAGATGTCTTGTCTGATCGTCTTTATTTAGGTCATAGGGTTCACAGCTGAGTAAGGCCAATGACTCCTTTTAGCCTCCAGCAGCATGCGCAGACCTCTCAGCACCAGGCAAACAAGGTACTGAGGACAAAGTTTCTAAGTCAGTAGTAGCTTGATTTCTCTAGGTTCTATGCCTAAAGCATGTATTAGCCTTGGCAATGGGATCTTACCATGAAGTTCTGGAAGGTAACCAAGAGCATCAGCAATACCCTGTGATGCTTGGGGTTTCGGGGAACTCACTGGCCAACAATTCCAAAAGAAACAATCTATTCCTGGGACTGGGCTTTGCATTTCTTAGTCTCTGGCATCTAGTAGGAATATTTTTGCCCCTTTATAGAAAAACTTCATTTTAACTCTTTTTATGCTATGTATAGGTATATTTTAGGAAGCTTCTATGGTACTTTGGAAAAGTCTTTAATGCTATTTATCACTCCTAGTTTTCCTCTTCTACCCTGTCATCCCTTCGTTGACCCTAATTTATCTCTCACTGTTACACAATTGCAGTTTTACCCTTTCCAGAGGTGCATTCCATCTGCTGGTCCTGAATGCTCCTCTCCATGGCCCCTTAATAATTTCCTGAACTCTATGGGTATTTCAAATGAAACACACATATCTAAAAATGTAAAGGTAAATTAGTCTCTGAACCCTTGTCAGGGACGCTTGTATTTTCAGTAGATGCTCATCAGCACAAAGACCTCCAAAGTGGCCAAGGTGCAGAGAACAAAAGACTGCAGAATAGTCAACCCTAAGTGGAACTTTATATACTACTATTCCCCGGCCCTGAGGCTCAGAGATCCCTGCAGAAAAAGAGAAAAGTGTGGAAAATCCAGAGCCAATGGATAACTCTAAGAAAACAATGTCTTCTGCACACAGGAGCGAAGCTGCTCGCGTGAGTTCAGAGCACTGACACCATGAAGATAACGGTGTAAGCCATGTTAGGCCAAGTCCCAGAGAGAAGAGTTGGACAAGAAGTTTTACCACTAGCCAAGGAGCTTTAGGCAACTGTAGCTGCTGGCAGGGTAAAGGGCAGTTTTGTCTAAGAGTGTAGCACCCGATGAACGGGTAACACCCCAGTGGACCATCGGGTCGCGTAGTCAGGAATATTGAGCAGCACAAGTTGCCCTTGGTTGGGAAAAACAAGGACACAAGTTTGGGTGGGTGGGAAGAGAATGAGAAACTTGACCTGGGAAGAGTTGGGGACAGAAGGTGAATATTATTATGAGAAATTCTTGAAGAATTAAATAAAAATATAAAAGAATTTAAGTGCTAGTTAAAATTAAAAACCATTACATAAATCAGTCTTTTAATTTTGAATTATCTCTCAAATACTTTTCTAAATTACACTAAATGAGTAGTTTAATAAAATACAAAAAGCTCACAAATAATTTAAGAATTAGCGAGGTATAAAAGCTTTAACAATCTCTGCCATAAAATGTTTCCTAATTGGATAATAGCAGCTCACTTTAGGACAGTGGCTCTGAATGTTAAGCTTTTCAGTGGAGCCCCGATTGAGTTTTACACTTCAATATTCGCTTCACGGGAGAAATACTTCACTAGTCTTTGACTAAAGAGAAATCAATATTTTGCAACTGGGTTGCTATTTTTTATATTCCCAAAATCACATGAATGTGTAGTAAGAACTAAAAATAACAATCCATTCATATTAGCAAAGACTCTATTGAGAAAATCAGGAAAGTACAGAGGTGAACAATTTTCAGGATTTAATTATCTTTATGTAATATGATTTATAAGAAACATAGATTTGTTTTTTATTAAGTATTTGCTTAATTTTACTAAAGTATAATTTTATTCAATATTTTATTAACTATAATGGATGCATAAAATATTTGCTTATCAAATTAATGTTGTTTACTATATTGCTCTCATTATAAAATATCTGAGCATACATGTCCAATTTTTTTCTACTGAATTAGAGAAATTGAGGGAGGAGAAGGAGGTAGTTATGTAGAAGAATTACTCCATTTTTTCCTGTGATACTTGATGGTTTATAAAGTAGTGTGTTAGTAACAAGACGTCAATGGATTTCCTACTAGAAATATATCCGTCTCCCTTCCTGTAATATACCCTAGGACTGAACCATAGAGGAGGAAGATATGAAGGCACTGCAGACCTCAGTATACAACCTAAGTGGTGTAAAATTGGTTGGTTACAAAATTACTGCAGAAGTGGGGGAGGGGGCGTGGCATGCCTTTAATCCCAGAACTCAGGGATCTCTGTGAGTTCAAGAGATTCTGTAGACCAAAGTGGTCTCCAGAATAAGTTCTAGGACAGTCAGAGATACACAGAGAAACCCTGTCTCAAATAACCATAAATAAATAAATAAATAATTACTGTACATCACCAGAGCCAAACAGAAGGAGGTGAAATGGGGATAGTTTATCAGAACTAATCAACCAAAAAGTTAAGGATTTAAATCAAAACTATAATAGAGACTCAGATAGCATATGAGCAATGAAGAAAGAATTTTGTTACAAAACTATTGTTATAAAAGGAAGTACCTGATCAAATGAAATTGTTATCAGTGACTTACAAAAATAGGAAAGTCAGTCAACATACAGATATTAAAATATGTGTTAATGTATAAGAGTACATACATCATACTTTTACACATAGGGATAAGAGAGATCATAGAAAAATGACTGAATGATTTCAAAATGTCAGGAGGAGAAAGCAAAATAAGTTAAAATTCCCTTGATTAGGTTAGGTTACATGGTCCCACTGAAACATCCTTAAAACAGAACTGCAATAGATATTAGTAGAGTTAAATTATTTTAAAATTTCATACATGTATACAATAAATTATGAAAATATCTACCCTCCATCCTCTCCTTTCAACTTCTGTATCTTCTTTACTTTCCTCTATCCAAACTCCCTCTCTCTCCAGACCTCTGTCTCCAAACTTTCTCTCCAAACTCCGAAAGGATGATTTTCCCTTCCTCAAAAGCTATAACTGTTAACAGCACCTCATTAATGCATAGGATCTGGAGAATACCTTTCCCACTTATGATTGGATTTTGAACCTTTGAAAATAATTTACTTTTGCCACTTTGCTAGACCAATGCAATTACTGAACTGTATTCTAAATCTCATCAATTTACCCACAGATAAGTGTAGCTATTCACTCCTCATCAAAAAAGTCTCTCTTTACAGCAAGTGGAGACTATCACAGAAAGTCACAACTGGATACAATGAAAAGATCAAAAGATTGTTGAGAATGCAGCTCCAATGGATACATCTACATCACAGTTCCTGCATCTATGGCTCAGCACCACCACAGAAGTAGGAAGGCAGAAGGGCTGTGAGACAGGAAGTTTGCTGTCAAACAGTCTCTTCTAGAAATGGCTGCATAAACAAGTCCAGAATAATGACAATACCAATGGACACGTTAATGCGGAAGTGGTAAAATTTCACAGGGACCCACCCACAGACAAAGAACTATAAGAAACTAATGACTTCTTAGAGAAGGAGAATTAGCCTCTCCCAGGTATGAGCCACCTTACTGATTGCCCAATACAAGGTGGTCAGTCATGAAACTATATATATATCAAAAAACAAAAAGTGACTGAGCAGTGTGTGTGTGTGTGTGTGTGTGTGTGTGTGTGTGCGCGCGTGTGTGTGTGTAACCAAAGAAAAAGAAACTATCAACTCCAGAGTGGTGGGGACATGGGAGGCATTAGAAGGGTAAATGAAGAGGGGCTGGAGGTAGGAAAGGGAGAAGGTAAGTGATATAATTCTATTTCCATTAAAATAATTTTTAAAAATTGTAACCATCTTCTCAGTATGATATGGCTATGCAGCAGTTTTGGTAACCTGAGAAAGCCCTACACAAGATCGAGACATACATTATTAATTAGGATTTCTATATTGCTATGATAAAGCACCATGTTCAAAAGCAACTTGGGGAGGAAAGAATTTAATTAATCTTACACTTCAGGTAACAGTATATTACTGAGGGAAGTCAGGGCATGGATTATGTAGGGCAGTAACCTATAGACAGGAAGTGAACAGAAGAGATGTAGGATTGCTGTTTACTGCCTTGCTCCCCTCGGCTTGAAAGAGAGAATTAGCCTCCCCTAGGGATGAGCCCCCAAGGTTGTCCAAGAAAAAGTGGTCAGTCCTAAAATCACACTCACAAGCTACGTTAAACAGATTCAGCAGGTTGCATTTATATAGTTATGTATTTATTTATATGTGTAATAATAATAATAATAATAATAATAATAATAATAATAATAAAAGAGGCCATTAGTTGGAGGGGACATGGGAAGTGTTGAGGAGACAGGACATGGGAGGAGTGGAGAGAAGAGGTCTTCAGAAGATCCTGGCAGTCCTAGTAGTCTGCACTCAGGAGACAACTGACAGCTCACATAGCAGCAGCCTGACTCCAACCTCTATCAGTGAAATCTCCAGGGATTTTAGTTTATTATTTTTTGCCTTCACATTATCTAGCTAGACGATGCACTCCATCTCCTCTTGTTTTCCTAGAACTAAGTCATCTCCTAGAGGTAAGCAGTTCCTGCTCCAGTTGTCCTAATCCAAGAACCTATTCCTGGAGCTTTAATATTCTCCAGGTCCTTGATTTACAAGATGTCTCCCTCCAGGTGTCCGACCTGTCTGAACTGCTTTTCCTGGAGCCATTCCAGCACAGCAACCCAGCTTTCACATTTTATAAGTTTCCTAAGCTACCACTTTTATTTCCTAGAATTATTTTAGCTACCTCTTTCTCGAATGCTCTGTCTCAGTGACTTGAGTAACTACCAAGCATAAGTCTATGATAACTCAACATGCCCGCTGCTCCAGCCTTACTGCCATGTGTAGCCAAGCTCTCATAACAAACGTACCCCCATTGACCCAACTTATTGTCACTCATCCAAGGCCTCATGACTTGAAAAACTTCACAGTTTTTTTTCTGCCACAATGCACATGTCTAAAAATGGCCTTTCAATTTTTAGCACTAGTGTTGTCTTCCACCACTGATATCTAGCCAATAGACACAGCTGTAGAGATTAGGACCCCAAGAGTTATAAAAGCCACTGCACACCTTCTACAGCTCTTGCTGTTGTCAATACAGTATCCTGGACTACCAATTTAGTATCTTAATTCAAACATAGAACTACTGAATGATCCCAGACATCATTCATTGTGGCACTGCATCTAGTGCCAAAATGTACCCTGCCTTCCACTATCTTAAACAGACTTTATATAAGCCAGTCTACAAATTTTGGATAGGGAAAATGTTTCTTAAAAGGCATATTTTTAAAGATTATAAAGATCTCAAACAAAATCTTTTTAAAACACAGCATCAAAGGAATGCAATAAACTATAAATACTCCCAAATGGAAATCCATAAATTGTTTAACAGAGAATCCAAAATAATTCTTTAGAAGAAGTCAAGTGAATGAAGAGAACAAGTATAAACAGTCAACAAAATCAGAAGACAGTGCAAAATCAAAAGAAAAAGTCGAAGATATTAATAAACACCAAAAAAAAGAACCAAATAAAGTATTTGGAGCCAAAGACTACGTTTACTGAACTAAAATAAATTTTAGAAGGAAAACAACATCAAGCAGAAAAGGAATAAATTAATTCAAAAGATCACCTGAAACTACCCAGAGGAGAAAATGGAAAAGGGGGGAAATAAATAAATGCTTACAGGATCCATAGGATACAATGAAGAAATCTAATATTTGTAAAACTCAAGTTCCAGAAGAAAAACAGAGAGAGGGAGGATGGATGGAGGAATGGAAGGAGAGAAAGAGGGGGTGGGGAGGAGAGCACATTTAAAGAAATGGTGGTTGGAAACTCCCCATATCTGAGGATAAAATACAAATACTTAGGTTCAAGAGGCTTAGTGATCTCTAGTACAATAACAATAAAAAAAGTAGAGTTCACCAAAAGATTGCACAAAACTCAAAGAATTCTAAAAGCAGAAAAACAAAAGAACATTACACGGAAGGAAGTTTTGATAAAGATCAAAAGATTTCTCCGATTCCGTGTCTTAAGCGTGGATCAGGCATGGGAAGAGCACCTAGCATGACCAATGAGCAGAGAACTGAGGCAAACACATCTCTGAGGATTAGATGGAAACATGAAATGGATTTTTCTGTACATATCATGGCACATAATACTGGATTGATCCCATACTGACATTCAGAGAGATACCTGGGGAGCTGAAATTGGCCCTGCTGTATTTAACATGGAGAGCAAAAAGTCAACATGCACCAATATTGTTGTTTGTTCCCTATGCCATGGCTGGAGGTCATGGTTTTTTTGAGACTAGATGTTGTTGTTCAGAAGTCAACAAATATGTTCATAACCTGCTACACACTTGGTGTTTCGGTGGCGGGGGGGGGGGGGGCAATGTGGGTCTTTGAAACAATTCAACTGGAAAATATAGGAAAGTAATATTCAGGTCTTAATATGTAACCTAGGTTGATCTTGAATCATTATCCTCCTGTGTCTCCTAAGCAAGGTAGAAATATGATCAGAACCAGAGACTGCAGGAGAATATAGGTACATTATCCAAACCGTGAGCCAGGCATCAGGAAGGACAGATCAGAGGAGGTCCACTACCGTAAAATGGAAAACTGAAAGACCACCCCCGAAAGGTGATTAGTATTGTGATCCAATCCATGAAGGAATGTCCATGAACAAGACCAACATCAGTGATCTGAGCTCACAATGGACTATAAAGGGCACTACTGGCATCTGGGAGCCTAGAATGGAGCATTGTGTGGGGAGACCAGAGGACTGGAACAGGGAAGACTATCCAGACTCTGCATTTCCATCTAGCCTTGTCTTTTTCACATTTATTCCTCCTTTAATAAATACCTAACATCAATTTAGCATGCCAGCTTGGTTTCCCTTCTCCCTCTCCTTTTTCCTGTTCTCCCTCTTCCTGTCTCCCTCTTCTTCTATCTCTCTCCTCGTTCCCCATTTCCCCTCTTCCTACCTCCATTCCCTCCATCCCACCCTCACATTTTGTTCCCTTTTCCTGTTCCCTCTCTTTCTCTTCTTATTCCCCTCCATTTTTCTATTTAATAGTCCTTTACAAAATACAGAGTGCCTATGAGTCTGTGAGATTTCTGGCTTAGATTCCTTAGATTCCAACTGGGAAAGTTTGAAGACTGCATTCCTTTACTCTAATCTTTTCATTCTACCTTTCACCCAAACTGCCTCATCTCCTTTGTCCCTACTGATGCCCTTTCTTTTGACATTCCTCTTCTTCACATTTGACCTATCAACCCAGTAATAGTCACTAGTCTCACTTTCATTTTTCCTATCCACTCATCACCACAGTAATTGATATCTTGTGGCATGAGGGTCTATTAGAGTTCCCTTACTTCCTAAAATGGTTATTATTTAAAGGGTACTTTAGATATATTAAATATATTTTAAACAATAGCTATCTGACCATTACTGTATGTTCAGAGTGGTACAAGAAGAGGACTTACATTTCTGAATATTTATACATTGTCTTAGTTATGGTTTCTATTGGTGTGATAAACAGTATGACCAAAAGCAACTTGGAGAGAAAAGGGTTTACTTCCTCTTACAACATTCCTCCAATACTGAGTCACGAAAGGAACTCAATGTGGAACCTGGAGGCAAGAGCTGAAGCAGAAAGCACAGAGCAAAGCTGAAAACAAAGGTGGCTGGACCAGTTTTCAATCCCACCCACAATGATGGAGGGTTCTCTTTTCCCCACATCTCCTCCAGCATTTAGTGTCAGGTGTTTTGCTGATCTTTGTCATTCTGACTGGGGTAAGATAAAAATCTGAGTTGTTTTGAGTTACATTTCCCTAACTGCTAGGGCAAATGAACACTTTTGAGAAATCTACTAGACATTTTATTTCTTCTTTTGAGAATTCTCTGTTCAGGTCCCAGGCTCATTTATGGAACGAGTCATATTTTGTTTTTGTGTTTTGTTTTGATTTTTTAATTTTGAGTTCTTTATGTGTTGTGAACATTAATCCTCTGTCTGCTGTATAACTGACAAACTATTAATACACACACGTGTGTACATAAATATACATAAGTAGTTTAAAGGAAATCTTTAAGGAAATTTCTATTTGCAACAGATGGAGACCATGACAGAAATGTAGAGTTGTGGAGTCCATTCTCAAGACACATATCTATAACACAACTTCCGTGCTTGAAGCTCAGGGGTCATTGCAGAACCAGGGGCAAAAGGACTGTAAACGCCAGAGGATCAGGGAGTTTGCTGTAAGATTTTGTCTCCTAGGAATGTCAGAAGACACACCCATAACGTCTCAGCAACATGTCAGCATAAATAAGAGCAGAATATGGAAAACAATAACAAAGCTAATGTAGAAAGCTCATGAAGTCTCAATCTTACACAAAGAATCATGGGAAGCTAAGGAATTCTAAGAGCTAGTGAAATAATTTTTCCCAGGTAAAACCATACCAATTGGTTATTTAGTATCAAATGGCTAGTCCTGAAAACATACATATAAGAAACATTATACAGACTAACAGGTTATATTTATGTACTTAGATATATATATCACAATTAATGAAAAAGAGGCCATAGATTTGAAAGAGAGTAAAAAGAGTTATATGGGAGGGGTTGGAAGGAGGAAAAAAGGGGTAAAGTAATTATAATATAAATAAATCAGGTAATTGTATTATCAACTCAAAAATTAAAAATAAATGCTACCAGCTATTTTAACAACCTGAGTCAAATAATGCAACAGCTATTATTTCTGATGTGTGCATGCATGTAAAACCAGTCATAGGAGAAGGCAGAACCTATACTAATGTGTTCTTCTATTTGAAGGATTATTTCTCTAACCACCTGGGGTCCCAATAGGCACTGTTCAACTATTCAAGATGTGTTAGAGCCTTGAGATTCTGACAGGAAGAATTGGGAATTAATTAGAATCCACCTCCTCTGTGCTTGTACCCACAATAATAACAGCATGGATATGTCCCAATTGTGTCAGCACCTCCTAGAAGAACACAATGCTTTTGATCAGACTGGTTTCCCTTTTGTTACTGCAAAAACAATCTTTGACACAATTTGAGACTTCAATCTTTTTAACCTGTGAAAATATTCCTTTTCTTTCTACTGAGAAAAAAAAACTGTATGTTCTTTCTTTTTCTATCATCCTTAAAGTCTGGTGTCAAGAATGGTGCCATGCTGCCTCTGGACCAAGCAAGTAGATCAATTCTGAACATATAAGAAAGGGGTGATGCAGGGTGCCAGGGAATTGCTGGTGAAGGTATGTATTGTTTGACAGGTGCATGACCATGTCAAGGACCCCAAGGCCTCATACCCAATGGGAGTAACAAAGCCTTCCCCAGGTAATGACAAGGCCTTCCTCTGGTCCAAGTGTGAATGTTAACAGTGTGTGCAGAAAATGTCCCCTGTAGTTTTCTCTTTCTGGATATTTACAGCCTGAAGATAGCTCTCCTATAGAGACTGCTCCTACTGAGATTAGCTAAACCTGTCCCTTTTTCAGCTGTATACCTAAGCTCTGCCTCCTTGTCCAGCTTTATGTAATAACCTCACCTCCCTGTTCAACCATATAAAACAAGCTGAGCTTCAGGGCACTGTGGCTTCTCCATAAGAGAGCCCAGACAACCTTATCCCAGCTTTTCTGTGTCTCTGTATCTGTGTCTGTCTTTTTCTTCATTCCCTTGCCACTCTAGTTAGCTCATTATCTGGATTTGTGCAGATTGCCACAATCTATAGCATGGACTCACCCTAGGTGTCCGTCAGAACAATGGATAAAAATATAGATGTGAGTATATAACTTGGAGTAACTTCAGACATTAGGAAAGTAAAAACGGGCCATGGGAGGTGGATCAGGGAACACTAATCAGGAGAACAATAGAACACAGTTGCTATAAAGAAGGAAAGGGCCAAAGTGGCTAGGGAAAACGTACCTCACAGAGGGAGAGAGAAAGAAGCAGCATAAATAACACTAAGTATATGTGACAAAGCCAAGGGGCATTGTGTTATTTTATAGCTACTCAAAATTTCATGTGATATATACATAAGTGTATGTGTGTATACATATGCTATATATAATGCATCTACAAATATTTTAATTAAAGATGCCAGTTGAAGTGACAATTCTTTCTCCCCAAATACATACACTATCTAACACCCCACCACCACCACCACAGTGCTAGGCATGGGAAACATCCTATTGAGATGCAGATTAGGGAGTCAGAGACTCCTAAAACAATATAGGCTACTGTCATTGTCCTTGGTGTCTTTCACACACACACAAAAAGTAAGACCCTACTGTAGAAAATACCACAAACTCTGGACACAGGATTTGGAGGAAGGGATCTGGATCTGACATAGAATCATCATCGCTGAGGACTAGCACTCATAGTTTTGGAAGGATCCGTGCAAGCCACCAGTAGAGACTGGCAACCAATTATCCTATCAGCTGTAATCCCAACAAAGCACAACAATAAATAGCACAGCAATATATCCCCAAAGGTGCAATAGTGGCACTCATATCTGGAGACAACTAATAGTCACCTAATTGAACATAAAGTCTACTCAGTAGAAAGGAATTAGTTCCTGGCACTATAAATGTACCCAAGTATCTTTGCTGGTGAGGCCAAGAAACCCAGAGGACAACATACTATTGTAATATTTTTAAAATTAGTATACTCTCTAACAGCACTCTAAATTCTTACACTTATATACACCTATAACATAGCTCTTACACTTTATTAGAACCTACATTCTGTAGTAAATAGAGATAATTGCAGAAAGCTATAACTAGAAAAGATTCAGAGATAGATGACCACGGGGAGCTATGGTGTTTGTACACTTGGTACCCAGTTGGTGGAACTGTTTGGGACAGATTAGGAGGTGTAACCTTGCTGGAGGAGTTGTGTCACTGGGGACAGGCTTTGAGGTTTCAAAAGACTCACAACATCCCTACCCTGTGTGTGTGTTGTCCTGCATGCAGGACAAGAAGTAAGCTCTTATCTGTCCTTCCACTCTGCCATTATGCGCTCTAACCTTATAAAACCATAAGCCCAAATGAACATAAGTTGCCTTGGTCATGGTGTTTTATCTCAGCCTAGAAAATTAAGAAGGACAGGTGTCCATTCCCAGTTAATGTATTCACAGTGCAGCTCCTCCGTTTAAAGTTCAAGGAACACCATGGGGGGGGGGGGGGGCAAAAGATTGTAAGATCGAGGGAACTAGAATATCTGCTGCCATAAAGTCTCTTCCAAAAAAGAAAAAGAAGAAAGTAAAAAGAAGGAAGGAAGGAAGGGAGGAAGGGAGGGAGGGAGGGAGGGAGGGAGGGAGGGAGAGATATGAAGTGGGGAGTATGTGGGGAGAAGGAGGGATGGATCTGTGAGGAGCTAGGGAGAAGAGTTGTAGATGAATATGACCAAGATACAGTGTATGAAATTCTCTAAGAATTAATAAAAGCATTGTATTGCTAAAATATAAACAAAAAGAATATATCACAATATACATAATAAAATGTCTTCAGTCATAAAGAATAAAATTATGTTATTTTCAGGAAAATTGATGCAAATGGTTCTAGAAAATAAGTATTGCATGTTTCTCGTTATTTTTGTTCCTAGATTTTATAGAGATTACTAAAGTCAGGTGTGTGTGTGTGTGTGTGTGTGTGTGTGTGATCTAAAAGCAAAAGGGAAGCTGTCTAGGGAAACAAGAAGACTGATGGGAGGAAGATGGTTGAGAAAGAAGAAGATGGAGAATATGGGGGATATGGTCAACCTATATCACGTACTTTTATAAAAATATTCTTCAGTAATATAGCACCATGTAAATGATTATACAAAATGAAAATACTTCAAGTTTTATAACAGAAAATAAAAAAAAGACTTCTCAGCAGGTACATAGTAGACAGGAGATGATGAGATGATAAATTTTGGAAGTAGATAACTTACTTTCATCTCATTGTCACAGCTGGAATTCATTTGCCTCAGATAAAGGGTCCTTTGAGGCTTACACTCATAACTTATTTAAATGAGACTTACTGTTGAGTTTTGGAGTTGGTGCTGTAATTAGCTAAAACCTAGATATTACTGGTACAATAAACGGATTTTGCACATAAATAATGGTTTTAGGAGGCCAAGGGAAGGATACTATAATTTGAATGTACACTCTAAATTTTATGTTGAAATTTAATTGGCATTGCAATAGTATTAAGAAGGTCGTTGAATTGTATAGGCTTTGGGTCTGGTTAATTATAGTGTGCGATTTTTTAATGGCTACATTTTAAATAACAAATTTTAAAATAAAAATAAATCTTCGAAGTAAAGAAGAGGGAAATTTAAGATCTGCCATCTCCCCTCATTACCCCCCAAAATGTTAGTAGAGCAAAGGTGGATTGGTTATGTAGCTATAAGCTCTACATCCAATGGTTAGTTTGACTCATTCTTTTCTGTCTTGTATGTGCTCCTATGTCCTTGCCATACTATGATATAGCAAGAAGATCCCTGCCATACTTTGTGGTAGGATTATGCTTTGGGACTTCCTAGCTTCCATACCTCTAAGAAACAGATTTCTTTGCTTTACAAGTTATCATGCTATAGCCATATAAAATGGACTAAGATACTAAGTAGCATGCTGTTGAATAACCAGTTGGTAAAAAAGGAAATGAAAAATTAACTTAGAAAATAATGCCTCAGGAAAAATAAAAATACAAACACAACATCAAAGAAAAACATTTTTGTTCATACAAAATGTAGAATATCATTCTCACAAAAAGTAACACAATTATAAAATCCCTATTGAAACATGATAGATTGTGAATAGGCAACCAAAACAATACTGAGAAGGAAAAAACAGACAGAAGCGTATAGGAGCCATAGGGGTGACAATGAGAGAGAGTAGCAAATTAGAACGAAGTATAATAACACATAGATAGGTACAAAAAATACCATAATGAAATTCATTGCTTTGTATGTTAACCCAAAATATTAATTTAAAAATTCTTTAAAAATTCTTCAAAACCATAATGAGATATCACTTTCTACTTAATGAAATTGATGATCATTTTAAATTAATAATATCAAATGTTAATCATTATATAGGACACCTGAAACAAAATATCAGTAGTGAAAATGTAAAATAGCACAACACTGGAAATGTTTTAGACTTATAAAATTATGGAAATTACATGCAACCTAGCTATTCTAATTCTAGTTATTTTTCAAAGACAAAATAAAAATTTATGTTTTCACCAAACCTTATGCTAGAATATTCACAGGAACTTTATTTGTAAGTATTTATAACTGGGAGCAACCAAGATATTCACTAACTGGTGAGTAGGTAAAAAAGATCAACTACTGGTAGAATTATTACATCATGAATGGCATTGTGTTAAGTGAAAAAGGGCATGTACAAAAGATCCTATCACTTTACTTCATTTATATGACATTCTAGAAGAAGCAGTAATGTGATAATGAAAAGCATATCAATGTTTGAAGGAACCTGGGGTTAAAACATAAAAGAAAGATAAGAACTTTTATGTAGAAATGAAAATATTCTAATTTATTTTTCAAGACAGGGTTTCTCTATGTAACAGCCTTGGCTGTCCTGGAACTTACTTTGTAGAACAAGATGGCCTTGAACTCACAGAGATCTGCTTGCCTCTGCCTCCCAAGTCCTGGGATTAAAGGGATGCACCACTACTTCGTGATTAGAATGGTTGTTACATAGCTACTTGCAATTACTAAAAAAATTCATTGCCATATATAATTCATATTGGGGAATATTATATGTAAGTTATACCCAATACATTCTAAACAATAAAATAAAGATAAGTACATTCTAGAACAATGTGACTTTTGAAGGCAAAACAATATTTCAAGTGAATAGTATATCATTATCAAATATTTATCCCAGTTTTATAACATTCTTTTATCATATGAAAACTATTCAATTCAAATTAATAAAATATTAACATTAACATATTAAAGCATAAAAGAGTCTTCTTATCCCCTAGGGGACATAGGACAATGCAGGAAGACATGTACAGGTTGTTATAACCATTGGACAGGAAAACGATATTTGGCATCTAGCAGATAGAGCCAAAGAATGCTAATAACACACATGACAATGCAAAAGGAAACCTCTGGTTGAAGACATTGATCTGTGTTCTGCTTTCCTAACACAATCTGAAATTTTCGCAATGCTATACAAAGGCTACCTGTATAATCAATCCCCCATGAAATCTTGGACACAGAATCTTTAGTTTCTTAGAGACATTTCATACAACTCTTAGAACCTTCAGCCAGGTGTTCTCTTTTTTCTTTTCTTGGTTGTTTTAGCTGTTTCATTATAACAAGGCATAGTCATGGACAAGCTATGTACTATGTTATTTCAGAGTTCTTAGCAAATCACTGAATACAAGAGTTGCCTAGAAGACTCCTTTAGCACACATTCCCATAAACAAAACAAACACCCCCCGCCCCCAGGAACTTATTCTGTATAGCCTGAATTTTGATACTCATGCATATATTAGCTCTTGAAAAAAAATACTTTATAGGGCTGAAAAGATGGCTCAGCAATACAGAGCACTAGCTGGTCTTCCAGAGGACCAGGGTTCAATTCCTAACACCCACAGGTTGGCTCACAAGCATTAGGAGTAAAAGTCCTCTTTTGGCCAGCTTGGGTACTACATACACATACACATGGTGCAGAGATACACATGCAGGTAAAAAATCTATGTACATAAAATAATAAAATACATTTAAAATATAGTATCAAAAATTAAATTGTTTATGAAAAATACACAGAAGAGAGAAACACAAAGGTATCGCTGTAAATTTTTTTCACCTTCTATATGAAGATACAGAGCTAAAGTTACCCAGTAAGCTCAGGCACAGGTACCAAATTGTCACTGGTTTGCTTACTTTAAACCCATGGCTCCTTTGCTACACTTGCCACTTCTCATACTCTAGTCCTGACTTTTCATTACTTTTCAGGAACTACTTTCTATAGAACTAGGCCTTGCCTTATTTTTCAAATTATGCAGTGAATATATTGAATTCTGCCCCAAATATTGGCTCTCAATGAAGCTGAACCCAACAAGAAAAGAAAAGTTAGAAAAAAAAATCCTCTTGATAACTTCCTCAAAGGTTGGGAGAGAAGAGAGTATAATAGCAAAGAAAAATAATCCTAAACAAGTTATAAACCTTCTAACCTTGTTAAAAATTAAGGGTCAAAATCAGTCCTGTAACAACTCATCCCCCATTCCAGAGCACCACAACTGACTAGAACCAGAAATCTCACATACCCTTCTATTGTTCCCTAACATTGCTTTAAAATCAACAAAATAAGATGCTTACGTGCTCAAGGAAGCAAGGTCCTATCTCGCTGAGGTGGGGGTCATCATTGTTGTACTGCTTCTCCAGGTCTCTTACAAAGCCCATCTGAAATCTGTAGATGTCTTCAATGTTCCCAAAGATGACTTTCAGCTGCTCATCACTGAACATGTCCCTTCTCTTTCGGCACTGCTTCAGGTAGCCCTGCAGACAAAGGAAAAGCTCAGGGTGTGGATGTCCCCCCTACTGGTTCCTAAGCACATGGAGAATCATTTTCATTCCAGGAAGCAGGCAGGTAATACTTATTTCCAATTTTCATACGGGGGAATGGAGCTCTAGTGAAGGGAGTTATTAAATTAGTAACTCTTTGACTATGATTACACTGGAATGCTTGTTTTCCCTCTGTTTGGATGAGGAAAAAAAAACAAAAGACCAAGGGCCATTTTCCAGAACCTAGATTGTACTTAGTATTAATTGTATTAAGAATATTAGGGGAAGATGGAGATAAATTTCAGTGACAGAACATTTGCTGAGAAAACCCAAGACCTGAGTTCAATAAGTTTCTAATACCAAAAGGTATCTTATTTTTTGTTGATAAGGAATAAAATACCAAAGGTGTGAATGGGTTCAGCTAAAGCAAAAGTTACTAAAATAGCATGTATGGACAACAATCTAGTAACCAAGGTAGAAGCACAAAAATCTCAAATAAAGAAACAAGAATTGAAAAAATGAAACCATTATTTCCTTACTTTGAGAAAAAGTCTACGTAGCCTGAACTCGCCCTTGAACTCATTCCCCTTCTGCTTCAGATTCACAAGGACTTACAGAATGTCGGTGATGAAAGGAGAATGGAAAAGAATTCATTGCCTGATAAGAAAGTCCTAACATAATGGTGACAAAAGCATTCGGCCTTGATAGCATACTCCCTGAGATGTCAATTCAGAAAATAGATAATAGCTATGTCCATTCTTCCCATTTGAAAAGTTTAAGGAAAGTTCCAAATATCTTATTATAACCAGAATGCAGCAAGAGTGACGGAGTTCAACACCAGTATGGAAAGTAATGTCTATAAAAGAGAAAGAAAGGACTGGAGAGGTAAGTATCTGGTTCCCTGGCTAGAGCCTACTCCAGAAGTGCCCCACCCCCACCCACCAGAGCCCCAGAAATCTGAGGGTAGCCTCTCCATATCCCCAAACACCCCCACAGCATCTGAGACCACCAGAGTCTTGGCCCCACCCCAACCTGGAGAGGTGATTGTCTGGCTCCCTGGCAGGAGGGCCCTAATCCCTAGACCCTAGCCCCTTGAAGAACATTCCCGCCCCACCCCCACCCAGGAAAACCACAAAGACCTATGAGCAACCTCCCCACACCCCCAACCATCTCCCACAGCATCTGAGACCACCAGAGTCTTGGTCCTGCTCTCACCTGGAGAGGTGTTTGGCTCCCTGATGGGAGGGCCCTCCTCTAGGCCTTAGCCCCTGGAGGAACAACTTTGCCCCACCCCCACACAGCAAAGCCACAGAGATCTGGGAGCAGTCTCCCCACACCCCTAACCACCCCTCACAACATCTGAGATCACCAGAGCCTTGCCCACCTACACGTGGAGAGGGAGTGTCTGGGCTCCCAGCTGGAGGGCCCTATCCACTAGGCCTTAGACCCCTGAGGCACACCCCATGCATCACTCCACTCAACGAAGCCTCAGAGACCTGGCAGCAGCCTCCCATACTCCTAACCTCTCCCCAAGGCATCTGCAACCACCTGAGTCTAGGCCCCATCTATGCCTGGAGGAGCTTCCGAGTCATATCATCATCCATCAGCAGCACAGACATGCATGCACCTGGAGGAAGAGCTACTATCTAAGCCACAAGTCCCACCTGCACCAATTGGAGGGAGAGGGATCTCCTGAAGCACAAGGCCCACTCGAGGAAGAGATGGGCAATGGCAGTGTAGGAATACATTCAACAGCCAGGAGGTGGTGGGGCATGCCTTTAATCCCAGCACTCAGGAGGCAGAGATAGGCAGATCTCTGTGAGTTCGAGGCAAGTCTGGTCTACAATAGTTAGGACAGCCAGGGCAGTTACACAGAGAAACTCTGAATTGAAAAAACAAAATAACCACAACAACATAAAAAACAACATAAAGAACCAGAAACTAGTGGTTCTACATCAGCAAGACATGAACATCCCAACGCCGATAAAGCAGAATAAAACGAACTTAAAAATAACTTCATGAAGATGATAGAGGCCCTTAAAGAAGAAATGAGAAATTCCCTTAAAAAAGTAGAGGAAAACTGATAGATATCTTGAATATCACCATAGAACCTTCATCCGGCAATAGATGGAGAAAGACAGAGACCCACATTGGAGCACTGGACTGAGCTCCCAAGGTCCAGTTGAAGAGCAGAAAGAGGGAAGAAAATGAGCAAGGAAGTCAGGACCACGAGGGGTTCTTCCACCCACTGAGATGGTGTAACTGATCTAAGGGGAGCTCACCAAGGCCAGGTGGACTGGGAATGAACGGAGCATGTGATCAAACCAGACTCTCTGAATGTGGCTGACAATGGGGGCTGACTGAGAAGCCATTGATAATGGCACTGGGATTTAATTCTACTGCATGTACTGGCTTTCTGGGATCCTAGTCTGTTTGGATGCACACCTTCTTAGGCCTGGATGGAGTGGGGAGGGCCTTTGATTTCCCACACAGCAGGGTACCCTGCCCTCTCTTAGGACTGAAGGGGGAGGGGGAAGGGGAAGAAGGAAGGAAATGGGAGGAGGGGAGGAGGTGGAAATTTTGAAGGGTATAAAGCAAAAAAATAAATAAATAAAATGTTTGAATTTAAAAAAAGAAAAAGAAAAATTGTAAGAAGCCAACAAATTGCTTGAAGCAAGCAAAGAAAGTCACAAAAAAAAAAAGGTGAAGGAAATGGCTCAAGAGTTGAAATCCGAAATAGAGGCAATAAAGAAAACAAAAACTGAGGGAATTCTGGAAATGGAAAATCTAGATAAATGTGAGGCAAGCATAGCCAATAGAATACAAGAGATGGAAGAGAGAGTCTCAGGTGCTGAAGATACGATAGAGGAAATAGATTCGTCAGTCAAAGAAAATGTTAAATCCAACAAACTCTTAACACAAAAGATCCAGGAAATCTGGGACACCATGAAAAGACCAAACCTAAAAATAATAGGGATAGAAGAAGGAGAAGATGTCCAGCTCAAAGACACAGAAACTGTATTCAAACCATAGAAGAAAATTTCCCAACCTAAAGAAGAGCATGCCTATGAAAGTACAAAAAGCTTACAGAACACCAAATAGACTGGACCAAAAAAAGTCCCCTTGCCACATAATAATCAAAGCACTAAACATACAGAATAAAAAAAGAAAAGTAAGAGATGCAAAGGAAAAAGGCCAAATAACATATAAAGGTAAACCTATCAGAATTACATTTGGCTTCCCAATGGAATCTCTGAAAGCCAGGTCATAGATAGACATTCTGCAGACACTAAGGGGCTACAGACGCCAGCTCATACTACTATACCAAGCAAAACTTTCAATCACCATAAATGGAAAAAACAAGATATCCCACGACAAACCAGATTTAAACAATACCTATCCACAAATCCAACTATAGAAACTACTAAAAGAAAAAAACTCCAAACCAAGGAAGCTAGCTACACCAACAAAAACACAGGCAATAGATAATCCAACACCAGCAAAACCCAAAGAAGGAAAAAAAATTGACCACATACTCAGTAACAAAGCAAACCTCAACAGATACAAAAGAAATTGGAATAACCCCCTGTATCTTATCAGATCACCATGGCTTAAAGTTAGAATTCAACAACAACACTAATTGCAGAAAGCCAACAAACTCATGGAAATTGAACAATCGAATCACCCCTGGGTCAAGAAAGAAATAAAGAAATTAAACACTTCCTAGAATTCAATGAAAATGAATATATAACATACCCAAACTTATTGGACACTTTGAAAGCAATGCTAAGAGGAAAGTTCATAGTACTAAGTGACTCCATAAAGAAATCTCACACTAGCAACTTACCAGCACACCTGAAAACTCTATAACAAAAAAAAGCAAACTCATGCAGGAGGGGTAGATGGCAGGAAATAATCAAATTGAGGGCTGAAATCAATAAAATAGAAACAAAGAAATCAATACAAAGAATCAATGAGACAAAGAGCTGGTTCTTTGTGAAGAATCAACAAGATAGACAAACCTTGACCCAAATTAATCAAAAGGCAGAGAGATAATATGCAAATTATTAAAATCAGAAACAAAGAGGGGGCCATAATAATAGACACTGAGAAAATCCAGAGAATCATTAGGTCATACTTCAAAAACATGTATTCTACAAAATTGGAAAATTTGAAGGAAATGGACAATTTTCTTGATAGGTGGCACATACCAAAATTAAATCAAGACTACATGAACAATTTAAATAGACCTATACCTGCTAAGGAAATAGCAGCAATCATTAAAAGTCTCCCAGACCAAAAAAAAAAAAGCCCATGGCCAAATGATTTCAGAGCAGAATTCTACCAGAATTTCAAAGGAGAGCTAATACCAATATTCCTCAAAATTGTTCCACTAAACAGAAACAGAGGGGACACTGCCAAACTCTTTTTACAAGGCGACAGTTACCCTGTACCCAAACCACAAAAAGATGCAACCAAGAAAGAGAATTACAAACTATCTCCCTCACGAACTTTGATGCAAAAATGCTCAATAAAATACTGGCAAACCGAATCCAAGGTTACACACCAGAAACATCATCGACCATGATCAAGTAGGCTTCATTCCAGAGATGCAGGGATGGTTCAACGTATGAAAATCCATCAATGTAATCCACCATATAAACAAAATGAAAGAAAAAACCACATGATCATCTGATTAGATACTGAAAAAGTCTTTGACAAAATACAACACCCCTTTGTTAGGATGTCTTAGAGAGATCATGGATACAAGGAACATACCTAAGCATCATAAAAATCAATATACAGCAAGCCAACAGACAACATCAAACTAGAGAGAAACTCAAAGCAATCCACTAAAATCAAGAACAAGACAAGGCTGTCCACTCTCTCTATCTATTTAATACAGTACTCGAAGTTCTAGCTAGAGCAGTAAGGCAATAAAAGAAAATCAAAGGGATACAAATGAAAAAGGAAGAAGTCAAATTTTCACTATTTGCAGATGATAGTTTACATAAGTGACCCCAAAAACTCGACCAGGGAACAAATACAGCTGATAAACACCTTCACTAATGTGGCAGGATACAATATTAACTCAAAAAATCAGATGTTAAATAGGCTAAGAAAGAAATCAGAGAAGCATCACCCTTCACAATAGCCACAAACAACAAAAATTTCTTGGAGTAACTCTGCCAAACAAAGGAAAGACCTGTAAACAAGAATTTTAAGTCTTTAGAGAAAGAAATTGAAGAAGATATCAGAAAATGGAAAAATCTCCCATCCTCTTGGATAGGTAGGATCATCATAATGAAAATGGCAAGCCGGGTGGTGGTGGTGCATGCCTTTAATCCCAGCACTTGGGAGGCAGAGGCAGGCGGATCTCTGTGAGTTCGAGGCCAGCCTGGTCTACAGGAGCTAGTTCCAGGACAGGAACCAAAAGCTACGGAGAAACCCTGTCTCGAAAAACCAAAAAAAAAAAAAAAAAAAAGAAAGAAAGAAAATGGCAATCTTTCCAAAATATACAGATTCAACAAAATTCCCATCAAATCCCAGCACAATTCTTCACAGACCTTAAAAGAACAGTACTCAACTTCATCTGGAAAAACAAAAGAACCAGGATAGCAAAATAATCCTATACAATAAAGAAACTCCCAGAAGTATCACCATCCCTGACTTCAAACTCTACTATAAAGTTACAGTAATGGAAACAGCTTGGTATTGGCATAAAAACAGACAGGTGGACCACTGCATTCAAATAAAATAGAAGACTCCAATATTAATCCACAGATTTATAAAAAACTAATTTTTAACAAAGAAACTAAAATTATACAATGGAAAAAAAGTATTTTCAACAAATTATGCTGGCATAACTGGATGTCGACATGCAGAATAATGCAAATAGATTCATATCTATCCTCATGTACTAAAATCAAAGACCTCAACATAATTCCAGCTACACTGAACCTGATACAAGAGAAAGTAGGAAGTAGCCTGGAACACACTGGTAAAGGAGACCACTTCCTGAATATAATACCAGTAGCACAGACACTGAGATCGACAATTAATATATGAGATCTTCTGAAACTGAAAAGCTTCTGTAAGGCAAAGGGCATAGTCAACAAGACAAAACAGCAACCTACAGGATGGGAAAAAATATCTTCACCAACCCCACATCTGACAGAGGGCTGATCTCCAAAATATACAAAGAACTCAAGAAACTAGATTCAACATATCAAATAATCTAATTAAAAATGGGGTACAGATATAAACAATGCTCAACAGAGACAAAAGCACTTAAGGAACTGCTTAACATCCTTAGACATCAGGGAAATGCAAATCAAAAGAACTCCGAGACACCATCTTAAACCTGTAAGAATGGTTAAGATCAAAAACACTAATGAAATCTCATGCTGGAGAGGATGCTGAGTAAGGGGAACACTCATCCATTGCTGGTGGGTGTGTAAATTTGTACAGCCACTTAGGAAATCAGTATGGCAGTTTCTTAGAAAATTGGGAATCAGTCCACCTCAAGACCCAGCAATAACATCCTTGAGCATATACCCAAAGGATGTGTACTCATACAAGGACATTTGCTCAACTATGTTCCCAGCAGCATTATGCATAATAGTCAGAATCTTGCAACAACCTAGATGCCCTTCATCTGAAGAATGGATAAAGAACGTGTGGTACAATTACACAATGGAATGGTAAAAAACAATGACATCTTGAAATTTACAGACAAATGTATGGAACTAGAAAAAGCCTTCCTGTGTGAGATAACTCAGACACAGAAAGATAAACACAGTATGTACTCACTCATAAGTGGATATTAGTCATAAAACAAAGAATAACCAGCCTACAGTCCGCAAACCCAGATAAGGCAGGAAACAATGAGAACTTTAAGAGAGACATACATGGATCCCCGAGAAGGGGAAGTAGACAAGAGCCCTTTAGTAAGTTGATGGCATGGGGAGAGGGTGGAGGTTGGTAGGGAAGTGGAGAGGGGAGAAGAGGAGTTGGGGAATAATATGAATGATTGGAAAGGTAGAGTTGGGTAAAGGACAGAGAAGAGGAGCAAGGATATGATACTTTGAAAGAGGGAGCCATTATGGGGTTAGGAGGAAACCAGGCAGTAGAGAAAAATCTCAGGAATCCACAAGGATGACTCCAGCTAAAAATCTAAACAAGAGTGGAGAGGGTACCTTAACTGCATTTCCCCTGTAAACAGATTGATGACTATCTTAATTGTCTTCATGAAACCTTCATCAGTAACTGATGGAAGTAGATGCAGAGATCCACAGCTAAGCATTGGGCTGAACTTCAGAAGTCCATTTGAAGAGAGGGAGGGGCAATAATATGAGCAAAGGGGTCAAGGCCATGATGGGAAACCCACAGAAACAGCTGACCTGAGCTAGTAGGAGCTCACTGACTCCAGACTGACACCTGGGGAACCTGCCTAAAACCAAACAAGGCCCTCTGAATATGGGTAAGAGTTGTGTGGCTTAGGCAGTTTGTGGGGCCACTAACAGTGGAACCAGTATTTATCTCTAGTGCATGAACTGGCTCTTTGGAGTCCATTCCCTAAGGAGGGATGCCTTGTTCAGCCTAGATATAGTGGGGAAGGCCTTAGTCCTGCCTCAAGTTATGAGGCCGACTTTGTTGACTCCCCATGGGAAGCCTCACCCTGTCTGAGGTGTGGATGGGGTGGGGTGGGGAGAAGGTGGAGAGAGCAGGAGGACCTGAAGGAGAGAGAACTGGGATTGGTATGCAAAATAAGATTGTTTTAAAAGTAAAAAAAATAGAAAGATAGGAAATGCCAGTGAAGCTTCGCAATTCTCCTAATATTTTCATTATCATTGTGAAGTAACTTGTTTTCTTCCTATTATGTACATTGAAATTTACCTCTATATTAAGAAGAATGGAGGGTGGTAGAGTACTTTCTGAAAGTTAATGACAGGGAATTTATGCAAGTACAATTCTGTTATATTTTTACATTTTTGTCAGCTTTTTTTTAACTTTCAAACTGATTTTTAAAATTGTCTTCATATTCAAAGGAAGAATAAGTATTTCCAGAAAAATACAAAGAACAAAATATGTAACTACCAGAAAAGGAAATTTATTATTTTCTAAATGTCTCCTTTAGGTGTAGTATTGTCCAATATTTAGAAGGCTCTTCAAAAAGAAAATAAAGGATCAGGTATAATAATACGGTAGGGAGAAGAGAGATCAAATGAGATCATTAGCTTCCTTTACTTTGACTGTGTACTGACTATGAATTTTACATAGCAGTGGACCGTGGACTTATCAATATATGTGGCTTCTCTTTCACACATTTTTGAAAATATGTAAGTTTTAAGATGAGTTGGTCATGAAATGTGATGGATCAAAATATAAATGCTATCTTACGTTAGAAAAAAGACAAAAAAGACTGAGGCAAACAAAAGAGAGGGGTAATTTGAGCAGTAATACAACTGTGGGAGAGCAGTGTTCAGTTCTGAGACACCCTTTCAGAGGACCGGCAGCCTGCAACACATCAGAGATACTTCACAAGTCTGAGGTTTTAGTCGTTGGTGGAGGGCTTGCCTAGCATGAATACAGCCTTGAATTTGATCCTCACCACAAAGTAAACTGGGTATGGTAATGCATTCCACTCCCAGAACTTGAGTTGTAGAGGTGAGAAACCAGAAGTTCAAGCCCAGCCTAGGATATAAAAGACATGGTTTAAAAATAAAAAGAATATCCAGAAAGTATTGTTAAATTGTTTAGAGTGATGGATGTTATAGATTGATGCCTCACATGAGAAGATATCATTCTTAAAAGATACTATGAGTACCATGTCATCTCCAAGTAGTTTTAATGTGCATTTCTCGAATTCAGAAGGATAAGGAATAGCTTTTTTAAAATATATCTCTTAGTTATATTTTTAATTGATATATTTTAATTTCTTCTTTTGAGAATCCTTTGCTCAAATCAATAGTTCGGTGTCTAATTGGGTCACTTGTTTACTTTTTATTTTTTGAGTTCTTTATATATTCTGGATTAACAATCCTCTCCTTTGAGATTTCAATTCACAACAGCCAGAATGGCTAAGATCAAGAAAACAACTCATAACAAATGCTTGTGAGGATGAAGGGAAAGCATAACCCATATTCACTGTTGCGATCACAGACTGATATAGCAACTTGGAAATCAGTGTGAAAGTCACCAAAAAGCTAAAAATAAATCTGCCATATGCTAAGCTATACCATTCCTTGGCATTTATTCAAAAGGCTGGCATCCTACCTCACAGATGCTTGTTCAGCCATGTTCATTGCTACTCTATTCAGAATAGCTAGGAAATAGAAAGAACCTAAATGTCCTTCAACTGATGAATGCATAATGAAAATATGGTCCATATGGGTGATAGGATTCTATTCATCTGTGAAGATCAATGAAAATAAAATTATGAAAATTTCAGGTAAAGGAATAAAACTAGAAAATATTTGACCAAGTGAGGTAGCCCAGACCCAGAAAGACAAGTGCCACGAAGTTCTTTGTTATTTCTGCATCCTAGGCCCAAATCTTCGGATGAGCAGAAACTCTTCAGATATCACCAGGAGTGACTACAAAATCAAAGACAATAGAAAGGGACTGTATGGAGAGCTGTGTAGATTTACAGAGGGGAATATCAAGAGACAGATGACATAAAGGGGAGAATTGGGGGGCTTAGCTGGGGAGGTGGAGATGGAATAAAACATAGGAGTCAGGAGGAATAGATAACACTAAGGATGTTTGAAATGTCCATAAGGAAGTAATCATCTTATCTTACCTAATATTATATAGAATATATATTACACAGTTTAAATCAAGCTATGCTACCAGCGATGATAATACTCCCCAAGAGTCATAGTCTATCCAACAAAAATCCCAGTACCAGGCACAAAAAACCTCCTTTCCCTTTATATATGAATAGAAAGTAAACTGCAAGAATGTGTTTTGGGTCAGGAAGGATTAAGTGGGGTGGTGGATGGGAAGGCAATGGAGAACAGGGAGTATGGGGAGGGATAATTAGCAGTAATAACTTGAAAAAGCCACATGGAAACCTTATACTGTAGTTGCTTCCTAAAATGCCTACATATACACATCTAAAAGGAGTTTGGATGGAGTTACCTTCTAACAGGGGACAATGCCTGATCAGATATCCTGGGTATCAAACGAAAATCCCAGTGCCAGGAAAGAGTTACCTCTATTCCAATGGTTGGTCAATGGGATCCAATAGATGCCCCCAACAACACAGTTTAATACCACTGCTCTTGATTACCATGCAGAACTCGATAGGAAGACCCTATTGCCAAAGACGTCATATTCCTCAGTCATAGGACATGGAAAAACCAAACTAGAACTGACCTAGATAGATGTTTGGGCATTGCTGGCTAGCTTTCATAATGCTAGGGGTTTCTATGCATGCTACTTGGGGAGAAAAGTCATAAGAAAAGTCATTAACAATCTTACTCAACCATGAACCCTACAAACTACAATAACCAGCAAGGTAATATATGCCCATAGGTACAATAGTTGCACAAATGTTCTGAGAGCAACCAACCACTTTCTGGTTGCATTAAGTTCTACTCCACAAAATAGAACTATTGTCTAATACCCATCCAACAAAGACAAATCCAGAAATTGGCACCTAGACCTATAAGAACTCCAAATCCAGATGCCTAAATATAAGTATAAAAACATAAACAATAACATTCAGAGCAATATGACACAACCAGAGCCCAAGTATCCCGCTATAGTAAGCCCTGAATATTCCAACACAGTCAAAGCAACCTTAAAACCAACTTTATGATGATGATAGAGACAGAGACCCTTAAAGCAGAGATGAAAAACTCCCTTAAAGAAATCGAGGAAAAGCCAACCAAAAATAGGAGGAAGTCAATAAATCTCTTAAAGAATAGCAAATAAAAAACAGGAAAAGACAAACAGCAGTTGATGGAAACAAATAAAACTGTTTAAGACCTGAAAATAAAAATAGAAGCAATAAAGAAAGCACACTGAGGGAATTCTGGAAATGGAAAATCTAGGTAAGTGAGCGGGAACTACAGAAGCAATCATCACCGACAGAATATAAGAGATAGAAGAAAGAATCTCAGGCATTGAAGACATGATAGAAGGAATTGATACATTGGTCAAAGAAAATGCTAAATCTAAAAAATTCCTGACACAAAACATCCAGGAAATCTGAGACAGTATAAAAGGACCAAACCTAAGAATAATAGGGATAGAAAACCTCCTTTCAAATTGCTAATTTAGGAATAAGTCTTAAGAGACTCCCAAAACAATATAGGCTATTTCTGTTGCCATTGGTTTCCTCTCAGAGACTAAAGATAAGTCCTTATTGCAGAAGATACCACACATTTCAGTCAGGGTACTTGGAAGAACCCAACTGTTAGTGAATTGAAAGATTCCTCCACGAGGACTAGCTCACATGGTACTGGAAGCTTCAAAGGGAGAAAAGCAACGACACAGTCCTACCTAACTACGATGTCTACAAAATACAAAAATGACAATCATAAAGATGTCCCCAAAGGTGCAATAGTGGCACTTAGAAATCAGGAGTAACCAACAGGCCCCTACCTGGACTTAAGGCCTGGTCAACAGAAAGGAATTCATGTCTGGTACTATAAGTCTAGCTGACTACTAGTGACTAATGAGATCATGGATCTTAGAAAAGAAGCTACCACTGCCACTTTCTCAAACCAGTATGTTTTTTAATTGCATTCTTGATACTTATCCTTCTACCAAAAGAGATATGTGGCTGTCATTCCTTAACAAAGAAACATCTTTTTTTGCAGCAGAAGAAGACTATTGCAGAAAGCCACAATAGGTCAAAATGCAGAGAAGAAATAAATAGCAGAATTCCCAGGTCCACTTGATATATTTGTAACAAAACATATACGGCTCAGAGACTAGCACAAAGCGGGGTAAGAGTCAGAGAATCAGGAAGTCAGCTGTGAGATTATGTCTTCTATTTAGGACAGGGAAACTGCACCCATGAAATCTTAACAGTATAGTAGCCCAAAAAAGACCTGAACAATGGTTACCAGTTGACATACCAACATGGCTGGGAGAACTTTCATAGGACTCCACCCACAGATAAAGACCAATTACCAAATGCTGAGAGAAAAATCAGTTTTCCCTAGGAATGAGCCCCTAACTGGTTATCTAAAATGTCTGGGTAGGGTAGGGTTTAGGGCCGGCATAAAATCCTGTGGTGATCGTTTTAGGCTAATTAGCTATCTCATCTGGTTATTCTAATATACTATACAGACACTGCCACACTCTACTACATGTTATCATTATCTAAATATGTCAAGATGTAATGACCTTTGGTGAGTACCTAGGTAAAAATAATAATGAAAAAGAGAAAATCTAATACTTTCAAAAGCTTGAAGATTTTTGTTTCTGCTGCTGCTGCTGCTTGGTTTTGGTTTTATTTATATCTCACTATATGGCCCAGACTGGCCTCAAATTAAAAATCCTCAAATTTCCGTTTCTTGAATGGTGAGGTTACAGATGTGTGCCATCACATGCAGCTTAAAACCTAGGTTTAAACATAAAATCTAGAGATGACTTGAAACTATAGCACGTTAAACCTTATTAGACTAAAGGAAGAATTCTTTATAGGGAAGCATCTGAGACTAATCCAAATGACCATGGAGAGATAGGCAAGGTTTCCTGGCGACATCTGAGAATAGAACTGATTTCACATTTCTATGATGTCTGAGCTAATTTCCCCCCAGGGACAGGAAAGACAATGATTTGAATCATCTTTAGCCCTATCTGTTTAGTGCTTTGTTCCTTCTATTGTAAAATTAGTTCCATGGTTACAAATGGCAATGTCACAGATGATTAGTCATAACGATTCCAAGCTAAACTCAGAGTTTTCATCCCCTCGGCTAGATTTAGAAATATGTGGAGAATGTGGTAGATTGTCATATTAACACCGTCACACGTGAATACGATATGCTTCCTTGAGTGCTAAGGAAGAGGAGGCAGAATGTGCAGAAGAGGACTGTCTCACTCCCGTAGATTTGTCCAGTGAAAATATATCTACTTAGTGAAACCCCAGAAAGATTAAGTGCCATATTATTTAAAGCTCCCCAACTCACTTATTTTAGAGGTGGGAAAGAAGACCAAGGGTGGAAAAGGCTTTGCCAATCAGCAACCAAAATATGACTTAAGCTTTGGACTCTCAATTCTAACTCTGGTGTTTTTCCTGAAAATATTTTGGTACTTACAGGTTTTGGTTCATAGCTATTACTATCTAGAGCAAGAATATCATCCATGGTCCAGGTAAATACAGATTTCTCAAATTCTCTTTGGTATCTATTGTTGAGGAGTAGAGCAAAGAGCAAAGAGATAGTTTCTAACGTCTTCAACAAAAGCTGTAACTAGGTTGGCTGCACTGGACAGTTTCTTAAAGCAGAATCACAGTGCTCCTCCTTTTGTTCAGATTAGCATAACCATTGTTGGATCTTGTGTTTTGAAGACATGATGTTTGAAAGTTGGGGAAAATGGGGCATACTTCTAAGACTAAAGGATTTCCAAGGGGTTTGAGAATAGAAACACTATGAAAAGAAATTTAACTAGGAATGATCTGTTGAATCAGACAATAACAATAATGTTTGCCCTCTTTGAAGACCAAATGATATGACAAAATGACCATAGTTTATTGTCATACTAGCTTAAGTATGCAGAAGTGAGCAATTATATACATATATATGTATATATATAATTTTATTGTTTTGCAATACTTTTTGAGAATCTACTCTGTGTCAGGCACTGGGTTATTGATTTGACATCAGTAATCAACAAATGAGATTCCCTTCCATGTATGGAATTTACATTTTAATAAGATAGATGAGCTACAAGTAAATGAATACAGAAATGTGCAATTCTGCAATAGTCAAAATATAATGATAAAAAATAAAACAGGAAAAAAGAAGCAATACAAGCTTAAAATTTTAAATAGAATATTTAACACAAAAACTTGAAGCACCTTATTGGAGGAAGATTTCTCTAGGCAGGGCCACAAATAGTTCAAGATCTCTGTTTGAGAGCGTGTCTGGCACATTAGATGAATAGTAACGAGCCAGTAGGGGTGGCTTAGTAAGAACACAGGAAAAGGAACAAAAGATGAAGTCAAAACAGTGAGGAAGCTGACCCTACATGACATTGTAAGTAATAAGTTTCAATTTTTACTTGAATAGAAATTATGAGCCATTGGAAAGCTTTAAACAAAGGGGAAAAAATACCTTAGGTCATGATAGCCTGTCCTAGTTAGCAAGTGCTGAACAGACTCTACTTCATTTATTAAAGATAGCATCACAAATAATCTAGCTTTCATTTTGAAGTACCACTTCTCAGAGTTTTAAATCTATTGCAATCAAGTGGGTGAATTACTAAATAAAATACATCATCTTATTCAGTAAATCTGAGACAGAGCCAAAGATTTTGCATGGCTAACAAGGTCTCGGGTGATGCAGATGTTGCTGGCTACCGTACAAATCTTTGAGATGAAAATGAGAGCTATGGATAGATAAGTGAACAGAAAAAAGGAACTTTGAAGGGAGAACTAAAACTATACTTTCTAAAATATCTGGAGCATATTTAATTAGAGTAATACATTTATGATCTTAGGGATGTAGCTCACTGGTAGCACACTTGCCTACCATGTACAAGGGCCCAAGGTTAAAGCCCAGGACAATGCACATGTAAACAACCACAGTGCATTTACTTGATTCCATCAACAACTTTAAGAAGTAACTATATAATGAAGCCCAGAAGACAAATGAGAAAATTAAGCCTAGAGTATGTGTATGTTTGGTATGGGGTTACCTTTAAGCCTACAGGGTTAATTTGTGACTAAGTCGAGATATAACAGCCAGAACATTATGTTTCTAGAACCCTTGTTCTTTCTACCCTATGTTATTGCTTCATGACATGAAGAGGATTTTTAAAAATTTTTCATTTAAACGTTTTTTTTTCATTTTATATACCAACCAGAGTTCTCCCTCCCTCTTCTCCTCCCATTTTTCCCTACCTTCCCCCACCCAACCCCCACCCACTCAATAGGACAATTTTTAATACATTTAATTGAGAAAAGAAAATGAGCTAAGGTGAAATACCGCCAAATCATCTTTCCATAACTGTACTTTCCAATGTGATTTCAAATGTAGTGTTATTATTTAAATTTAAATTAATTCTATTTCAATAAAAAATTAGGTTTTCCTTCTCATTAACACCAGTCATGTTTCAAAAGCTTGGCCGGCTAGCAGATGTCTACTGGAGAGAGGAGATAAAACATTTTTCATCACTGCAGAACATTCTGTTAGCTAGCTCCGCTCTAGGGAAACAAGGACTTTGAAAATGTTACAACTATACCCTCGACTGGAAAGTAGGCCCCAGGCGAAGAAAAGAAAATGGGTTCTGATTTCTCTTGTGAGGGAAGGAAACAAGATGAGTCAATGAGGAGTTTTCGGGAGGTCAAAAGCAAGCTGGCTAGTTTTGTTCTCGGTGTGTGTGTTTAAACCTTTTAAAACAGGGCTCGAGAAACAGCTCTGTGGACAACAGTCATCTGTAACTCCAGGTCCAGGGAGCCAAATGCCTCCTTGGGTATCAAGCACACATGTGGTGCACAAACATACATGCAGGCAAAACATCTAAACACTTAAAATAGAAACTTAAAAAATATTTTGAAAACATTCTTTTCTCCACTTTCCATTGATTTTCGCTTACTGCTTAGTAATAAACCCTTGGGAAATGTTAACTGGCCTCCTTAAGCTAAAGAGAATATGGGGCGGATGGGGAACAGGAGACTCCCATCGTCTAGAGAGCTAGACTGCATGGAGTTAGGGGATATAGTGACACAAACTGTTGTTCTAGCCTTCATCTCCTGGTGATTCCTTTCATAAGTATTTATTTGTTCAAATTAACCACAATGTTCTCCACGTGGGGAAGCAGACAGGCACATTAAGATCATCAACGATGCTCTTGGAACTTAAGTAGGTGCGTGTCTACCGAAGCCCTGGATAATTCATGACTTAGGCGGCAGGAGTGAAAACCTTACATCTGCATCCGAAATTAAAAAAAAAATTCTAGGAACTTTTCTATACATTCAAGTCTCTTAATCTCTTGCTTAAATTTGCTTTAATTAATGAGGAAGGTTAGGCCTGTCCTGGATTAGAAGCCAAGAGGTTAAGAGTACAGATTCAGGGAAGGAAAGGACAGAGACAAAGACAAGGCAGACAGGGAGGTAGAGGGCAGAGGGACATTAAGTATATATTAATGGATTAATGACAAAGAAGAATCAAAGAGAGGAGAGAAAAAGAAATTGAAAACCCAAAGGATGCAATTTCATCCCATTGAAAACTGTCTGGGTGGTCAGTGCAGCTAATTTGTCCAACATTTTGGGACTGCCACAAAGAGGTCCATGCTGACTGTCAGCTCTTCCTAGAAGAAGAATATCCCACCACCTATGCCCCCCCCCCCCATGCACCACCATGGCTACCTCACAAATGTCCTTGAGGTGCTTGATGTAATGACGCTCGGTGCTCATGATCTCATTGATGACGTTGGCCCGCATCTGGTCGCGGTTCTGTAGTGGCCGGCCCAGACAAAGGCAGTCTGAATTGGGGTCCAGGTGCCCATTCTGCACATCACTGGGCCCTTCCTCCACCCCATCCTCCTGGTTCACCCAGAGCTGTAGAAGTAGGCAAGGAAAAAAATAAATAATAATGGGTTAACCTTCTTTGAGAAATTTTCAGCTAGAGAAAGGAAAAATGAGTAACTATATATTTACAAAGCCTTCAATCAGAAGCGTTTGAAAGCAAGAGTGCCAAGACTAATTCTAGGATGTCTTGTTGGCCCTAAACTGGGCTTCAAATTAAAAAAAAAGATCTACCTAACTTATCTCTAAGTTCTGGAGATTAAAATTTACACACCCTGCCTGGCTCTTTCCTTTCCTTTTTTAAAAAAATGTGTATAATTGATCCCTTACTACCTACCATTTAACACAATTAAAAAGTTCTATAATGAATAAATATTTTAAGGAGTAGATATGGTTTTAAAAATTTATTTCAAGACACTGGAAAATAAAATTAGTTGTATTTATAATAATGAAAACAATTATTTCCTAATATTCTGTTACTTTCTCCCATCCCAGCCTATGTCAGCATATGAGATATCTTCATTGGGTGGAATTTCATCTCTGAATGCTGTATCAAACTTGCCAAAAATTCTGGATAGAGTAATGCAAACATTTTCACAAATATTGTTCACAGATGCTTCAGCATACGCAGGCTCCTGGATGACAAATAAAAAATAAAAACTGCCTATACTCTGTCATAGTTCTAGAGGACTTATTAAAGTACTAAATGAATGACTGAATCATTGAATGGAAGTAAATCAGGGTTAGTGACATCAAATTTATCAATGATCTGTATCAGATATATACTATGTCTAACCACTACATGACTGTAAAAGAAGCCCCCGAGAACAAGATGATGGATTTCTCATTCTTCATTAGAGTCAATGAAGTCTTTCAAAATCTAGTTCTTGTCTTCCTTTTGTATTCCCTCTGTTACTGCCTTCATCTCTCTATAATAAGACACAGTCCCAGGGAAACACCTAACACCACTCTGTCCTACATGCTACTAACAGACCAGGTCCTTGACAATAACTTTGATCAGCGAGCCTCAAACCAAAAATTATCAAAAGCCTCACACTGCTTAAGTCCAAATGCTTCATCTACTGTTCAAAATTATCACAATACGACCCCAATTGTATTTCCACTCTTATCTCCTATTCTCTTCAGAAATAATAGGCTTTTCTCAGATTTTTTCTAATACAGATTGCTATATATATACATCAAGCCCATATAGAATACAGAAATAACGTATTTAAAAACTTAAATAATGACTTAAGCACTCAATTTTCTGATAAAGAAACTGATCTTCACAGGCACTGCCAGGGAAAGCATCTTTGATATATGTATGTATGTGTATCTTCTAATGGTTTTAAATTATTTACTCAATACAAAGGAGATATATGCCTCGCAAAATGTAAAATAGAAAACAAGTAAGACTGTGGTGGTTTTAGTGAAAATGGTCCCCACACATCCATAAGGACTGGCACTATTAGAAGGTGTGGCCTTATTGGAGGAAGTTCATCACTGGGCTTTGAAGTTTCAGAAGCTCAATCAACTAGGCCCAGTGTCCTCCCTTCTGCCTGCAGATTGAGATGTAGAACTCCCCTGCTACTTCTCCAGCATCATGTCTGCCGGCATGCTGCCATGCTCCCCACCATAATGATAATAAACTAAAACTCCAAACTGTAAGCCAGCCCCAGTTCAATATTTTTCTTTGTAAGCGTGGCTATGGTTATAGTGTCTCTTCACAGCAATTGAAATTCTAAGATAAAGACCCTGTTTAGTAGAATCAATGAAGAATGGCAATATTACAACAGACTTACAGAAAAGTCATTGAAAGGGAACACTATGAACAATTGTACACTAAAAATTCAATTAAAAATTATGCAATGGATAAGTTCTTAGAAACACGCAGACTAGAAGAAACCCAAGAACAAACAGTAATCTAAGTAGGGCAATAAGAAGCATGAGACTGAGTAATCAGAAGCTGCTCACACAGAAGCAGGTGACAAGGTCTGCTGGCTTAAATATTTGATTTCAAATATTTAAAGAATTATGGTTCATCTTTGGCAAAAACCCTCAAAATACAAAAAGGCAGACACCTCAACAAAATGTTAGCAACATTTTTTAAACCTTCCTTATCAAATGGGATTGATCTCTGCAATACAAAAGTGGTTTAACATAAGAAAAGCAATGTAGTACAACATAATAATGAAGGTTATAAAATCCCACATGCTTATCTCAATCAGTATACTCCTTCGTGATTAAAAAGTATTTAATAAACTAGAAATAATTTCCTCCAAATGATAACGAGTATTTCTGAAAAGACCATACACCCAAGAAATCAAGGCTATTATCTGCTCTTATCACTGTGATTCAATATTGTACTAAGAATTCTAGCAATAGTAACTGAAGAGGAAAAAAAATAAAAGGAATTTAATTTAATAGAAAATATAAAACTAACTCATATATATAAATCATGCAATCATATACATAGGAAACTCTAAAGAATCCACCCAAAAGCTGTGCTAATAAACAAATTCAGCAATATTTGTAGAATATGGGATAAATATTTTAAAATTAACTGTACTATATAAGACTAAAATTAGGAATACTACATTTAAATAGTACGAAAAATCAAGTAATTGAGTGAATTCAACAACTTTACATTTTTTGACATCTTTAGTAGGCTTTCTCTATAAATAAATTAATAATTATAAAAGGAACTGAAATGTCTCACCAAAGATTCACACATTCCTAAAGAATCAGTTCCCAATGTAGCAGTGCTCAGAGGTGACGCTGGGGAAGTGATTATATCATGAAAGTGCTGATTTCATCAATGGGTTAATCAACTGATGGACTTATAATTTGATAGACTACTGGGAGTGCTGGAAACAAGAGATGGGGTCTAGCTAAAGGGGGTAGTCCTTTAAGAGTGTGTCCTCAGTTTTTTCTTACTCATTCATATTCATGCCCTCTCGCTCTCTCTTTGCTTCCATGGTATGAGATCAGCAGCCTCCTCTGGAACCTTTTCCTAGCACCATTGTGCTATGCCTCCATAGTCTTGGGCTGAAATCTCTGAAACCATGATCCAAAATAAACTTTTCTTCCCTTTAAATTTTTCTTCCTTTTTTTCCTTCAGGTATTTGGTCACAATGACAGGCGCCAACTACTATGGGTAACATCATTATGCGTTCAAGGAAAGTTCTAGAGTTACTTAGAAATTTGTCTTATCTCTTAATGGAGCAATGTGATGTTTTGTAGGTGAAAGATGGAGTATTTAGAACTGTCAGCTGGAAAACAAAGAGTGCAAGCTAAGAGTTTAACGGGCAGTTCTGTGGGAGGTTGGAAGACAATGCTGAGAAAAATGAAGACAATGGAGGCCTGGCTTGTGAAGTTTCAAACAGAACATTGAGAATCCCATAAAGACTTGGTCAGGCTCTCTCATTTGTGGGATATAGATGAGTTAAGCATCTGTGGAAGTGAAACCTTTGCTTTAATGGGACAATGGACACTGGTGAGCTAGTAATGAAAAATCACCCGTGATTAATAAGAGACAGGCATTACTGAGGCAAAACCTTCTGGGAAGTGTTCTCTCGGGGTTAGCACATAAATGTTTGGTCCAGGCAGGGCTAAGACCTTCAAGTTGACAGTAGAACTTGCTAAGTAATGTGTAAGACACTTCCACATGGTACTAGTTTTTGAAGACGTGAAGGGGACACAAAGAATTGCTGAATCACAAAACCTTGTGGCAGTGCTCGAAGATCTACAGAGACACACTGAGTGACCATCAGTGAAGGTGAAGTGTCAGTAAGTGGAAATTGTAGGACTGAAGAGACAAGCTGAGGCTTGTCAACATGTGGCGTAGTTAAAAGTCACAGTTAGCTTTACTTGTCACCTTGATATACACAGGAAGAGGGAACCTCAATTAGTAATTGTCTCTATTGGACAAGCGTATGGGCATGTTTGAGGCACTTTCTGATTTCTAATTGATGTAGATGGGTTCAGCCCAGTGAAGATGACACCATTCCTGGGAAGGTGGGCCTGAACTATATAAAAGAATGATGGCCAAGCAAGTCAGGTAGAGCAAGCCAGTAAGCAGCACCCCTCCATGGTCTCTGCTTCAGTTCCTGCCTTGGGGTTTCCACCTTGAGTCCTTGCCTTCATTTCCCTTTCTCCCTAGACGATAAACAGTAACTTCTAACATGAATTAAACCGGTTCCTCCCCAAGTTAGTTTTGGTCAGTGTTTATCATAGCAGCAGAGAAGTAAAGTAGGACATTGCCCCACTAATCAATATATAAACACTTAGCATTCTTGCCTAGCACAAAGACAATCAGCCAACTCCTTGGCCCTCAAGGGAAAGATAATTAGTAATTATTACTAATTAACTGAAAATCACCATAAGAAAGCTGTTAACAAATTGCTTTTCCCTTTCTAACATACATATAATTAGAAGTAATGATCTCCAATAAAACAATGAAAATTTTGGTTGCATTAGAAATGGAGGGGAGAGGGATGGGGAGAAAAAGGAAAACCTCACAGAAATGCATTCATAACTACATTAACACACTAAACTAGGACTTGTCCGCAGGGTTTTACTGTACCATAGCACACCCATGATATCAACCACGTCTTTCCAACACATCCTTGGAACACAATGAAGCCAAGTGCCCTGAACTTAAGTCTGGAAGTGTAAAAGCCAAAATACATCTTCCTTCATTTGTTTCTTTCAGGTATTTTGGTCACAGCTACCCAAAACATGCAAACAAACAAAACCAATGTAACAGACCAAATACGGTTTCCTTTTTTAAAATTTTATTTCCACTTCCTATGCAAGAGAGCCAAGGCAGTGAGTCTCTCATGGTAAACAAGCAGAATCTGAGATTGATGCACAGTCTCTAAGTACTTAGACCAAATCAGGAGAAAATCTGGCAGGGTAAAGAAAGTAGACTTGATAGCTTGGGTAGAAATATGGGCTTTCCAACACAGAGTAAGTTACCTGACTTCTCTAATCCTCAATGTCCTCATCAGTAAAACAGAATAGTATCAGTCCACTTCAGAGACTACTGCAGGAATCATATGCATCTAAAACTCTTACATGAGATATCAATAATAGTTCCTGGCATCAAGTCGAGACGCTAATTATCCCGTAATTTGATACCATCTGCCTCTAGAATAATAAAGCAACATCTGAGAGGCATTCTCTAGTCAGGCTACTTTAGGAAGTACTTAGAAAGTACTTTGTTCTCATAATTTTCCTAAATATTTCGCACACTAAATACCCCGTCCTTTGCAACCAGACTCTATAGCCCTTCTACCCCATCATCATAGTCAGGAATCTTGATATTTTATCTATTAAAAGTCTTCCTAAGTAATGTATCAAATCAATGAGGGTAACTTGGGGTCCTATGAAGCACTTCGGAGGTAAAACATTTTTCTAGTCAGTTAAAAAAGAAAACAAAAGTTGAATCCTTCTAAGATAAACCATGTTCTCCTCTCCCTGTTTTTTTTTCTTTTTAGTGACTGTTATGGGGCTCTACTGCTTGGACCTTGATGGAATTCACGTTCATTAATAAAGGAGCCCTAGCCGGGCTGTGGTTCATGCCTTTAATCCGAGCACTCAGGAGGCAGAGGCAGGCAGATTTTTGTGAGTTCGAGGCCAGCTGGTCTACAAGAGCAAGACAGGTTCCAAAGCCACAGAGAAACCTTGCCTTGCAAAAATAAATAAATAAATAAATGTAAAAATAAAAATAAAGGAGTCCCAAACAAGTGCTTTGGCAGGACCTTTGCAAGGCCTTGTCTTCTACAGTTCCAATAGGCTTTCTGTTTGAACTTTCTGAAATCAGAAAACATGGTTCCTTTCGCAATAGCCAAACAAAAAATAATTGGAAATAAATTTAACCAAGAAAATGAAAGAATGCTACAATAAAAACTTCAAGATACTGAAGAAAGAAATTGAGGAAGTTATCAGAAGATGGAAAGATCTCCTATGCTTGTGGGAGAATTAATATTGTGGAAATAGTCACCCTACCAAAAGAAACCTACAGATCCAATATAATCCAAATGAAAATATGAGGGCCTCCCTTCATAAGAATAGGAAAAATTTTAAAAAGTTATATGGAGTTACAAAATATTAAAGAGAGCCAAAGCAATCTGGGGGTGGGGCAGAGCTGTGAGATAGATCATTATACCTGATTTCAAGCTAGGAGCTATTGTAATGAAAACAGCATGATACTAGCAAAGGGGAACACAAATCAATAAAATAGAATGAGGACTCAGATATAAATCTAAACACAACAGCTACATAACTTTTGATAAAGATGCCAAGAATATAGAGAAATGAGGCAGAATCTTCAACAAATAGTGCTGGGATACATGGATTTCAATATACAGAAAAATGAAGACAGATCCTTAACCCCAAAAACCTCCAAAAACTTACCTCTAACTGGATCAAAGACCTTAGCATAAGATTTCGTAGCCTATAACTACTAAAGGAGAAAGTAAGGAGTACATGGCAACTTTCAGGCAAAGATCAGGACATTCTGAATATGACTCTAGGAGCACAGAAAATAAGACCAGCAACTAACAAATGGGACCTCATAAAACTAAATCGTTTCCATACAGCAAAGGAAACCATGAAACAAAGAGAAGCCCACAAAATGGGAGAATATCTTTGCCAGCTATGTATCTCAAAAAACTAGGAACAGATCTGCCATGTGACCCAGTTATGCCACTCCTGGGCATGTACCCAAAGAACTTCATAGCTTACTATAGAAATGCTTGCACATCCATGTTCATTGTTATTCTGTTAACTGGGAAATGGAATAAAATAGATGTATATCAACTGATGGATGTATAACAAATGTGGTAACTATAAAAAACTGAACACTTCAGTTGTGAGGAAAAATTAAGTCATAAAATTTAAAGGATGAAACTGGAAAATTACTTGCTGAGGTTATTACCCAGGCCCCAAAAGACAAATGTGCAGTTATCTGTCCTATGTGGGTAGTAGCTTCAAATCTTGTGTTTTGTATGTTTAGCTTAGGGAACAGGTGGTAACCAGGAAACTCTCGATGTTCCACTGGGTAAAGGGGTGCATATTAGGAAGGGGGTATGGAGCATAGGTGAGGTGAAAGCGGAGCACGAAACTACTGAGGGCAGAAAAATTAAAGCAGGTACTGGAGAAATGGGGACGCTAGATGGCAAGGGAAGATTTGCTAGAGGGCAATTCTTCCAACTAAACTGAGAAATTTCCTGGGAACCTATGATCTTGCAAGTCCTGGAGACTGCATAATGTAGAACACATGTGAATTCAAAGACAGTGTGACCATACTGGGCGCTAACGATTTAAATGGGGCTGGGGGCAGGAGGGGAAGGAAAAAAGGGGTAAGTGGGGATTAACCAAAACAAAGAATGTGTGAAGAAGCCTTATGAAACCCCACTAGTATAAACTAACTAAAGCATAATTTTAAAAGAAAATGAGTTGGAACAGAAATGTCCCACATGGGAGAATAATGCTGTTCTCAGAAGATGTAAGTTATTAAGTAAAAATCTCAGTGCCAAGCACAGGTTACCTCCCTATGAATTATTGGTGAGGGAGGCCCCAGAGACACCCTAAAGAGGACTGGCTATTAGCATTGCCCTTGGCTGCCATCATAAATACATAATAAACATACATACATACATAAACATATTGCTGAAAACAAAATGTACTTCAGTCGAAGGACATAAAGACATCAATATTGATTGACCAAGAAACTCTTCCTGCTAGCTACTTTTCTTTTTTCTTTCTTTTTTTTGTTTTTGTTTTTCTAGACAGGAATTCTCTGTAGCTTTGGGGCCTGTTCTGGATTAGCTCTTGTAGACCAGGCTGACTCACAGAGATCTGCCTGTCTCTACCTCCCAAATGCTGGGATTAATGGCATGTGCCACCACCGCCTGGCTTCCTGCTAGCTACCGTTCATAATGATGGAAAGTGCTATGGGGAGAAAAAAAATCAATGGTCTTAGCCAATGCTGAACTTTGCATTCTATAATAATGATGTGTCAGACAAGATATGCCCACTGGCACAATAGTGGCAAGACAGCTTCTGGGGTAACCAATTACTTTCTTGATTGGATTTGAGGCATGCTCCATAGGAAGTAATTCAGACCTGGTATTGTAAGCATGATCAATACTCACAGCTAGGAACTCCATAGGCTATATGGTAGAGCCTATTAATTGTTTGCTAAATGGTCATATTGAGAAATTCCTTTTTAAATATTTTTGTTTATATCCATAGATTTGTGCTGCTTTCAACCTTGGTCACAGAAGCATTTTATTGTAATGTACAGAGTGGTTAATGAAGAACTCAAACTCTTTAAGAGGCTGAGAATAAGCACCTATGAGTGAGTGCTCAGTTATGGATGGAACATCTATATTACCACCACCATCACCACCACCACCTCTAAAGTTCAGGAGATATCACAGAAGAGGGGCTGGGAAAAAAATATAAGAGCCGGAGGATGGGAAGAATACTGTGAAAACCTGGTCTGTGTATATCACATAGCTGTTACATACATGAACTCACAGCAACTCTGGTTACAGATACAAGACCTCCACAAGATCAATGAAGTTAAGAATTCAAGCATAAAGGGAGAAGGAACTCCCAAAGCCCCCCTAATAGCAACTGGTAACTGCTAAGAAAGGGACAGTCCCTTTTGTTTGGTGTGGGGCTAGTCATTTGTAGGTTATTCATGCCTCATTGGATAATCCAAACACATGTACATCTGGCCCTATCAATTGGACGTAGTGGGTTATAATAAAGACACTGCTTTAGGAGAGATAGGAGATATGTTGTAAGGTGTGTGGTGGGAGCCGGGGGCAGTGAGTGACATATGGGAGATGAAGATACACTGTATAAATATATGAAAAAATATAAAAGGCCTCTATTTAAGCTATCAGATTTGGACATATGAAGTCCTTCCCTGCCTGATTTCATGATGAAATCCACAGTTAAAAATGCTGAAAAATCAATCTTACCCAAGTTACTCATCTTCCAGAAAACAGACAATTTTTTTTAATTAAGATTTAGAAAAAATCTTAAAACAAAAGTGTTGGTAGTGATTTGATAAAACACTGGCTTGGTAACCTTGACACCTCACCTTAGGAATCCTTGTCATGAGAAAGGACATCAATTTGCATAGCTTGGACCCTAAGTCTCCCCTTGTTAGTGCTGTAAGAAATTGTTTCAAAACAGGTTGTGAGGGAGTAGCTCTTCAAATATGATAAGATTTGAAAAAAGTAGGAACACATTTACAAAAATGCATTTTTTTTGGTTTTTTGAGACAGGGTTTCTCTGTGGCTTTGGAGCCTGTCCTGGAACTAGCTCTGTAGACCAGGCTGGTCTCGAACGTACAGAGATCTGCCTGCCTCTGCCTCTCGAGTGCTGGGATTAAAGGCATGCGCCACAATCGCCCAGCCTACAAAAATGCATTCTTAAACTCTTCAATGACTATAAAGGACAAGCTTTTCTCAGATGTTACCTCATAATTCTAGGGGCAGATGGTGTCAGCCTAAGGGATAAAAATAACTTACTGAAACATGTTTTGGGCTAAACCATCTATTTGCAAAGGTAGGGTCTCATTCATTCTTATCCTGCAGAATGGTAGATATATCTCAAATCTGGCTTGTTTCTTGCCACGTGATCTCTTGCAACACTCTCCTTATATTTTCACCCATTGTTGTTCTTTATACAAGCTTTGGTATTCTCTAAAGGCTACTCAAACCATATGATCCTTCCTCGCCTCATCTTGAAAACTGCGTCTCTTCCCACATTATCCTAAGTATTTTATCTGCTTACCTTTGTGCAATGATAGCAGGGCTGGAGTAATGAGTAATGAGAAGAATTTATAGGTCTGCTATTATAGCTCTGTTCCTTGATGCATCTAATCTATTTTTAGCCTCCTATGTACTGTACTTGTCTACAAATGAAGGCTAAGTGCTAAGGTACTACTGCAGTAACATTATGTTTCTTTCTAGAAACCAAGTAGCCAAAAAAAAAAGCACACTGTCCAACTATAGATGAGGCAGGTTCATTACTCACAATACTATTATTATTACGTTGAAAGCCTGACATTAGCAGCATGTTCAGATCTCTGAGTAGATCTTGTCCTTGGACAAGTGGCCGAATGAGATGGAACTTGAGTTCTGTATACCCAGTTAAACTTAGCAACATACATATAGGAGCAGCAAGAAGATGATTCAGATGGAATAACTCATCTAAATGATGGATAAAAGCTGAAAGCCAACCAGGAGGTTGTGACACGTGTCTTTAATCCCAGTATCTAGGAGGCAGAGGCAGGTGGATCTCTGATTTCCAGGCTAGCCTGATCTACTAAGCCAGTTTCAAGACAGTCAACAGTCAGAACTACACAGAGAAACCTTGTCTTTAAAAAGAAAAGAAGCTTTGAAAAAAGAAGCCGAAAGTCTAGAAGTTGGAGGACAGGAGAGGCTTGGAGGATCTCATCTTGAACTCCAGACCCTTGAATAGAAAGAGAGAATATTCTCAAACAGAGGGCAAGAAAGGAAAAAGAAACACATTTCTGACATTAGCTTTAAAAGTTTGCTGTATCGGCAGTACTGTTGTTAAATGCTTTCTCTGCAATAAATATATTGTCAGTACTTCTACTGCATAATTTTGTATGGTTCTCTTAACAAAAGATTCAGGTAAGCGCTGTTAAATCATTAGTTTACAAAAATATGGTCACCGTAGCACAGAAAGCACAAGCCGCTACCTGTTCCTAGACATTTATTAATAAATAAGAAGGGTCTAATTCCAACCAAGAAAAATAATTTCCAGAGCCACTGGTCTTGGCCATATATACTCATTTCAGGAGTAGAAGTTCCAGAAAAGCAGAGTATAGTTTGGATGAAAAAGAAAATCTCCTAGGCCCATCCTAAGCCATAAGCAATGACTTGAAGAGGCAGGGAGCCGTCAGTAGACTAACGGTAACTACCTAATTGGTAGTTTGCCTTAGATAATCCATGGGAACAAATTTAAGGTTAAATGCTGATGTTGCTATATAATAAGGGATTCATAGAGAAGTTTATGCTACATAAAGCAAAATTCTGACCATAGCATGGTGGTGCATGGTTCATAATCCCAGCAGTGGGAAGATGAAACAGGAGGATCATAAAATTAAGATCAGCCTGAATTACATAATTAAAATCAAAGCACATGCCTGGAGAAAGAGACGGAAAGAGGAGGAGAAGGAAGGAAGGAAGGAAGGAAGGAAGGAAGGAAGGAAGGAAGGAAGGAAGAAAAAGAAAAAGAAAATTTAATCTCCATGCATCTTTAGATGGTCAAATATAGCTTAATGGGTAATATAATGTCATATAAACACCAATGAATAATCAAAAGTGCTGAACTGGAAACTGGTTCAACATTATAATTCTAATTGTCTACAGGATCCTTGATGGATCACATCCTATATTTAAGCCTGCATTCCCTTGCCTTGTATCTGTAACTGAGATGGGAAAAGGAATGATTAAACTTTTCCATAATGTAGTAAAGGTTAAGTAATAGCCAGTGACAAGGGAGAAGGGATGGAAAGGTCATGGCAGTAGAGGGAAAGGGGCATGAATATAAAATGCCTAGGTCCCCTAAACGTCTTCAGCAGCTTTCAAACCAAGAACTCCAGGTTCTGAGTACTACACATAGATTTCTCCACAGATGTCCATATGTTCCTCTCTTTGACAATGGAAGGAGGGCTATAGATGCATCTTCTTTCCATTAGGCTTTGTATATGATAATTTATGGTGTCAGAAAAATACTGTCACCCCATTATTGTGTAACTCTATTTAAACTACTTATATAAATATGTGTATATGCAAATGTTTTAGGAAGCTTTTACAGTAGCTTTCCATATGGCTTTTTAAAAAGTTTAGTGTTAATTTTTCCTCCCCATACTAAGTCCTCTATCCTTCTGTCCCAGCCCATATCACATATAATATTTCTTGCTTCGTTCATCATTCCCCCTTTATATCACCTACACCCTATCTCTCCTCTATTGAAAGCTCACCCAATCAGTCCAGTGTTGGGTTCCTGAATAATATAGGTATTCCTATTTAAACACATGTGTCTGAAGATTCAAAGTTAGCACCTTCGTACGAGCAAGAGCACTCAGTGTTTGCCTTTCTGGGTCTGGGCTACCTCACTCACAATACTTCTAGCACCATCCATTTACCCGTAAATTTCATTTTTCTTCACAGCTAAAAAGCATTCCATTGTGTAAATGTAAAACATCTAGGCTGTTTCCATTCCCTGGCCACTGTGAATAGAGCAGCAATAAACATGAATAATCAGGTGACTCTGTAGTAGGATATAAAATCCTTTGGGTTATGCCCAAGAGCGGTATAGCTGGAGCATGTGGCAGATCTATTTTCAGTGTTTTGAAGAAGATCCACACTGATTTCCATAGTGGTTGTACCAGTTTACACTCCCACCATCAGTGAATAAGTGTTTCCTTTCTCCATATTTATGCCAGAATCTGTTGTCGTTTTGTTCCTGTTGAACTTAGCCATTCTGATTTGGCTACGATGAAATCTCAGAGTAGTTTTAATTTGAATTTCCTTGATACTTAAGGTTATTGAACATTAAACACAAAATATTTATGAATCATTTGCATTTCTCCTTTTGAGAACTATCTGTTTAACTCCAAGTTTCAATTTTTAATAGTATTGTTTTCTTGGTGTTTAGGGTTCCTTTTTACTTTAAGTTCTTAGTACAGTCTAGATGATAATCCTCTGTCAGATGCGTAGGGAACTGCCCAAAGTGACTCCATTTTACCCTAGTTTTAGTTAATGTCAGCTTCTGCTTCATTCAACTGCTTCCCAGACCCTGCTATCAACATCCTGATAAGCAGAGCCTTCTAATGTATCTGAAGTTTGGAGAGATCCATGTTTTACAAAATGAAACAAATTACTTAATCAACTCAAGCTTTTGAAACCTTTGTTTTTTGCCTACCTCTGCTGTGATGTAATTGTTTGGGGATTTAGGAACCTTATCCTGTTTACTTTGGGGTCCAGAATCTTTTCCTGGTGTGAGTTTGCTCTAGAGCACTGACAAATAAAGGACTTTTAATCTGACCTCACTGAGTGACACTTTGTTTTGTCTCTGCTGTGGAAAACACATAGCTGGTAAAGATTTTTTTTTTCTCTCAGTTCTGTAGACTGTCTCTTGCGTCATGGTGTCTGTTTTAGTTAGGGTTTCTATTGCTAAGACATAACACCATGATCAAAAAGCAACTTGGGGAGGAAAGGGTTTATTTGGCTTATACATCCACAGCACTATTCATTATTGAAGGAAGCAAGGACAGGAACTCAAACAGGACAGCATCCAGGAGGCAGAAGCTGATGCAGAGGCCATGGGGGGCGGGGGTGGTGCTGTTCACTGTCTTGTTCCCCCTAGCTTGCTCAGCCTACTTTCTTATAGAACCTAGAACCGCACCAGTCCAGGGGTAGCACCATCCACAATGGGCTGGGCCCTCCCCCATCAATCACTAATTAAGAAAATGCCTTACAGCTGTATCTTATAGGGGAATTTCCTCAGTTAAGGTTCCCTCATTTTAGATAGCTCTAGGTTGTGTGTCAAGTTGACAGCAGATTAGGCAGCAGTGTGTCCTTCACTATACAGAAGCTCTTTTGTTTCATGCGACTCTATTAGTGAATTGTTAGTCTTAATGCCTGTGCTGTTGGGTCCTCTTCAGAAAGTCCTTTCTAATGCCTGTAAGGCGAAGGCTATAACCTATGTGTTTTCTTCTCGTACAGATGCAGGCTACGGGGTCTCATGTTGAGGACTTTAATCCATTTGAAGTGGAGTTTTGTGAAGGGTGAGAGATAAGGATTTAGTTTCATTCTTTTCCATGTAGTAATCCAGTTTAATAAGCACCATTTGTTGAACATGCTGCCTTACCTGCAATGTGTGTGTGTGTGTGTGTGTGTGTGTTTTGGCCCCATTGTAAAAAGAAAAAAAATCAAGTGACTAGAGGAATGCGGGCTGATTCGTGCATCTTCAATTATATTCCATTGGTCACTGTGTCTATTTTATGCCAATACCATGTTATTTTTGTTATTATGGTTCTGTAGTTACAATTTAAAATCAGAGAAGGCGATACCTCTAGCAGTGTTTTTACTGTTCAGAATTGTTTTTGCTATCCTTCATTTTTTGTATGTTTCCATATAAATTTTAAGATTTTTTTTTCAATTTTTGTAAAGAATTGCATTGGAATTTTGAAGAGGAATCCATTGAAGTTGTAGATCGCTTTTGATAGGATGGGCATTTCCACACTATGGATTCTATGGGTCTGTGAACAAGGAAGGTCTTTCTATTTTTTGGCTTCTCCTTCAGTTTCTTTCTTTAAAGGTTTTTTTTTTCACTTCCTTTTTAGAATTACCCCTCCAATTTTTGAGGCTATTGTGAATGGAATTATTTCCCGGATTTCATTCTTGATATATTGTAAATAGAAAGGCCATTAATTTTTGAGTTAATTTTGTATGCTGTTTCTTTGATGAATATGTTTAACAGTTGTAGTCTGCTGGTGGAATCCTCGTGTTCTTCTGTGTATAGTAGCATCTACACAGAAAGATATTTTGACTTCTTCCTTTTCTATTTGTATACTCTTTATCTCCTTCTTTTGTATTCTTGTTCTGAAATTCCAAGCACTATATCAAACAAGGGTGAAGAGAGTAGACAGTTGTCTTATTCCTGATTTTAGTGGAAATACTTTAACTTTTTTCTCTATCATGATATAGGTTGTGGGCTTGTTGAATATTGCCATTATTACAGTGAGATATGCTCCTTTTATCCCTAGATTCACCAGGACTTTCATTATGAAGGGATACTAGATTTTGTCAAAGGACTTTTTGGTGCCTAATAAGATGAGAATGTTATTTCTGTTCCCGAGTCTATGTGATAGATTACATTAATTGATTTATATATGTTGAACCATCCCCGAGTCTTTGAGATGAAGCCAACTTGATCATTATAGGCCACTGTCATTGCTTTTGGTTACCATCCAGAAATTGTTGAGGATACCACATACTTGATTCATAAAACACTGAAAGAAATAACGCTAGTACTGACTCAAAGCCTCATCCCTACTGGCTAGCTCTTACAGAACTGGAAAGTTATATGCATGCTTCTGGGGCAGGCGGAATGAAATAATCCATCTTACCCAGCTGTAAACTCTGGCAGCTACATTTAAACCAGTCTGGCAAGATATGCCCACTGAAGCAAGAGTGGCACAAATATTATGGTGCTAATCAGTTACTTTCTGATTGGATTTAAGATCCACAAGACTAAACTCATAACTCTTGTCATTAAAGGGGCCCAGAACCTGAGACTAGGTAGGATTTAAGCCCTAGGGGAAAATCTGGTACTATTATTCTGCTAAATGAGAAAACTAACTCCTTAAGATTTATATTGATGCCCATATAGTAGTGCATCTCCTAATTCTTGTGTGTGTGTGTGTGTATGGTGACATATGTGCCTGTCAGTATCAGCATGTACTTTTGTATGCAAGCATGCATAGAAGCCAGAGGCAGACATTAGGTGTGTGTGTTTCCTCAAATGCTCCCATCGGTTTTTTTTGTTGTTGTTGTTGTTTTTTGAGGATTATCTCTCAGTAAACCTGAAGGTCATTGATTCAGTTAGACCTAAAAGGTCACTGACTAGGCTGACTAGCCAACGAGTTTCAGAGATCCACCTATTTCCCTGGACCCCTCGACTGGCCAAACCTGATAAGCCAGGATTTCAGACACATGGCACCATGCCTTGCTTTTTATATAGACACTAGGGATTCAAACTTGGGTCCTTATGCTTGCTTACACAGCAGGCGCGTTACTGAGTCATCTTGCCAGCCTCACGTAATCCTTTTATGTCCCAACTTCCAGGAAAGCAAGATACCAAAGAAATCTAGAACTGAAAACAGAACAGAACAAAGAACAAACAAGAAAAATTTATACAACTTTAAATATATATATATATATATATATATATATACACATATATATACACATTTATTGGATTTTCTTGAGGAGTGAGCTGGGGGCAGTACACATTCATGTGTATAGAGGACAGAGAACAATCTGCCAAACTCAAGTTGTTTATCTCATTTCACCATGTGGGTTCAAGTGATCAAACTTAGGTCATTCATTGCACACAGCAGTAAGCACCTTTTCCAGCTGAGTCACCTTGCTTGCCAACTATTTACTTTTTGAATCAACCCATGCCTTGTAACACAGACCTCACCACTCATTACTAACAAGGTGTTTTGTGTCCTATATAAAAACTGCCCTAATGTATGCGCTCCCCAGGCCATGGCCCAATGTCAGAACAAAGATTCTTTTTCTGCACAGCATCAAAGGAAAACAGACTGAATGACTTGAAATTGGTCCCTCGCAGGGAAAACAAAAACCGACCACAGGTTACTTAGAAACACAATCGTGTGCCAGCAAAATTTTCTCAGCTCTCAGGGAAACAAGCCCAGGAAAGCAGGTAAAGATTTCTACAGTAAGATATGGGCACTGATGTTCTCCATGATCTGATTCACCTAACCTGATCAATGGATGAGAAGGTACACTGACTATTGTGTTGCTCTTATAAATCCAAATTCTCACTTCAAAAAGAAATGAAACCAAGAACATATATATACAAGAATAGAATTCTAAACAATGGGGGAGACAGATTTAACTGGAGAGAAGACATATATCTAATAACTCCTTACAGAAGCCAATGGCACGTAGTTTCTATTTTCATATACCTAGAATATCACAACTTAAAAAGCATTTTCACAAGACCCATTATACCCAGTTTACAAGAAGGAAGCCTGAGCCTTGAAGATGCATAGGAAGATGATTAAGTTGTTCATCTAATGACAGAACTGAAGCAAGAATTTTGGTTTCTCAGATTCTCCATGCTTTTTTTTTAGCATGCTAACAAGTATCTAGCTTGAACAGAACCACACAAAATACCCTTGATTATTCATCTTCGGACTTGAACGTTAACAAAAAAATGAGACATTCAGGTAGGAAATGAAGATTTCTCACTAGGCCGGTCATCAGTTTAGCTTGATGATGTACAAAATTATCCATTTGATATACCGTTTGAAGGAAGTCTTCTTTATTATACTTTCTTTTTATTATGTGCCACTTAACCTAGGTATCCATTTCTAAGATACTGAATCTCAGCTTTTAGTGAGTCTCAATAAATTGGACAACTATTCTGCAATATACATATACACATACATACATATATATGTATCATCCCAGGAAACTGTCCATTTACAAGCCTACTTTAAAGGTACTAAAGTACTATGTCTATGTGCTACCTAGACCTAAACTAGACTCTAGATAGTGCTTCAGAGACAAACAAAAAATAAATGCCAATCATCCATCATCACTTATCATACCAGTAGCAATTCCTAAGCAAGACAGTATCGGCTTTCATAATACCATTCTACCATCAACTAAAACCAGTACAAAAGAACAGACATAATTAATTCTAATTTTTGAGTTCTACTAGAAAAGAACCTTTATAATTCATCATGGGATTCCTCAACAATAGCACAATGGTACTATAAATTTAAACACAATCATAAATATTCATGAGAATTAAAAGGTCTATCTTGGAGTTAATAAAACTATCAATCATTAAATAGCGTAACATCATTTCTTTATCTAACAACAGCATTGTAGCTGACATCTATGTTTCCATGGTATTCCCCAAGTGTCCCCAGCAGTGATGCTGAACCCATTTGACTCTACTTAAAACAATAAAAGAAAGAGATCACAAAGGCAACAAAATGTTAGTGTTGAGTACAATTTGAAGCAGACATGGGATACTACTTTAAATACTCAAGGGATAAACACTGATATTGTAGAAAACACTAGAGTTCTGTTATAGTTTATGCTCTGTCAGTAACATTGCAGATCTGTATACTATTCACTCTAAGCTTGTATTTTTGTTATTGGGAAAGTAGAAATTAGTCACATGTTACTAATATGAATTGAGCTATATTCTACATATATAATATATTTTAAAATACAAATAATAAAGCATTATTAATTTTATAGTGATATTACTGGATATTCTATAATATTTTGAATACACTGGAATATATGACATTTAATTTCACCTGTAACTTTTTACTTTTTCTTGTTACTACTTTTCAACTACATCTATGTATTTTATTACATTATATTTTCTAGTAGAAACATAATAAACAACATTTTTACACACCAACTCCAACATAAAAGCATCTAGAGCGATGATTCTCACCATTCCTAATGCTGTGACCCTCTAATACAGTTCCTCATGTTGTGATGACCCCAACCACAAAATTATTTTCACTGCTACTTCATAACTGTAATTTTGTTACTGTTATAAATCGTGATGTAAATACCCGATATTCAACCTCCAAAGGGGTCAAAATCCACAGGTTTAGAATCGCTGATCTAGGTGTTCTTTAAAAAAAAATTATAATTTTCTTATCTTTAAAGAGTTTTATTAAGCTAGCTTGCATTTGAGTGGAGCATTCCCTTCTTTTTAAAGTTGTTTCTTTTATTTAGCATATAAAGGAACAGGTATCATTATAGTATTTTCATACATACCTTGTTCTCATAGTCACTCCTCTTCCAAGCCTCTCTTCTACTCTCTGCCTCAATATATACTCTTCTACTTCCATGTCACATGTATTCTACTACCTTGTTTTTCTTTTCAAAGTCCCCTTAAGAGCTCTTCTTCCTCTTTCATGGTCCCTTTTCTAGTTTCAGGAACTATACACATTCCCATTTATCTGAGTGTGGTTTATTTCACTTAACACAATGCTTCCTAGTTCTATCCATTTTCCTGCAAATTTCATTCTTATTTAGAGTTAAATAAAATCTCACTCTGCAAATTCTTTCTTCTCATTTTCTTTATGGCTTCTGTTGTTGATAGACACTAAGGCTGGTTCTGTAGTTTTAGCTCTTATGAATTGTGCAGCACACAACAGTGATGTGGATGTGCACATATCTTTGCGGTAGAAATGAGAGTGCTTTTGGAATCATGGCAGCTAATCTTCCACTATGAAAATATACTTTCAGGGGTGTACATGAGGATGTCTTCAAAAAAGTTCATGTGAGAAAAGGACATCCCCTCCCCCCGAATGTAAGCAGCACCATGATACAGGCTAGGCTCTTGGACTGAATACAAAAGAGAAAGTTAAGTTAGCATCAGCATTAACCTTTCTCTGCTTCCTGACTGGTGACAATAGCTGTCTCAAGTTTCTGTTGCCATGCTGCCATAATTTCTAACTAAAACAGACCTAGAGTCACCAGGGAAGAGGGGATCTCAATTGAAGAATTTCCTAGATCAGATTGGGATGTAATCTTGTCTGTGAGGTATCTTATTAATCGCTAATTGACGTGGTGGGGGGACTGGCTCGCTGTGGGTGATGTCATCACTAGACCATTGGGCCTGAGCTACATAAGACAACAAGCTGAGCAAGCCAGTAAGAAGCATTCTTTCATGATCTCTGCTTCAGTTCTTGCCTCCAAGTTCCTGCCATGAGCTTTTGTCCAGGTTTTTCTCAATGATGGCCTAACACTTACAAGATAAAATATCCTCCTTGATGTATTTTGGTCTGGTGTTTCTCGCAACAGAATGCAAATGAAAACATATGCCTTCCTTTTCATGATGGATTATATTCCCTCAAACTATAAGCGTAAACAAACCAACTCTTGTTGCTTCTTGTCAGTTATTTGATCACAGCTACAAAAACTAACACAGGTACATACCCAGGATTAGATAGCAGTTCTATGTTTCATTTTCAAGAAACATTAGTACTCATCTCCATAGGGACAACACAAGGTCACACTACCAATCAGCATAAAGTTTTTCTTCCTCACATTCTTACCAGCATTTGTTGGGTTTTTTTTGTTGTTGTTGTTGTTTCTAATGGTGGTAATGGTGGTGGTGGTAGTGGTGGTATGTGATGTTAGCCATTCTGATTGTGATGAGATTATATTTTAAAGTAGTCTTATTAATGACTTACATTTTCCTGATGGTTGAAAATGTTGAACATTTGGAAAAATTATTTATTGATCATTTATTTCATGTCTTCTTTGGAAAACTGTCTATTCAGATGATTATATAATAAATGAGGGGGTGGCATTTCATTTAAATTCTGGGATTTATTAATCTGTTCCTTTGTGATTCTATACAAAATGGCTACTGGGGATATGTGCCTGAAATCCCACTCATTTTAGCTATGGTCTTAAAACCATCAGTGCATGTTCATGGTTATTCTCTAAACTTTGACCCTGACACTAACTTCCCCAAGCCACCCTGATGTGTTCAATGTTCCTTCTCATCCTATGGTCTGTCTCCCTGAAAACAAAACATATTAATATTTCAGTGTGGTTTAATCATTCTTTTAAAACAGAGAGGGTGGTCAGCAGAAGAAGCACAAGCTCTGTGTGCATAGCGATCCACATTCATTCCTAAGTCTTGTGGTTATTGATGGCTTCATTTCAAATACCCTAGGGATTGACTCATCAACCAGTAAAGCTGGACTGAGAAACAGATAACATTTCAAGGTGTTAACAAAATAAGCCATATAAGTGGAGAATGAAGAATTAGATATTTCATTCGAAAACACTCGGCATAGGAGCTAAGAGGTGATTTTATCTATTTCCCTACTTCAGGGTGCTGCCAACACCTAAATCCTATCAATCAGTTCACTGTGCTTTATAAGTTGATAGCCCCTGTAGGATAGGTTTTTCTTTCAACTAATATGTCCAGTATTGATATAGGGTAAAAATGATCACAGCTATACTTATGATGAAAACTAAAATGTAAATAGTCATTTTTCAAGTACTTTATACTTGTCAAACTGTGCTAAATCTTTATTAGCATGTGTTAGTTCATTAAATTCTTAGAGAAAGTCTGTTGTGGTCCCTATGTTTCAGTGAAAACCTTGCCAAAAATAAATAAAAAGTAAAAAACATATTGGTAAAAACTAGTAAAGTTGCAATTCAAGTTAACTTCAGCACTTTGCTCCTTCCTTTCAAAATACATGCCATAAGGCCAACCTTTAGGCAATTTGAGCTCCAAAAGCCCAAGCCCCTCTAATCTTTTGTTTGAGACCCAGAATACTTAAACCTTATCTTAGAGGAAATACCAACAATAAAGATGGTGATATAGCTTGCCATGTGAGACCCTGGGTTCCTCAGTACTAAAAAAAAAATTAAAGACCTTCTATTATATGAAGGGAAGTAAAACATAACCCTGGCAATGCCGAAGCATGCATGGGCAGCCCATTTATACTGGGTTTCGAGATCTGAGTTGATGAGGATGACTGACCAGGTGTCTTCCTCAAGGAACAGGTTCCACCAAGACATGAACTCCGATTGCTGGACTCAGAGTCCAGTGTGTTAATCATTAAACCACAGGAGCTGGTACAGGAGAGATGGCTCAGCCATTAAAGGCTAGACTTCCATTATATGCATGTACAAAATTCTCAAAAAAGAATTCTTTTTAAAAAATATAAAAGAGGAACACGCCATTCTAGAAGGAACTAACAGAAAGAAATAGGTTATAGAAAGGGTGGCCATAACACACCCTCATAACTTTTTGCTATCTGTCTTCCCATAAAGAATTTTTTATTGTCTCTTTTCCGTTGTGATATCCCCTGCCCCCCCCCAAAAAAGATTGTCAAGACCATTTTGCAGATGGGAGAATCTGGCCTTTCCAATACTCAAAGAACAAATTCAAACTAACAACCTCAAGGAAAGCCAAGATCTAGAACACATGGTCAGTTATAATCACTAATAGCAACCTGTTAAAAGGTGACCTAGTGGAAACAGAGACCTTACAGAACAACGGTATTAATTTTATGGTAAAACATCAAACAATCCATAGCCTTCCAAGCCTTTACAGGTTTCCTGTTTCCATACATAGCATGTCTTAGATCCCAGCCATTTGACTTTGCTATAAGAAGTGAGACCTGAGATTAGTAAGATTCAACCCCTTGAGAACAGGGAGTACACACTCTGACATTAACACCTGAAGACTGTACCAGTCCATAATGGTGTTCATACTTCTTCCAAGGAGAGAAACAAAGAAAAAAGGAAAGAAGAATAGTTGATGTAAGGAGAAAGAGAAGAGAATAAGCAAAAATGAAGAGTGGAAGAGATAAGAAGGATCTAGAAGAACAAAGGATCAAGAGGGGGATATAGAAAATAAAGTAGGTGGAGGAAAAGAAAAAGAAAGGTGAAAAAATCACAGCTACATAGAGGTTTGGGGGAAAAGACTTCAAAACTATCCAAGCCAAATCTAGAAAGATAAAGATCAAACAAAGGAAGTGACTTAGGAAAAGGTGAGCAGCAGAGAATGAACCAAAATAAACAAGAGATAGAAGAGAGGTCAAAAGATTAGAAAGGCAGAGGTTTAAGAAAAAGGTAGGAGTGAAGCAAAAGAAGGAAATGAAGAGACAGAGAGGGAGAAAGAGAAAAAGAAATGAAAAGACAAGGAGAAAAAGGAATAGAGCAAGAGTATGGGTCGGGAAAGCTGGGTTAGGCAGCCAATGAGAGAAGAGCAGAGTGAAGGTTGGCACTCACCCTCACAAAGCTGGCCGGAAACCATCCCTCCTCATCGTCGATCTGGCCCCACCACCAATCCTTGTTGGAAGCATCCAAGACTTTGATGACGTCGCCAGCTTTAAATGCCAACTCCCGGTTGGCCATGGTGACGTGATCCCATACTGCCTCAGCACTAACGATGGAATCTCCAGTGATCAGCTTAGGAGACAAAATGAGAATGTGTTCAGTCCATACATCTGACTAGTCTACTTGAGCATTCCCTCACCCCAAATGCTCTACTTATAATGGAAATGCTTACATGTTCCGGTGGTGAGATGTGGCGGTAAGGGGAAATGACACCAACATGCAAGCTATATTGGACTACAAGACAAACAATGCTGTCATTTCTCGATTAGCCAGTGCATGGAAAAATCCAGCATGTGAATATGGACAAAGCATCATGCTTTCATCTATTTTCATGAACTCTTCTTCCCAACATGAATACAAACAAACAAACAAAGCTCTATCCATATCTCCTTGGTGCTTTAAAGCAGCCCTGGATCTTTAAAGTAAAAAAGCTAGCATCAATGACTAAAATAAAGTGCAGGCAAATTTGTTTTCAATTCTTCATGTTCCTTTCCCTTTTTCCTCCTCCTTGAAACTGACCAATTGAGAGTTGGTAGCATACTATTTAACTCCACCATATGCCTTCCCATGTGGTAAGAGAGTATAGCATTCTTCAAACACAACTGACCCCAGTCCTACAGTTCCTACTCTCACCCATGCTTGGTTCCATTTAGATAGATCATGGGTATGAAAGAGTATGGCTTCCTTTGCTGTGCTGTGCACGATGAACTCAATTCTGGCTTAGATGCATAAACAAATTTGTTCAGCGGACCTGTGGTTTAGCTAGGGAGTCCGTGTTGGCTTCATCTGATAGATTAAAATGAAACTGATAATGAAGAACTAAAGACCACTCAGTGAGGTAGAGGGTATGCGCAGTCCTTGATCTTAACCTGGGTGACTGAATTTCATAGAAATCAGGACTGGGCTCCACACACCGGAGAGCAAACATCTATCCATTACCACATGCACATGAACAAAACACATATAGTCATGACACTCATTTAAGCTCGTAGATAAGGATGGAGTGGCAGTTAGGCCGCCTCTCCTTGGCTACTGACCACGGTTTCATGTTTACTTTCCCCTGAACTATTCCACCTTGTGCCTATTGGTCTCCCCGGCATTTGTAGAGGCACAATTTGGAATTAGAGAACATATGGCCTTCCTGGCAAAAAGACTCAAACACTCTCTCTCCATACTCAATTACAGAACATGCCAATTTATAAATAAGTTTTTCCCTGAGCCTATTTGAAGAAGAAACGTCTGCCCGAGGAAATCATAGTTCCATAATACCAAAGATAAAACATTTCAAAGACAGCAGAACTGTCATCTGAAGAATATTTATCCTCTCCAACAGACCGATCATATACTACATTGTCCAGAGAATGAATGCTACAGTCCAATCAGAAAATGAATATGCACAACACTGTACACATATGAACACATACATATAATATACACTGCTTTTATGACTTGGTATACTAATCTCCTAGGCCATGTCTAAGACATACTTCTTTGCTCAGGAGTCTAACCTCTATGCTCTCCACAGCAATCTAGGCACAGGAAAATCTCAGTATGGAAATATCTAACAGGACCTTTTCGAATGTATTTTCAATACCTTGTGCTTCACTGTTCACAAACGGTTTCCTCACCCAGCATAATGCACGGTCTGTACTAAATAAGCTGCGTTTCACTATTGGCCATATTTAAAAAATGAGAAGACTGAGGTTCAGTGAAATAAACTTGTCTTTCTGCCAGTAACAATGAATAAATTACCAAAACAGGTCTTTCGGCCTCAGAAGCATCAAACCATACTACTAATATGGGCTCACTTATACTAAACTTACAAGAATGTCAACATAAAAACAGATGGCCTTAAGGAACTCTGAGGAAGGAGATCTTAATCTCCTCTCTAACAAGATTCATTTTTATGTTGATCTTGTTTTCTTCCAAAGAAAAATAATCAATTTCTGCTAGTTCTGGTCTCAGTGAAGAAAGAGAATTGCTAGTTACTGGTTTTTATAGTTTGAATGTGGGATGCCCCACACAGGTTCATGTGTTTTAGAACTTTATCTCAGTTGGCGGTGCTGTTCTAAGGAATTTATAGAATCTTTGGGACATCAGACCTAAATGAAGGTCACTTGAGGCAGACCTTGAAAATTAAACACACTTCTAATGAAAACCCAAGCTCGCCATGTACTGATCTGCCACTGCTATATGCTCCTGCTGCTATAGAGACAACCCAGCATCCATGCCTTCTTTGCCAAGATAAACTATATCCTTAAAAACCATGCACCAAAATAAATTTCTCCCTTACTTTGTTTCTGTCAAGTATTACATCAAAGTGATGTGAAAAGTAGTCTCAGTAAAATAAATATTTATAGATAAGGACTAAAGATGGGTCCAAACTGAGTGTTGCTAAATTAGCACAATAAACCCAGATAGACCAAATCTAGAGGACCATGAGTGTTTATGGTTTGAACTATATTCCCAGATTCTGATCAAGTGTCTACAGTTTGTTAGCTTTGAATATCAGCCCTCTGTTCAGGACACCATCCATAAAAACAAAATTCAAATGCAGATATAGCTTTTCCCTGGAGAATCTACTTTTAACTTATAAGCTATGCTATGCGGTTCTATACTCCTACTTGCTGCATGAGTTATAAAACCTTGAGCCAAGAGCTGGCTGTTGTGTATGCAGAGGTATGATGAATATAATGAATTCAGAGGGTCTTCAAGCTATAAGAAGCTTCTAAGCACGTTTACCATAAATACTTGTCAGAGTAAAAGAATGCTCTTCTCAGATCTTCTGGGTTTTTTAATAAAAGTAAATTAAATTTGAGCTAAAAACTGGTCATATGTATTCATTTTCTGTACAGAATTAAATTTTAATTTGCTACAAGGTTTTCATACATTTACGTACCCCACACATTCATTTTTCATCCAGCATGCATTCAATGACCTGCTGTGTGCACAGATCTGTTCACTGCGGTTATTCATACTTAAAGATCAAAAAGCCTTTCAAACAACATGAAAATCTACCTTTGATTCTGAACTTTGTTACTTTAGAAAATAGTAGTGATGATATAAGGTGGAAAATGGAAAAGTCAAAGGAACAAAACCAAGTGGAGCTGTCAGCATGCAATAGAAATACAGAGGAGTACAATTTTACAAAAGCCAAATGCAAGAGACTCCAACTATGCAACATTGGACTTCAGTTTCTTCATCTCTGAAACAGGATAAAGTCTGCTTCAAAAGGCAAGATTACAGAAAGGGTGGATTAACATGACAAATATACAATGCCTAGAAAGACTTGGACTTAATAGCCTGTAAGACTTCTTGGGTAGGAGGCATTCTGCATAGCTCCTGCGATCCACAAAAGGTTTTATGTAGCACTGAAGTATGATTTAAAAGATAAGTGAATGACATATGCTGAGGGAAATAGCGGGATACTTGAGGCTGAAGAAGGAGGTTAAGTCATCTGGAGTTATATGTGAAAAGGCTTGGATTTAGTTAGAAGGAAATGAGGTCAAAGTTGATGGAGGAGATGATAGCAGTCCTAAGTGTGGCTATTAAAATATAAGCAATATTAGGAAACAATGAAGACTTTGAAGGAAAAAAGTTGATGACTTTTGAATGTGTTAAACATGGAGGGGAGTTAATTGAATACATAAATATGTTGGGATTTCAAGAGAAGTCGGAGGAAGAGAGAGATGGAAAGTTCTTGGAGAAATTGTAGAAACCAAGAAATTCTGTCTCGGAGGACAGAATTATGAGAAAAAGCCATAAACCTTAAAAGTTAATAACAAAGGGAGATGGGGACTAGAAAAATAGCCAAAGAAACAAATTGAAATAAAGCTGGCAGCAGATCATTGTAAATAAAGCCAAGAAAAGTCATTTGGGAGTTACTCTACCAGGAATTCCATTCTCTATTTTCCCTCTTCTTTCTGCCTCACTTCCCACCAAAAGTCCTGATTGCCAATTGCCTCCACACTTCATCCTGAAATCCCAATATAAAGCAAGGAGATGGTACTTAACTACTCTAGCATGGAAACAAATATTTCTAGGCCATGGAATAGCACTCCTGTGATAGCTAACAAATTAACTTCCAATTCCCAAGGCATGCTGGATACAGCACCAAATACATATTAGTTCTTCTTGAGATTTGCCAATAAGTGGGGCACACAGTGCTTTCAATATGTACACTACAGAGACTTTAGGATATGAGTAAAAGGATGAAGGCTTATTTTAATCCAGGAAGTCAGAGCTCTCATCTAAGGACTGTCCTTTCATCTCCTGATGATTCATTCTTCCCAGAAATCCCTATGCAACCATGGAGCTTGGTTTCTCTGCCCCCACTGTTCCCTGCCTATGTACAGGGCTTTCATCAGAGGTTGGTAGATGTCTGAGGGTGTTTATGGTCATGTAAAATGTATGCCCAATGGCAGGTTTGCAATGAAGAAGGATAAAGCACCCTAAGATCACAGTCCTCATTCAGTTTTTACGAATTGTATCACTTGTTTTATTCTTTTTGTTCTTTCCCCTTTGTTGAACAATATAACCCCTCCAAAATAGATACTTAATTATTAACCTGACTGGCTAGCAGGATATTAAAGTTTAATATCAAGAAGCAGAATACATTTAAAAAGTGAACTACTGGGACTGGTGAGATGGCTCAGCAATTAAGAGCACTGGTTGCTCTTCCAGAAAACCTGGGTTTGATTCCCAGCCCACATGGAGGTCCACAATCATCTGCAATGCCAGTTTCAGGGGTTCCAAAGTTCTCTAATCAACTCCACCGGCACCAAGCGCACACATGGTATACATATCAACATGCAGGTAAAAGACCCACACGTATAAAATAACTTTTTAAATTTAAACACAAACCACTATGTGTTGTAAAGAATAACAAATGTTCCAACTGTTGTTATGGTAACTGTGCAAGGTCTGCCTTCTAGAAATATACATAGGAGGAAAAGGAAGGCTATGGAGGAAGGCTGTTACCTCCCTATGACGTTTTATTTGTCCTTTTCCCCTCAGATGGCCCGTTTTCTCAATGCCTAAGCATGAACAAGAGCTAAGTTCCATTTCCTGGTTTTCTCTAAGTTATATTTAAGACAAGCCAGGATTTTATGTTCTCTTAGAGTAGATAAGCTATCCTTTTAAAACAGTTTTGTAAATAGATGCTGACTGTTTAGCCAAAAGTGTTAAAGAACAACCATCCCAGTTTTTTTGACAAGTTATAACCCAGGCTGCTGCAACAACACCTAAGAACCACCATAGCATATAAAAGGGGCTCCAAATGGCTACTGGAAAAATCTTGCCAGTAATCAATCAATCTCTCTCTCTCTCTCTCTCTCTCTCTCTCTCTCTCTCTCTCTCTCTCTCTCTCTCTCTCTGTCTCTCTGTCTCTGTGTGTCTCTCTCTGTGTGTGTCTGCAGGTACACTTTATTTTACTCTTTTATTTGTGTCTGTGGTAGTGTATGCATATGTGTGGGGGCGTCTGCAGATGCCAGAAGAGGGTGCTGAATCACCTGGCACTGGAGTTACAGTATGAGCTCTTACCTGCTGAGCGATCATCCCTGACCATGCACCTTACTGTGACATAGGGTCTCTCAGTGAACATGAAGCTAATTTAGTTCAAATGGCTAGACAGCAAGTCTTGAGGACCTCCTGTCTCCACTGCCATAGGAATGAGATTACCAGTGTGTGGCACAGAGTCTGACCTTTAACACAGGTGCCTCATATATAACTCCGTCCCCCGTATTTACACAATAAGCACTTTACCAACTGAGTCATCTACCAAGCCCTCTGTCTAAAATTTAATCAGTCAAATGGCACACTGAAATTAAATGTGATCCATCAATTCCCTCTCACTTTGGGCATCCTGTTGCGATAAATACTTTAGTTCTTCAAAGGATAAAGGACAAAGATTTCATTTTCTGCAGTTTATTTCTTTTTACCCTTTCCTTGGGCTTAATGGATGTCTTTTATGGACCATTGCTGAGGAAAATGAGAACCCATGCAGAGACTAGATGACATTACATTAAAGCATAGGCTTCTGCCTGCATTTTCCCAGAACGGCTGGGAAAACTGAGGAATGGGTTTTGCATTTTAGCCTTTGGCTGCTCCATAAAAAAAAAAATCAATAGATATTTTAATTTTTGTTCTCTGCTTAGGTGACCAGAGAAGTCATTCCTTATCATAACATTCGCTCCCATATGCCTCCAGTTCCATCCTTCCAAATGCCTGTTTTCACCTTCAATGAAACATAAAATTTGTCATATTCCTTTCCTTCCTAAGTTTTCCTACTTTACAAAATTCCACTTTACTTACTTCTTTCTTCGTATATCTCCCGGTCAGATCAAGCTTTCTTCACCTCCACTATCCCTTCTTAGATCTGGTCCTCATCACCTCAAGCTGCCTTCTAACTACTATCCCTTCTTAGATCTGGTCCTCATCACCTCAAGCTGCCTTCTAACTACTATCCCTTCTTAGATCTGGTCCTCATCACCTCAAGCTGCCTTCTAACTACTATCCCTTCTTAGATCCGGTCCTCATCACCTCAAGCTGACTTCTAACTACTATCCCTTCTTAGATCTGGTCCTCCTTCTAACTAGTCTTCTACCTCCCACATTTCCCTCTTCAAGTTACTGTAAGGAGTAACTTGATGTATTTTTCAATTTTCCTTACTGATATCACTCATGAAGATTTAATAACTCCCTATCATCAATCTCTAAAATCTGTGTAAGTTAGTCCCATCTCTGAATCCAATCCTTGTCTCTAACTGGGCAGGAACCTTCTTTTTTTCCTTTTCTTCATGTGATTCTTCGGATTAAGCCCAGGATCTTACATATACTAAGCAAGGTGCTCTACCACTGAACTACAATCCCACCCTGGATTGCCAAATTGGATTTTATAGCAAGGTCCAAGCCTACATTTGTGCCTCTGATGTAGCCATACTTTATAGCCAAGCTGCTTCTTCCTATGTGATTTGGGTCACCTGCTCTTTATTCCTTTCACGGATAACTCCAGCCAGGATCTGCTCCTCTCCCTCTGCCACTTTTAGTCATTTCTACCGAGAATAAAATGTAAATAACAACTAGGAGAAGTTAAAATTGTAAAGCAGAGTATAATTCTACAAATAACATCACTTGTGTAGTGGCTATAGAACATCTACTTAATCTACAATAAACTGCATTGTTATTAACCTCTTTTTCAAACTTCTGTGACAAACATGAGTCCTAAAAACTAGACAATCTCTCCAGTGGATCAGTAAGGAAGTTAGCATTTCCATCAGGTGGTAAAACACAGTATGTGGACAAATAATCTATTCATACAATATGTATCCAAGTGGCTTACAGGCTTGTTAAATTTAGTTAGCATCTAAATTTTTTTTGCAGTTTTACACTGGATTTTGTTACAGCTCAACAAATGTATCTTGCATAAGAGAAAGAAAAAGAGATGACAGGCAAGAAAAACCCACTTTTAATGGAGGGAACAATGACAACTGTTGCTTTTTACTTCTTTCTAGGACATTGAGACCTGCTTGCTTCCGTCTTCAATCTGCTTGTTGCTAGAGGCAAGCCAGAGGAGCTCAAAGAGTGCCAAGTCACTTAGGTAACCTAAAACGATCTTAAAATCCACAGTCGAATTCTAAGTTATTTTTCTTGGGTTACTATGAATAGTTCTTGGGGTTTCAGTTTTCCCCAGTCTGTGATTTGAACTTCAGTCTTGGAGTTTCCTGGCTAAAAAGCCCATAGGCTTCCAGAAGGGTAGGAGGAGGGGGCTAGAACTGCATGAAGAATTTGTCCTCTGTACCCACCCACATGCATAGCTCTATAATCAACACCATAGCCAGAGGGTGGGTGGGCAAGGCAAAGAGAAGAAGTCATTTTTTTTCATCCATTTGACAGATGTCGTGTTAAAAATCTTGCTGGGAAAAGAGGATTGTAGGTGGGGGGAGGAAAGGAGGAAGAGCCAGGTTGGAACAGAAACTAATGGATCCAATGTCCAAATGTGACCATCTGGCTAAGGTGGCTAGAACAAGAACATCATTTATTCAACATAGTAATGCCTACATCTAGAGAACAGAGAGGAGAAACATATTTCAATCCACTTAAATCACCTTAAAGTCTACTTGATATGATCTCCTAAGACAAAAGTTTAAGTTCCTGACCTTGGTATTAATTTCCAAAAAGAATGTGTCTGCTGCTCGAAGAGGAAACTGCATTTAAACAGTCCATCAGAAAGTAAAAGATGCTTTCCAGTGGCTCCTCGGTTTCCCTCTGCCTATAGACTCCGGAGAGAAAAAAGCAACTCCAACCCGGGTCAAACACCTAGTCCTTGTCAATAGTCTTCACGACCAGTAGACCATGTTTCTCCTGACACAGTCCCAGGTTTCTGGCAAGCATTCAGTGAATGGTAGACGACAGAGGGCTTGGGACATTTTAGTGCACAAAGACTGGGTCAGGCCTCAGGCACTGAAACTGCTTGCTCTGACTTCCCCTCAAATCTTGCTAAAGATTTAGAAGAATACATTATGAAAACCTAGACTTCAACAGAATACAAGAGAAGCAAAATCAAGCCTACTCTCAGGGCCCTAGAGAAACTGCACTAGGTCTATGTCTGCAAAAAAATGGTTGGGCTTAAATAAAAGTACTTCAAATAGGTCAGTCAAGCTTATATAAGGCACATGCCTGTCTGGACTAGGTAGAGGGTGTCAGGGTGGAGAATGTACAGGATCCAGGGACACTGATTACAGGACAGAGCATCTAATAAGGTTCTAGGGCTCAAAGTTGCTCTTTTTGACTTCGGGTGGGGCTCAAAAACCTGAAAACCAGTGGGTCCATGTACAAGTGATTATAATAGGAGACCCTTAAGAGCTATTAGAACTAATTCAGCCCTCTATTTTACAGGTAAGAAAATCAAGGCTCCAACAAGAAAAGGTCCCTATGGTGTTAATTCAGTGAACAGCAGAGCTAACATTAGAAACTAAGTCTGAATCTTTTACAAGAATGGCTGGCATTTGTTTTTGTTCTATATACCTCTGTCGTCAAAAACTAGAGTTTAGTTCTTTAACTGTTTGTTAATCATAGATATTTAATCATACATCAATGCGTTTTATTATTATAATTTTACCATTTACATGTGCCCCATACTATTATATTGTAAACCTCGAAAATAACAATACAAATTACTTTAAAAAATGAATGGAAGGAGGAAGAAGAGACTTCAGGAAAACAGGGAGGAAGATTTTTAAAAAGAGACAGAAAGCCCCAGGCAGTGGTGGCACAGGCCTTTAATCCTAGCATTCAGGAGGCAGAGGCAGGTGGATCTCTGTGAGTTCAAGGCCAGCCCTGTCTACAAGAGCTAGTTCCAGGGCGGCCAAGGTTACACAAAGAAACTCTGTCTCAAAAAGGAGAGAGAGAGAAAGATAAAATACATAAGAAATGAAAGCAAAAATGGGGCCATTGGAGTGCAGTGGGGAATCAGATGCTTGAGAAGAGAGGGCGTGGGAGAGCAAATAAATTATGAAAATACATAATAAAAGTACATTTTCAAAAATTTAAAATAGACTATATTAAACCCAATAGCTAAATACTACTTGATACAGTATACACTCCAAAAAATATCCTAACCAATAAAAATGGCAAGATCAATGAGATTAAGCAACTAGTATACCAAGAATTTCTAGACCTGCACTCACTGGTACAGCCTTCCACCCTACACTGGTCACCTCTCAGCTGCTTTCCAGGGACCCTGATTTTTTTATCCTGACCTCTTTCCCTCTTCTTGGGACTCCTCAGATCATAGGTCCTTCCTTCCAGGAACCCTCTGGAAAACCATCTGAGCTTCCAAGTATAGCCCTCTCCACTCTGATGATTTTGACTGTTTTCCAGGGATCATGGTATCCTACCAGCTACTGCCCATTGGCAGATCATAGACTGGCTGCTCTCAACTGGAGACCCTTTAGTCTACCCAATAGCACAGAGACAGGGGTTACCTACCTGTTTTCCCTGACACAACCTCTTAGTTGTTTTCTGCTTACCAGAAATCATAACCTCTTCCTAGCTCCTCTCCCTCTCTTTAGGACTAGCCAGATCATAGATCTGACCCAACCAGAGGCTCTCTAGCTCTCTTACATGGCATAGAGACACAATAAGCTATTTGTGGTACTCAGCACAAGTACCACATTCCAGTCAACCCATGGCAGTAGGGATGGGATGGGGTGAGGGTACAACAGATCTATCCTCCAGGCCCAGGACAAAGGACACATCTTGTTCTACAACACAATCTAGTAAGTCTACCTGATCCTACACTGCCTACACCATTTTGAATTCTTACATTACTCTGAGTCTCATAAGGACTCCAGCCCAAATTAGTGAGCCTCTTTTGTACACGTCACAACTTCCAGGTTTGTGTCTAGTGGTACATCCTATGGACCAGCATAGCCTGTTGTGTCCACATGAGATCCACATTCAATGAAAGAAGCACATATGCCCAGGTCTCATTTGAAAAACAATATGAAAAATCAAGACAGTATGTCGTTCCCCCAAATTCACTAGCCCAATGGAAATGTTCTACAATGAGAATTACCTAGATGAACCAAAGGACACAGAACTTAAAAGGACAGTCATAATATTGATCAAAGAATTCACGGAGTTTAAAGAAGACACAAATCAAAGGCTCAGTAAACCTAAAGAGAATGAATTCAAAGAAAATGCTTGATCAATACCCAAGAAAATACAAATATAAGTATAAATGAAATGGTAAAGACAATCCAGGACTAAAAACCAAATCCAATAAAGAGACAGAAATGTTGAAGAGAAACTGAAGTTGAAATTAAGGTGAAAATGAAAAACTCAACAAAATTGAAGACTCAGGGGAAAGTATTGCCAGTAGAATGGATCAAGTAAGGCATGAAATAGACCATAAAGCAAAAAAATATACAAAATTAAACACACACACACACACACACACAGAGGGGGGCAGGGAGGAAAGGAATGTTCAGGAAATGTGGGACACCATGAAAAGAAAAAAATCTTTAAATTATAGGCACAGATGCAGAAGAAGAATCCCAGGTCAATAGTAAGATTGTCTAGAGGAATTATCTATTTACCTAAAATCACATTTAATACATGTAAGTCTGTATATCCATATACATAAAAGTCCATGTGTTTTCATTTGGGTGGCTAATGCTCCCAGCAAGATGCACAGACTATGTAACAGCAAACCCAACACCAAGCATAGGTAGCTCCCTTTTGACATGTTAGTAAAGGTTGTCCAAGCCACTCCCAAAACATTCTAAGTTCTTGCTGTTGCCATTTGTTGTCTCACAGAGGTTGAAATAAGTCCCTATTGCTGAAGACATCCTGCACTTCAGACACAGGGCCCAGAGTTCCCTAGGCTGGAACTTACCCAAAAGCCTCCCTGAGGACTAGCTTTCATAGTACAGTAAGATGTCATGCAACCTACAAAAGGAGGGAAGCAGTCAGCAATCCTACCCAGCTATGATGCCTATGAACCACAATAACCACCAGAAAGATAGGGTAACCCTTAAGGGTGCAACAGTGTCACAAATATCAATAACCAACAACTACAAGAGGCGAATTATGCCTGGTACTGGAAAACATGGCCAACTACCTGGGGATAGTGAGGTCATGGATTTTGGAAGAGAATGTACAACTATCACATTACTAAACCAACATAATTCCTTATTACATTCTAACTATTTATCCTTTTACTCACACATAAGTATAGGTCTCACCTATCATCAAGAAAACATCCCTTTCCAAAAGGCAGAGATACAGCTACAACACAACTAACTGTACCAGAGGCTCAGAGATCACAGCAGAAGAGGGGGCAGAAAGAGTATAAAAACTGGAAGAATTGGAAGTTTGCTGTGAGATTGCATCTTCTAGAAATATCAGAGAAGCTACAGCAATAAATCTCATCAACATGGCTACCTAAACAAGATCTCAACACGGACACCAAAACAAGCTAACATGAAAGGAAAAAAATCTCATGGGGCCCCAACACTAAACAAAGAACTTTAAGCAACTAGGGAATGCTGAGAGTGGAAGAAATAATCTTTCCAGGAGAGAGGCCCCAAATTGGTTATCCGATGCCAAGTGATCATATACATAGAAGTAACATTGTATGAACTGAGTAATTTGTATTTATATGTATTAGTAATACACACGCACACACACAGCAAGAATGAAAAAAAAAGAGGCCATGTTTTGAGAGAGTACATGGAAGGGATTGGAGGAAGAAACGTGAAGGGGAAATGTAATTCAATTTTAATTTAAAAAAAAATTGAGAAACAGAAAATTTAAAAGAAGTGCCATGGGGGAGGGTAAAGAGCTCTGGAGATGGGAATAATGAGATATAGGTGTTATGAAATGGAAAATGAAATATGGGTGCTATAATTGGGGCAGGATAATGGAAGACAATAGAGGAAGAACAAATAGCACTAAGGATTTTTGAAACCATAATGAATATTAGTTTATGCTTACCTAAAATTACATATACTACATATAACTATACACACACATTTTAAAGAAAGTTATGTTAGTTGGGATGATAATGCATCCATCTAGAACTAGTAACTAACAAAAACCCCAGTATCAGGCATGAGAAACTTCAACCTTCTTTTGAGTTGTTGATCAGAGAAGTCCAAGAGATTCCTAAAACAATATAGGCTACTGCTGTTTACCTTGATGCTTTCCAGAATTTGATGACTGGTTCCTATACTGGAGACACTATACTCATAGAATTTTAGCTGGATCTCAGCTGAAAGATTATTGAAAGTAATCAATAATCCTACCCAACTGTGACACTTATGAACCAAAAACATGACCAACAAGGAAAACATCCTTAAAGGTATAATAGTGGCATTTACATCTTGCTGGTAATGAAATACTTTCTAATTGAACATAATACCCCTTCAACAGGAAGAAAATCATGCCTGGTATTGAAAATTTAGCCAACTACCAAGGGTCAGTGAGATCATGGATCTTAAAGAAGAACCTACTACTGGCACTTTACTAATATAATTATAATTATATAATTATTACATTAAAGAAAGACACAGTCAAATGCAAAAAGTAACTGACTTTGGGGTGATCAGCTCCAAATAATATATCTGCAACTGATACATCCTCCATATAAGGTTCAGAGAACATGAAGGAAGGAATACAAAGATTATAAGAGCCTAGGACTAAGAAGCCTGCTGCAAGACTGTGTGTTGTTTAGATGTAAAACGGGAAGCTGGACCCATGAAATCTCAACAATATAGTTGCCCAAATAAGACCTGAACAATAACAACACCAGTAGACATACCAGTGTGTATGAAGGAAATGTCATAGAGCCATCCCTAGATGAAGAGCTATAGGCAATTAACGACCATCGAGAGAGGAAGGAATACCCTAAATGGTTATCCAATACCAAGTGCTGAGCCCTAAAAACATACATCAAACAACACTAAATTGATTCAGCCAGCTGAATTTACATATTTATTTGCATGTGTATATGTAACAGTAATTAAAAAGAAGAGGTAATGTATTTGAGAGGGGGCAGGAGGCAGGACATGGAAAGGGTTGGAAATGATGAGGAAATTATTTAATTATAAACTCAACACAAACATTTTTATTCTCTAATATTTTTCCACAAGCGAATAAGTTTCACGTAGGGGATTATCACTTTAGATATTTCTGGTAGTAGTTTCTTCACAGTTCTACACACATTATCCCCTCATTACTACAGCCAGTCCTTGCTTTGTCCTCTTTTCCAGCTCTCAGATAGATCCGACCCTTCTATGGATTGAGGAGTATGAACATCTCAGAATGAAGGCTGAATACAGACACCCCAGAATCTTCCTCACAACCAGAAATGTAGTCTTAGAAATTTCTAGCTCAAATTCAATCTGAAATGCAACTGCTAGTTGAAAAACAAATGAAATAAGAATAGGCTATGTACAAGTCTGGCCTAATTATTTACCGTAATAATTTGGACAATCCCACCACCTGAATTAGGTTACGTGATTATCAACTTGACAAGACATGGAGTTTTCTAGACCAGTCTCCAGGTACACCTATAAGGGATTATTTAGATTTAGATAGCCTCTAGGCATATTTTGGGAGAATGTCTTGATTAGATTCATTAAGGGGAGAAGACCTACCATGAATGTGGGTAAGACCTTTCCAAAATCCAGTGTCTTAGTCTATATAAGGAGAAAGCTAGATGAACACATCCATTGCTTTCTGCTTCCTGATTATGTAAGACATGTGATCAGTTGCTTTAAGCACCTGTTACCTTGACTTCTCCACCATGATGGAATATACCCTTCAACTGTAAGCACAAATCAACACTTTCTCACTGAAGTTGCTTTTAGCAGGTGTAGTGGTATGAATGAAAATGGCCCCATAGGCTCATATATCTGAATGCTGGGCCCACAGTTGGTGGACTGCTCACGAAGAATTAGGAGATGTGGCATTGTGGGAGGAGGTGTATCACTGGGAATGAGCTTTGAGGTTTCAAAAATCTACACCAAGCCCAGTCTCATGTCTCTCTCTGTCTCCTGCCCACAGATCTGGATGTAAAGTCTCAGCTACCGCACTACTACAATGCCTCCCTGCTCCTATGTTTGCCCTATGATGAAAATGAGCTAACCTTCTGGTGAGCAAGCGCCTAATTAAATCCTTTCCTTTATAAGTTGCCTTGGTCATGGTGTTTCTTCACAGCAATAGAACAGTGATTAAGGCAGCAGGGTACTTTATCACAGCAATAGAAAAACAAATAAGACAATCTACTTTAATGAAAAGATGAGGTTGTCTTTGAGCTATTCTGCTATCTTGATATTTTAAGCAGGTTTTAGAGGCAGGAGCAGGAGATGGGAACAAGTAAAATTTAGAAGTATATGGGGAAGGCAAGATAAGTGCCTGACTACCCCTGAACTGACTGTAACTGTAACCTGAATGAAATCCTAACATTTCAAACAGTACAGACCCACTTCTGATGTTTCAAATAACACTTCCCATATCCTTTGTCAAAATGTATTCTTATAACCCAAATCCCATGAGATGTTACGGTTAAGCCTATTTTATAGAACAGGAAATTGAAGTACAGTTAAATTTTGTTCACAATATCTGGGACTGGGAGGGAACCTAAACTATATATCCTAGTTCCTGATCGCCCCCTCAAAAAAAAAAAGTAGAGAAAACAAAGTAGATGGCTGTAAGTATAAACTCTTTGAAATATTTTCTCTCGTGGAGCCAAAACTGACACCCTAGGATGCTTCCTCAAGCAGAAGGCAAGTACAGGCAGTCTAGGGTTGCCTTTCTTGGTTTTAGGGAAAGATCGTGTCTGTGATGCCTCCCTTCAGTCACTTCACTGACCTCCTGATGAACCTCAGCTATTTGATCACGTAAATGTTGCAAACCCGGTGTCTTTCCTAGCAGGCTGACTTGACATCAAAAAGCCATGTGAGTGGAAGCAAAACCAGCATGACTTTAAGCAACCTGACCCTATCAAGCTACATTGCCTGACTTCCCATGGTCCCTTTTAGGATTCTTCTTTCTATGCCACTTAAGCCAGCTCAAGGACAGAGGAGATGCGGATTTTGGGGTGGAGATCAAGTACATCTAAAAAGCATTTTGAATCTTAGAGACTCAACATCATTTGAGGGTAATTGTCGTGCTTTTCAGAAGTGGACTGAATGAGACCCAGACAAGCAAGTGGAAACAAACAGGCTCAGCCCAGAAAGGAAGAGTATCAACTGGAACTCCTGTTGCTTGAGGTTGAGTCCAAAGCTGATAAATGTCTCCAGGCTTTAACAGTCAATGGGAACGCAGCAAAGGTTATGAAGCTCCTTCTGAAGAGCGGTTTCTACAGGTGGTACACATCGGTTACCTGTCACACTGCTTCCCACCCTTTATCCAGTTTAGGGTCACCTGCTTCCAGCTCCAGACTGCAGTACCCAAAGCCAAAAACTCTTCCTCTGGACACCATGACCTGGTTTCTAGCTTGAGGAATTCTAAAAATAGTAGGTCCTCTTTAATGGGGACAAATGGCCTAAGCCGCTGTGCTTAGGGTCTTAGTTGTGATCATTAAGATTGTGACTGGTCTGTCAGCCCAGATCTAATGCAAGAGTTGGGTCATTGACCAATGGTGTCTGTCTTTATGCATCTTATCACTCACCCTCAAACCTCCCATCAACAACTCAGATATAAGTTCTGAGCCAAGGTATTATTTCAGCTCCAAGGAAAATGAACTTCAATATTAGGTTACTTTATGTTTTCTAGGATACTGCTTTATAATTGCATCACTCTGTAATATTTTGTAATTAGACTGGGATGAAGGAGCAGGCTTTAGATTTCTACATTGATCAGTGCCAATTTGCTTTTTTTCCATTCTTTTTATATCTGCCTGTTTACTCACCTCTGGGGTCTCACATCTGAGGTTTGTTTTCCGTATGGAGCCTGCCATAAGGAAAACAAAACCACCTTTAACATCAATTTTATTACTTTTCTTCCTGCCTTCCTATGCCTGATGGCAAAGATGAAGCAAAGAAGGCCAGAGGACGCTGATAAGAGGTCCAACAGAGATGACCAGAAACCTGTCATTATCGCTTAGAAGATAAAGAAAGCCAGAGAAAGCTGATAAGACGTCCACCAGAGAAGGCCAGAAACCTGTCATTACCGCTTAGAAGAAGAAAGGTACACATCCGGGTTGGCCCCAGGGTTAGGACACATTCTGCACAGGTGTGTAGGGCATATGTGAGTGTGTCCTAGAATTGTATTCAAGAATCTCTCATGTTTTCATTGTGGAATGGTTTTCCAAGTGTGTCCTTAGCATTTTGTCTTTCAGGAATCTAAGTGTGTGCCCAGGGATGGGTGTTAAAGCATATTCATTCATGCATCTGAGTGTGTTCCATGTGTATATAGGTATGTAGTATACACATGTTTAAACATTAAAATATATGCAAGTATACCACATGTGATCCTGTATATATCTTGCTTTTGCTGAGAATGTTCAAATGTTAGAAGGGCAGTGAATATTTTTTCTTTATGTATGCAAATGTGAAAGTACTCACCAACTGTGTATGCCCTACGTATCCCAAGTGTATTCCACATGTGTGCCTGAGTGTGCTGTATGTATCTCAAGTGACTTGAGTGTACATGTGTGTATTGGTATGGATAAAGGGCACTACTGGACAATGAAGCTAAACCAGTTTTACTTCCCAACAATTTAACAGTTTTCCTTCAACACTCCTGGGTCAATCTGCACAAGAGCTAGTCAGAGAATATGGGTTCAAATTTCATTTCCAGTAATTTATTGAGAGAGATCCACACTGTGAGTCCAGCAGCAAGTACTGAACAGATACAAGTCACTGATCAAATACCAACTTGAAGTCTTCAAGCAGTTGCTTGCCTGTGCTTATGCTTCAACTTCCTAAGCAGCACTAGGAAGAAACAGGCTTAATGTGTGACTTCTTTCTCACTCATTTAGTGATTCCTCACCGTAAGTACCATGGGTTAATTTTGTTTCTCCCTACCATAATATATCAGAATGCAGATATGTAACTGTAAATTAGCATTTGAAATGTCTTATCCCAGTTAAATCCCGTCTAGACAAAGGAAAATTTCTGTCAGACATCCAACACCCATTTTCCCAGGGGCCTTCGTAAACAGGAATATAAGCTTAAACAAGGCCTCAAAAGCATATGCTATTCAATGAAGTCTAGGGAAAATATGTATGGTTTATCTCAATCATTGTACCTGATAGGAGGTAGGGCAGCATTTTGATCTGTTTTATGAGACAGAGTCTCACACTATAGAAATGCTGCCTAAAACTCACTATGTAGTCCAGGAGAGCATTTAATTCATGGCAATACTCTTGACATAGGCTCCTGAGTGCTGGAATTATAGGTATGAACCACGCAATGCCTGGATTAATGTTCAGACTTTAAGATCAAGGCCCACTCTTTAAGAGCAAATCTCTATAAATCTTCAGAGAAAACATCCCAACTAATCAGGGAACAACGGGCTACCAAACTTAGATAATTTTTCTACATGTGGTAAGGCTTCTTGGGTATTCTTAGATAATAGATATGCGGACAGACTTAGCATACATGGGGTACCTGAAATGCTAGCTAGTGGCTTAGTGTTAGCAAGGCTAGAGCTACCCAGTGGTATCCTCCACTCGGTTCTTCCTGATGTCTTGCCTAGCTTTTTATTAATTATTATTATTATCATTATTTTGTTTTTTGAGACAGGGTGTCACTGTGTTATATAGTCTTAGCTGGCCTAGATCTCAATCTGTAGGCCAGGCCCCTGAACTCACAGAGATCTGCCTGACTCTGCCCCCCAAGTACTGGGATTAAAGGTGCCTGGCTAACTAGTTTTTATTAAAAAAGAAAAAGACCTAAATAGAAGCAAAGGGCACAAAGCAGCTTTAGGATGAGTTCCTTGTTCAAAGTATCCAAGGACTAGGAATAGCTAGCTCTGCCTAGCATACCACCGCTTTTAAAGCACCACCGATCTGAGTCAGTAAAGCAATACAGAACTATGATGGTTCTCATTTCTTAATTATTATTGTGGGCTTTTTTTGGGTGGGGGGTAGTCGGGGTCTACCTGCCTTTCTCAAGAAATTACCAATCTCCGATCTCAGGCTCCACTGTTCTCTCACCCGTTTTTATCTTTTTCATCTACCCCCAGAGCAGGGAGGAGATATTTCCGAACTAAATGACAGAGTTAAAGATGGAGAACAGTCACTTCTTCTATGTAGGTCATTGGTCAAAAGCTTGTGATTTCAAAACAACTCCAAATCATATTAAGAAAACCTAATAATATATACAACAAATCTTAGCCAAAGATCTGGGGGCCAAGGGCTGTTTTGTAATTGCAACGTGCTTAGGTAGTTCAGGCTTGAGGGACTTGAAAAGGTGCTAAATAATAATACAATTAATTTGGGCTGCCTTCCAAACTCCTCTTTTAGCTTTGCAGGAGAGAGGGAGAGTGAAAACTGGTTTGCTATTCATAGCAACATGTGTGTGGCTCCACAGAGAATAGAGCTGGGGATAAATAAAAGAGAGCTTCGTGTTGAAAAAATTACCCCAGCTTTTCACCACGAATCCAAGCACAGGATGGATCATAAAGCCTTTTCTTTCCAAGAGACAGAACAAGAATACTCTCTGCTACGGTGGAGAGAAGTTAGTTACAGAGACAAATGGAGTTGTTCAAGGGCACTCAGTGACTGGCTTCCTATAAGCATGTCCTCCGTATTCAGGGAGTATGGAGTATCAAACCCCTCCACTGTATCAGCCACCCACAGATCTCTCTGCCCTAGAAAGCTCTGAGATTATGAGGCTCCACTTATAAGTGAGGTTATAACCTCAGAGAGGTTGTCTTGCTCTGCCCATTGTCACAGACCCCAAATTTCCATGAAGACATAAAGGTTTCTAAAGTCACCTCTGGAAGGAAAGACCAGAGTGGTTAGCACATCTGATGGGTTCGGAACTCGCATCATTATTGAGAAATGCTCTAGCTTTAGCCTTACCACAATTGTTTCGTGTTTCCCTAGGCAACTATTGTCCTCCTCAGCTGTCTAGTTCCTCAGCTTCCACAGTGAGAGGATTAGACCTAAGACAGCTCTGATGTCTCCTTTGTAGTCGATAAAGTTGTCTGGAATGACTAAATGACAATGTAACTTCCAGTTTGAGTCTAGATCAAGCTGAAAGCAATTATATAATAATTGAGTCTTTGCATCTCATTTCCCTCCATCTCCAGCATACCTCCTTGACAAGGTCACAGGAAAATTCAGGTGACACAAAATCTGAAACCCACTAAAAATATAGCCTAACATCAAACAGGGAAAGTCAAGAATCAAGTATCAACCAGTGCCTGTTCCTTTTCCTTAAAGCATATGGATGGTTTAGGAAATCTTAAGTATTCCTGTGCAATTTAATCTTGATTTGCACATCACTTGGCTGGTTGCAAGATCCAAAATTATTAATAAACCCCTCCACTACCGTTTCATTCTAAGTACAAAATAATGTCATCATTAATTGCCTTTGTTCTGAGCTCCACCACGGTGCCTAGTTTATCAGAGGCCCTCCTAGAGACACCTCGCTCCTCCTGTGCCTTTATTCGAAAACCAAGGCACCCACTACTCAACCCTCTTGCCAACCAGCAGCATTCACCAAGAGGAGGCAGGAAGAATGTGGGTGGAGGAGAGGCTGTGGGAGGCTTAGCTAAAAGTAACTATTGCCTTTAGGCACCACTCAGAGTGGGTGGGGGTGGGATCTTAGCACATCCTCTCTGCAGCCAGCTGGGCATGGAGGTGCATGGCTTCTCCTCCTCTAATGAAGGCAGGCAGGCGGAGAAATCGGCTGCCAGAGCCATTCCAAGAGCTGGCTGAAGATGAACAGTACTGGCCTGCTCTGGGCCCTGAGGGTGAGATTACTCAGCATAGGGCTGCATCCACGGCTTCTTTGCCTCAAGAAAGCTAATGTGGTTTACAGAAGATTCTGTGTTCCTGCCACCCTTTTCCCACTGCCTGGCACCCAAAGGCCAGCTCCCCTCTGGGAGGTTACATAATACTCTTCTTCTCTCTTCAGCTTTCTTACTTCAACCAAATCTCAAAAAAACATTCAGACCCCAGAAAGTATAGATCCAGAATCCTGGGGAAAGGATACTGGTTTACAATGGCCAAGAACCTGATATGAGGAATCAGGACCCATCACTGCAACCTTGGACACCGGATCCCAACTGGGTCTTAGTTTTCTTCCTTGTATGAAAGGAGCGAAGCAGTGTACTGCAGACTGGTCAGGTATTTTCATCTCTTCCCCATAAGCAATTCTAACCTTAGCCATGCACCCATCCATGGGTATTCTGTCTCCCACTGGGAAAAGGCATCCTTCTCCCCAATCCCCCTAGTAAGTAAGGTATGCATTGACAAAGTGATAACCTGGACCTTTCCAGTCTCTTCTCTATTCCTGTCATAAGGTGCTTTGAAACCAGACCATTCAACATTTTCCTGTCTTATGTAGATTTTTTTCCTTCCTTGAAAACATGACTCTTCAGCTGGGCGGTGGTGGCGCACGCCTTTAATCCCAGCACTCGGGAGGCAGAGGCAAATGAATCCCTGTGAGTTCGAGGCCAGCCTGGTCTACAAGAGCTAGTTCCAGGACAGCTAAGACTGTTACACAGGGAAACCCTGTCTCGAAAAACCAAAAAAAAAAAAAAAAAAAAGACTTCTCTTCTCTATTAAAACCACTTAATTTTAGCAACATAGAAACTGAGATAGAGACCTTGATCTGGCGGCAAGGTGGGTAAAGAGTCATAGCCTGTTCTATTGGGTTAATGCTTTTTCTAGTACTTTCTTCTTCTACAGGTCTGTCTTCTATATACTGTCCTCTGAGCAAGCACACACAACTCTGCCACTTTTCTCCTATCAACTCTCAAGATACTTGCTAGAAGCTCGGTTGTTCAAAGTAGGCCAGCAACTAGCACAGAAGACTGGCAAAGGCAGGGAAGAGCTAAACTCGGACACATTCCTCTCAACTTCTACTCTTGTCCCCCTCTTTGGTCCATGCTTCAAAGCCTCTTAATGACTACTGCAGTATGTCAGAGGGCCCCTTTAATTCTCAGAGTTGTAACTACATCCTAACCACAATGTGACTACACACAAGGCAATGCAAGAGGTAGTGACGGAGGGCTGAGTTCTAGGTCAGGCACTACCTACCACTTCCTTTGGTGTAACATTAAGAAAGTTGGCTTAATCCTTCGGAGTCTCGTTTCCTAAACAATGGAGTTGCTAGGGGACTTGGTTGAGTATCTTACTTATATACTACTGGTAGTACTAGTACTAACCAAATGAGTGACTTCTTAATGTTCAAAGTGGCTCTAAGCTGTCAAGGCAGCCAGTCCTTAACTCCTGGGTTTCTCCATACCTATGAGACTGGTTCTGTATTTATAAAAGACAACTCTCAACTACTCATATGACTTATCTTTTTAACAAGCTGCATCCCAAACTGGCATATGACTACTACTCAAATCAGTAAGGGATTCCTTTCTTTCTCAATGGCCAGAAGCTGGCTCAAAGAATGCAATCCAAGTTTCACTTGCTACAGAGAAAACCTATTCCAAGTGTAATTACAAAGGCAGATCTATTACTTCCATAGCCACCCTACGATTCCAAGGCTGCTGAAATGAACCACTGTATTACCTGCAGCATTTAAATAATATTAAATAGAAAGTTAGCACTGATTATTTGAGATGGAAGAAATATGTGAAACCATCTAACTATCCTTATTTTGCAAATGAGGAAAACAAACTTCAGAAGGCAAAAGTAATTTATTTATAGTCACTTAGGAAACTAGCAGAATATGCATCAATACAGCAACTATACAGAAAATGATGTTACTAAAAGATTCAAACTATCAAACGATAAAACTGATTATAGTTGTTCCTTGGTATCCCTTGGATATTGGTTCCTGGACTTCCTTCAAATACAAAAATACAATACCCTATGAATGTCATTCTTTATACTTTATTGTTTTTACTCTAGTACTTGGGATAGAACCCAGAGCTTCACATACATTGAGCTGTAACACTGTGCTATACATGAAGCTCAACCTCCCAAGTTTTTTAAAACACCTCTAGACTATTTAAATAGCCAACACAATGTAAATGCTATAAAAATAGTCACTACACTACATTCTACATATGGATTTCTCTTCTAATTTTTTCTATTTGTGGATGCAGTAGAACCTGTAAATACAGATAATCGACTCATTTTTCAAAAAGTAGTCTGGTACCACACTACTCCTTGCCTAGAGTAGAGTCTCCTTGAAATGGACATAAGCCTATGGAACTCCTCATGGCTCCCATAATTCCTATATATTGTTCGAATCTGCAGATCTTTCATATTCATATATATATGAAACTACAATCAGGGCAAGCTAATACTTCCTCTGAATCATTCCACCCCAGCCACACTTTCCCATCTTTGGTCGCTTTTAGAAAAATATTGATGTGAAAGGCACACTGTAACCAACTCCAAAAGAGAGAGTCTATGAACTCTTAGTCTTGTTAATTCCCCAAGGTGATTCTAACATATAGCAAGGCAAAGAACTACTGGGTTATGGAAAGAATTTGGCAAAGCAAAAAGGAAATCAGTTTTAAAGCTATATCCATGATGGTTAACATTCCCGACAAGCAAAAATTCCAACTATGCGACTGACCTTCAGCTAAATTCTGTACCCAATTAGAGAATACCTGATTTGTGGACACTGAAAGAAATCAGGGCACTGTGGAGCCTGCAATAATACTTACCAGAAGTGAGATGCCAAGCAACATATTATTTTTCTAATGAGACCATTAGTTTGACAGATAATAGCTATAAATGCGGTGTATCCTTGTGCCCATAAAGCATACAAAACAAATCTCATGCAATTTTGTCCTCATCAACACAATGGTAGGACAGATAATGGCACTAATAGATGAAGCCAGCACTTATTGACCAAACACATAGAAAAACTGAGAGACTCCAACTTCAAAGGAGGCACTATTAAGATATCAAAGGAGTAATACTAATTTCATCATACAGAACAGTCTTTGAATCAACTTGTGTAATGCATTTTCAAATTTCAAATAATGCAGTACTACTAGAAATTGCTAATCTTTTGTATATTAACAACTTCAAACCTCCAAAAGTCTGAAACAGTACATACACATAAAAATATTTTAACTGATACAGTGCTGGTTAAACCCAAATTTCTTACACAGAATGAGAAAAATTAAAACTCACAGAGTTATAAGAATAGACCAATCAAAACAAAATATGACAAATTTTGAAACAAAAAAAAAACCTAAACTGACTTAAAAGACCAATGTCCAAAAAGGACTGTACTAAACCCAAAAGAGTATGCTGCGTATCTGAATCGGCTGGAGGAGGTTTACATTGAATCATTCATTTCCTAGAAAAATCAGAGCCCCTGCATATTTGATCTTAGCTGGGTGCCAGGTTGAGCAGCATGATCAGTTTGAGGAGCATGGTTTTTGTTGTTGCTCTTGGTTTCTAATTTTTGGTGCTGGACTAGGCAGTCGAGGGTCTGTGAATATTAGACAACCTACCCGATCCTGGCTAACACATCTGAAAATCAATATATAAAAGAATATGTGCCTCCAAAAGAGCAACTGCATGAAAGCTTAGTTCCTCCAAAACCTTTTGTATCTTAGGTTTCAGCAATTCACTTTGGCTTTTACCTTGAAGATTCAAAATAGTGACATTTTCTTTTCATAAGATTGGCTAAACACAACTGTTTGGTGATTTTTTCATGACATTTTATGGACTAACTTTTTTTTCTCAAAAGTACTATATAAATAAAAGGTATTATAAAGCACTAAAAATGTAAGCATGCAAATCCAGAGGAGTCACGTGACTTCAGGAATGACTCATCCACACCCCCCTCTTCAGCTGACCCCTTTCAGCTTCACACTGACTGCAAAAGATGAACTCTGATGTTCCTCCTTCACTGTTAGAAAGGCACAAACTCTTCTCACCTTTACTCTTTTCCACTGTAAGTCAGGGAACAGCAAGCATCCCTGCCCATTTCGAATGGCTAATATGATGTGAAATTAGAAAAGATGTACAACCACTTTGCAAACTTCATAGGACCATGCATTGACAATGTGTTACTGACATAGCCATTAACAGCTTCTTTCCTGGAGGCCTTTCTCCTTTCTAGTTTTTCCACGTTGTACTTTGGTGCCAGGGCAAAGCATAATGAATTAAATATTCTAGAGTGCTAGATCCATAGGGACAGAAGGAGACACTCTGGGCACATATTGGAAGAACTAAGCTTTAATAAAGGATTCTTGGAAAGCCGGAGACATAGCCTAGAGAAGTTGCAAAGCTTTAAATAGGGTTAGAAAGGGCTAGAAAATCGAAGATTTGCTTCCTCCATTACACTTCTTACCAAAAAAAGCGACTAGATATGTATGTAGATGCTTTGCAAGAGGTATTCTGGGAACAAAGGCTCAATTTTCACATTGCACACCATGGGATCAGAGGCAATGGTAGGTAGCAGATAAGCTAAAGAGGACATTACCATCATTGCTACCACCACAGTGTCTCTTCTGTGACTCTGAATCTGAACCTCACCACACATTGGGACATCTCATCCATAACTTTATTGTGATCCCTAAGCTCTATGAAAACTCACACACACACACACACACACACACACACAATCACACAGGTGAACGAGAGCCCAAGCCCGATTCATCACATCAGCAATCCAAACGACTTTCCTAACTTGCTCCACTTCCCAGTCAGACACTACTGAAACACAGAAAAAGAACATTCACAGCTGTCATGCACTACAGCTGGGCTGGCAAGCTTCCCTGAGCTACAAACAAAATTCCAGCAAACTACAGAAGCAGATATTGCAGGTCTTGACAGGTGAGACCTGTCTTGATGAATAAAATATGCTGGTCAGCTCGTTCTCACTAAATTATCACTTCACTGTCTCACTGCCTAAAGCCAAAAATTGCTGTAAAATGTTTCTTTCAAGACCTACACTAAAGGCAGGCAGTGAAATGGCTCGGTTAATCTTCAAAATGAGGGTAGTAAGTAAAGAGAGAGTGGAACTCGAACCATTTTCCAATAAACAGTCACCATGGAAGCTCAAAGCTGGGCTCTCCATGTCCTGTGAACATAGATTTTGTTTTTATCTTGTTCTTCCCTAAAGAGCATCTCTTCCAGTTTTGTTGGCTTCCAGCTTCTGTTGAAGAGAGACCAGAGTGCCTGTACCTTTAAAGAGTGGGCTCTGAAGCTCAGTGGTTGCAGGGTGATTCATGGGTTACTAGGATACCAGTATAAGGCATTTTATTTAACTCCCGGGTGGGGAGCTGAGGGCTAAAATCCCTTAGCATGGATTTAGCACCCTCCCAGTAGCAAAAGCTTATCCTTTATGCAAAAGGATAAGAGACTAAGGAAGGGAACTAAAGGGCTTTATAAGAAAAAGTTTAAACAAATCAGAACTCAAAAGCCTATCCTCTTCCTTACATCTCAAGCACTTAGGGTGACAGATGAGTGAGGAAAAGGGAAAATTATGAAAAAGGCAGAAAGGAGCAGGAATGTGTCTCATTTTCTTACATTTCCTTCTCCTGGTGCATGCATTCGCATATTTGAAGGGGAAATATAAAGACTTTAGAAGGCACAGAATTAAAGTCACACCAGCACCCTGTTGTCTACTCCCTAAACTTACTTCTGGCTGCTCTGAGGTGGCTTGTTGTCTCACTAGTAACAGCTCTTGAATTGAATTTGTAAAGTATGAGCCTTTATACCTTAAATTATTGATGGCAGGGCTCTTTCAAAGTCCTCCTCTATTCTAGCCTGAAAGGCTTTAGGTGATGACAGGACACATTCATCCAGCCCTAGCGAAGGCTCTTTAGAACTGTGCAACTCGATGCTATCTTCACAGATTCCTACACCAAACACTCTCCATCCACACTCAGGAGTATTTGCAACCCCCCCACCACCACACACAGATGAATATGCACCTACATCCACAAATATACTGACACCACCACACCCACATCCATTCCCAAAGGCTTTCTGGCAAGGCTTTGTCAGGCATTTCATGACATTACTTAGTCATAAACCTGGGCCAAAAACTAGCTATAGAAACTCCTTTTCCCTTTAAAATAAAATAAAAAGTCAAACGCATTCTAATGTTGGAGTTCCTATTTCTTGACCAGGTAGCAAACAACAACAACAACAAAATCCCTTAGGGAAAAATGTATTCTGCAGATATCAGACACTATATATATTTTTTTTTCTCTCCCAATCCCTTTGGTTAATAATTCATTTTCCTTTTCATTTCCCTCTGACTTCAAGCCCTTATGGGTGCCCAAAAAATCACAGAATGCTAGAACTTCGAAGTCACCTGGAACAAAGATTTCCAACTGTCAATGTTATAGGGAACCCCAAACTCACTGGGGAGAGAGGGGGAAAAGTAGTCCACTGTCAAACAACCAGTGAATGGAGAAAACAGATCTGCAGCTACCCAGGATTGAGCTTTTCTCCACTCTTCAAGATTGTCTCAAAAACAACAAGCTTACTTTAAATATTTCTCTGAAGCAAACAAGTAAGAAATTTTAAAAAAATTATACAAGATTCTCATTTGAACGAGGTTCTTATTTCCACCCAAGTGGCCGTCACAAAGAGACCAAAGGATGCTAAATATGAAACCACTGCTAGCAAACTTCTCAAATCATACTTCTATCACGGTACCAAATAAGGAGGAAAAAAAACCAGCTCAGCTTCTCACAGTGAGTCAACCAGATTATACCTTAAGGTTCAAAACCTCAACTGATGCCATTAAATAATGTTCTCTTGGTCTATCAGGACAATTTCAATGCCCCCTCAATAACCATTTCCAAAGAGACAGAACAAGACCTGAAAATTGACAGCATAATGCTAGCTGATTTGCACATCACACATGAGCATCCACCCACATGAGTATAGCTAGAAGCATGTGTGTGGGCGTGTATGTGGCATGATTCACTGCTGTATGAGCCAGAAATGGCACCGTTTCAAGTCAGGTAAGCAACGGAATGAGGAATATCTGCCTGCACCAGCAAAGAGAAAGAAGAGCAAAAAAGAAAAAAGCAAATACTATGTACACACTGGTATCAGAAACAATTGTTTACTTAGCTTTGCCAAGAGGTATCTCAGCAAAAACAGAAATATATATGTATATATAATATATGTATGTATATAATATATATGTATGTATATATAATATATAAAAACAGCAATAACAGCAAATACAACAATGCCTATATAAGACATATCTCAAATTGGAACACCAGCTAGCTCACGTTTCCCAAGCTCGCATCCCATTACACGTCCTTTTTTGTGTTCAAACTCTTAATTTAGCACATTACATACTTACAGTTGCATGAATGTTTCAGAGACCTCTGTTCTTAAGCAACAAACAAGAAAATAAATCTCATCAGCACTATCAACTTCTATGTAAAATAGTTCATGAAGACCACCGCAAATGGTATTAACCCAAAGGAGCCAAGCCCAATACTATTAATACCCAATACTATTAGTCACAAACTATATAAGATGCCGGATTTTGTTTTCTGCGTGAGACACAGAAAAAAAAAATCCTCAAACTCAAATCATGGGGTATAACATCTGTAAAAATGAGCCCAAACATCTTTTCAAAATCCTCTCTTGCTAATTTAAAATGCAAAGAAATACTTTTTGTTCTACTCCGTGATAGCAAAGAAAGTGACACTTACTGCTTTAGCAAATGTTTTAGCGGTGGCAGCTTTCCAAATCAGAAACTGGAAACCCGGAACAGCAAAATTGAAATTCAAAGGACACAGTTACTAAGTGCCAACTCAAGGCACCCCAGTGTGTCACTTCCCAAATTCTTGCTCCTCATTTAGAGACTATTTTCCATAAATCCGTTTCTTGCATAGGTTTTTCTTCCTCTCTAAACAACCAGTGCAAGACTTTCACCAAATGCCAAAAAATTCAGCATGCTCTTCCAGAAATACTTTCCTCCAACCCCAGCCCCAAACAAACCCGAATGTATTCTGATAGCAAGAGAGAAATTTTGATTAAAATTTCATAACAGAGTTCAAAGGTAGTTTTTAAGAGAATGAGTTAACAAAACATCACAAATAGCAAAGCCACCTTAACAGGACACAGCTAGTTCTGCAAACGTCACATAAAGAATGCATACGAACATGCACACTTAAACAGAAAACATTTCTTACCAACAATTTTACTCAAGCAATAAGCAACTACACTCACAGGCAAATTTAAAAGACAAGACATGACAAAAGATTTAGGGAGAGATAATATACCAACGTCATACATATCACAGCGAGGCCATGTTGAAGCTCAAAAAACGTTTTCCCCCCTGAGTAAGAAAGCTTGTTCTTTCTCTCCCTCTCTTTCCCTGTCTCAGACTGTCTCTCTTGATTTTTTCCCCCTCCGAGGCTCTTGGGATGAAATCAAAGTGAGAGTTCGCAACAGCTCAGGTGGCTGGACTCCATTCAGCGCGTTCCCAAGAAAAACATGAGTATGACATTGACAAGCAGGAGGACTACAATCACGGCAAAAACGACTACAGTTTGCACATCCAGGGTCATGGTGCAATGCAGAACACTGTAGTGTTCCAGGTGGGGGGCCGGCAGATTGGGAGATGTCAATCTCTGTTCTGTCAGACTGTCCATACAGCCACCATGCTAAAAAGGAAAGGAGGAAGTCAGATGGTTAGGGAAGGTCTGGGTTTGGCCCCCGAGTCTGGTTCGGGGGAGGGAAGGGGGTTGGAGGCAGGGGCTCTTGCTTCCCTCCCCCTCGCGGGACTGGACTGATCTTTCTTCGCTAGCTGAGAAATCTTAGCTTGAGCTGAAGACAGCAGAGTCCAGCATTCTCTCTTGGGCGCCAATGAAAAAAATCAAAATCCTGCTTTTCAAAAAGAAAGGCAAAAAGAACCTATCGGTTCTCCAGAGCCTTCTGTCTGTCCGGGCATGCGTCCGTCTGTCTAGTTGGCTACCGGTCAGTCTCAGTCTCCCCTACTCTTTCTAGTTCATTAGCTTTCCTAAGATGCCTCGTCTGCTAGCTCTGTTAAAGGGATTCCAGGCTACCAACCACTCTTCCTAGCCTTTCCTAGCTGGCCCTCTCCCTCTCCTCTCCCCACCCCCACCTCAGCCGGTAGGTTGCCTTTTTATTCACGCCGGGACTGGGGGCGCCAGCGTGAGTCGCTGACAGAGACGCCGACAGGAGAACAAGCCAATAGCAGATGCAGCAGCTGCTCTGTTCGGTGCCCGGAGGCAAGACTTGAGCTGGTGTGCTAGCAGTAACAGCCAATCCGGAGAAGCCAAGGCTCACAGAGTCTCCTCTCTCTCCCTCCTCGGGAGCCACCAACAGTCAGTTTTTACGTGGGGGTGAAGAACTTGTGGAGGAAGGGAGGGTAAGATACTGAAGGACGAGGGAAAAGACTGAGAAAGGGGGAGGAAGCAAAGAGAATCAAATGAAAGGGAAATGGCATAAGAAAGAAGAAGGAGGAGGGCAGAGAGAGCATGTATGGGAAGCAGAAAAAGAAGGAAATTTGGAATAGGACAAAAGAAGAAATAGAGGATATGGTGAAGAAAGAGAAGGGTGAGGAAAAGCCAGGATAGAGGATGGAGAGAAGGGAGAAGGAATAGGAAATGCGGGTAGGTAGATAGGTAAGTTGGTGGGAGGCATAAAACTTGGGAGTCCCTCTGGAGCACAGGCCAATAAGAAGCAAATATGTGTTTGTCCACTGCCTAAACTAAATTACTCACAATCAGCAATAAAATGTCACAAATCAGTGCTGAGAACACAACCGTTGGAACACCAACTTAGCCACAATTCAATTCTCTTTGGCTTTCTCTGCTCTGGCTGCTCTGTCCTTCTCTGCTTATAGTTTCTTCATGCTACAGTTAACACGCACTCTCCCAGCCTTCAGAGTACGAAGAAGGAGAGCTAACTATGGGTAAAATAGTTGCTATATATAAACTCTGAAAAATCTTGCAATCATCGCTGTGTTCAGTGTTTACAACTCTGTGCCTACATCTAGAGGGAAAATGTCTTGAACTAGAGGCCAGAAGAGTTCAAATTGACTCCTAGTTTTTGACTGTGTAATTTTCAGGCAACTAATTTACCTTCTCTGGGCTTCCTTCTACATTCTGCTGCATAAGAAATAACTTTTCTGAGAGTAAAGTGCAATCCCAGAATTCCAACTGCAGAAGAATATGTGTAATTTCTACAACTGCCTGAGTCCTCAAGAAGGAAGAACTCTCATATATATATATATATATATATATATATATATATATATAATCTCTCCAAGCCTTTCATGTTTTTAGATTCCTATGACCTTCAGAGTCAATGGGTAGATAACAGGGGAGGGAAAAAAGAAAGTGGATTAGCTAGAGATCTAACAAACTTGATTTGCAACTGTTAGCATACGATGGATTCTTAACAGGAATGGGAACTGTTTGCTATTCTCTAGAAGTCTTTGAGACTCAGGCAGTCATTATCTTAATTAAATTATTGGAAATTCTGAATGGGTACAAGTCATAAATAAAATAGTCTCGAGCCCTTTGGGATAGAATAAACTCCAAATGAGACCACGCTTTACACATTTTAGCTCATAGAGCAGTCACTTGTGAATGATTCTTGAGAAAACAAAAACAAAAAGCCTGAATCAGATCAAATTTTTAGATCCAATTATCAATTACCAGACACACAGAGAACCAAAGGGGGTGGGGCTACTGCAGTACAGTGATTCTGATAATAAAATGTACACTGTGAGAAACTACAAGATCAATAATCCAGTTTTCACAAACAAATTTTGATCTCTTCACAAATAACTCAGTGGCCTGAGGTAGAATTTGGGCATATTAGGTACATGTGCATTTATGACATATGAAACACCTAGAAATCTGAACATAAATCAAATAATAATGTTGAAGAATTACTATTAAATATTTAGATATGACGATGGTGACTAACAAAATAGGAGGACTAAAGGTAAACCTTTGTGATCTTGGATATGGTGTCTTAATTACGGCAAAAGCACAAGCCACCAAGGAGAAATTAGTTAAATTTAGTTAAAATTAGTTAACAGCATCCAAATTTAAAACTACTGTCTTCAAAGGATGCTATCATATGTGTGGAACCCCCCCACACACACACACACCAAAAGAGAGAAATCCTTGCAAATAGCATCTGACTGGAGACTTGTATCTAGAATAAACAACGAGTTCTTACAACTCCCCAAAAGAAATATGACTCAAGGGTTGGTGGGATGGCTCAGAAAGCAAAGCTCTTGATGAGCAATCCTAACAAATTTGATCCCCAGAGCCCATGAAAAGATAGGAGACGGGAAGCAACTCCACAAATTCGTCCTCTGCCTTCCGCGTGCATGCCACAGCATACACACTCACACAATAATAATAATTTTGAAAAAGAACTATGAGCCAGCTAGGTAGCTCAGCAGACAAAAGTGCTTACATCCATCCAATCCTGATGGACTGTTCTACATCCCTGGAACCCACACATTTAAAGGAAAGAACCAATTCTCACAAGCGTCCTCTGACCTTCCCATGCCCCTCCAATACATTATAAATAAAATATAATAAATATAATGTAGTACAATCATTAAAAAGAAATATAACCCAATTTAAAACTCATCAAAGGATCTGAATAGCATTTATCCAAAGAAATGGTCAATTAATACATGAAAAGATGTTCAACATGGTTAGCCATCAGGGAAATTCAAATCAAATACGGGAAATGCAAATACAGGATATTCATTACATCATTTTTGGCAATGAGATACAAATTTACACTCACTGTAACAGTTTAAAACAAAATGCCAGATAATGAGCTTAGGGGTATAGCTAGGTGGCAAAGAGCTTGCCTGGGATGCAGGAGACCCTGGGTTGGAACCTAGAAATACCAAAAACTAGAACTTTCATACAGTTGATAGGAATAAAAAATGATGCAGACAGTTTGTGAAATAGTCTAAAAGTTCCTCCAAGTTAAAAAAAAATTAGAATTAGCATCTGATTAAAAAAAAACTCCACTCCTAGATATATACATAAGATAAAGGAAAACAAGTCCACACACAAATTCATATATAAATGTTCATAGCAACATTATTCATAATAGCCAAAAGACCAAAATAGTTTAAGCAGTTGAATGGTATACATTTATTCAATGAAATATTATTCAACCATAAAAAGAAATATTGCTTATTTGTGATTCCGTTAATCTGAAACACTCATGTATTTAAGGTAATGCTATTTAGCAAAGTATCTATTTCAGTTATATACAAATATAAATGCAAATATTAGTTTGTGATGTGAAATGCACATTTTTGATAAGTAATAGCCAAAACAATTTGACATCTACTTTTGTAAAAAAGAGACATGGTTTCTTTATTATGTGCCTCAGGCTGTCGCAGAGAGCCGCCCTACCTCCAACTGCTGGGATTAAAGGTATGCACTACCACACCCAGCTTGAAATCTGCTCTTAGATTGTTAAAACAAATACAGACTCTCATGACTGCTATATTCCATATAACTAGAATTTTCCTCTAAAGAGTTCATCCTTATCCAGTTCTACTTCTGTGCTGGCTACTTTTCAATTTGCTATAACCAAAGTCATCTGGGAATTAGAAACCTCCGTTGAAGAATTGCCTGGTCAGATTTACCTGTAAGCCTGTCTGTGGGACATTATCTTGAATGCTAACTGATGTAGGAGGGACCAGAACGTTGGGCAATACCATTCCTAGACAGGTGTACCTACACTATATAAGAACACTAGGTGAGAACAGGTTTCCAAAAGCCAGCTAACTGCCAGGGACTGGTCCTGATCTCACTGCTAGGAGCCATACAAAGAGACCAAGCTATACAACTGTCAAACACATGCAGTCAGTCCCATGCAAGCAAGCTCCCTAACTGTTGGTCCAGTGACCAGGAGCACAGGTCCGCTGTCTCTGTGGGTTCCTAGTCATTAGTGAATCCCTAGATCCTACAATCCCTCTTCCCTTTCTTCAGCGGGAGCTTAGCCCAGTGCCTGGCTGTGAATGCGTTCCCCAAACTGGATTGGATTACCTTGCCCAGCCTTGATGCAAGGGGAGGAGCTAGGTCCTGCCTCAGTTGAGTGCCAGGCTTTGTTCAAGTCCATGGGAGGCCAGCCCCTTTCTGAATGGGGACAGAGGAGGAGTGGAAGGGGAGGAGGGTAGATGGGGAGCACGGGGGGGGGGGGGGGGACAACTGAGAAGAGCCGAGAGAGGGTAAACTGCGTTGGTAGGTAAAAGAAATGAAAAAAGTTATTTAAATAATTTTTTTAAAAAAATTTAAAAATAGAAAGAAAGGTAGCTGAGCATAAGCCACTGAACAAGCTAGAAAGCAGCATTTCTACCTCCTGATTTCTGCCTGAGTTTCTGTCTGTCTTCTCTCAGAGACTGACTGTGCCCCAGACGTGTAAGATGAAACAAACCTTATCATTATCTAAGTTGACTGTGTTTGCCATATGGAGCAGAAGAAAACTAGAACGACTTCCTCCCTTTCTCTGACCCCTCACCCTATGATAACCCAGCTTTATCCCTAGGTTTCCATAGAAACAACTTCTTGGGAAAGTTTCAACCCCTGTCTTTCTCCTATGGCTTCCTCTCTTTCCTAAAATGTCCCACTGCCTTAAAGACACCATTTACACGACCTGTCTTCAGTTTGCACCTGGGCTTTTCCGCATCTAGTCATTAATGTCGCGGCTTCTCCAAATCCTTTTAATTTCAGCTCTTTTAGCCTCTCAATTCCATACTGCTCTTCAATTCTCCCGAAGCTTGACTTGCCACCTACATTACACACTCATACACTTCCTTTCAACAAATTCGTTGGGCACAGTGGAAGATAAAACAGACAGCGGCCTTTGATTACAGCTCAGCAGATAACTTACGTCTCTGGTGTTGCTACTCAAGGAGCTCTCCTGAAGTCCAGGATGAGACTCCAACTGCTTTCTCATCGTGTCCTTCTAAATGTCTCACAGGTACCTCAAAGTTAATAAGTCGAAAGAACAAAGTCATCTCTCTCTACTGCTGACAGCATTATTCTTCCCCTTCAGTTTCCTGCCTCTTGAGGATGGCATTTACACAACAAAATAGCTAGAAACAATTCGTACATCCTGTCTCTCCTTCATGTCTCCAAAAAGTACCCGGTATCCAGAATCCATTGATTTCCTTCACCCTCAATTTCTTTCTTATTTGTCTCTTTTGCTTCCTCTTGCTACTACCTTTTCAAGGGTTCTTCTTCATCTCTGGTCTATTACCATCCATTACCTGGTCCCTAGTGTGACTCTGCCTCCTCAGCTCTGCCTCTACTCTCTGGCCCAAATTATCTCTCTCAAAGGAATTTTGTTCTTATTAATCCTATGATGGATAATGTGGATTATACTCTAAGGTAAAGATTGTTTTTGTATATAGCCAGAAAGCTCAGAAAAACAAATCCAAAAACTACTCAACAAACTCTCTCCTTTTCCAGACTCCATGGTAGCCAGCATTGTGGATGTGCTAATAGGAGATTTGAAGGTAGAACCCTGGATCATTTCTGCTTCTGTTCCCAAATACCATGGTGAGGACACTGGAGATTTCTGTAGCTTTCTTACTATAAATCCTAGTGCCTGGTGATTATCTCTGCACTTTCTGAGACCCAGAGAATGGGCCATTTTTCTTTATCTGGAAGATATGAAATAGTCAAAACAATGGCAGCATCTTGATTTTTGAGAAAGCAGATAAAGTAAAGCAATCCCAGAATCCTTGATGCCACACCTTGCCCCTTGTTGCAGAGGTAGGAATTACTCTGGCAAGGTTCTGGGAGTCAATCTTGCAAGCGCAGCTCCAACCTTGCCTTTCCAGCCCATGCATCAATTTGGTAAACCCTTGATTTTTCTATATTAAGACACGTTCTGCTGAAAACAACTAACATGCTTCATTTCTTCCAGCTGAGACTCAACTTACATAATTCCTTAGCGCTAATGCCTTCAGTGGCTCCCCACTGCTCTTAATGACAAATTCTAGAGCTGACATACAATGTCCTGCCCACACGGTATTCTTTGATCTCATTAACTTCAGCTTTTACGAGGGCACTTGCATTTTCTATTTCACAGTTACACAGAACCTACAGGGGTTCTGGTACTCTACCAGGTTTTTCTGGCCTCACAGCCTAGGTAAATTGTTGCCGTCTTCCCATTCCCTGATTTAAAGCTCAGTTCAGGTGTCGCCTCCTCCAAACAGGCTTTCTCTAACCATAGTTTCTTCAACCATGTTCATTACGGTGTCTAACATCTATCAAGTACTTCATAATCATTTATTAAATGCAAGGATGTTGCCTTCATCCACCAGCCTCTGCTCAAAGAGTTATATCTTCTGACAAGAGAAGCAAGGCCTTGTGGGATCACAGAGAAAAATATAGCAAGCAGAGTAGACCCGAGAAATTGTTGCTACCACGTCAGGCACCATTCTGTTGTAATATGAGTGGCGGGGCTGCATCCCCAGCACACCGGCCGCCTGGCTAGCTTATGCCCGAAATAACAACACACAAACTGTATTCATTTAAACACTGCTTGGCCCATTTCTATCTAGCCTCTTCTAGGCTAATTCTCGCACCTGGACTAGCCCATTTCTAATTATCTGTGTAGCCCATGAGGTGGCTTACCAGGGAGAGTCTAGCCTACGTCCATCCTGGGTCGGAGCTTCATCGCGTGTGCCTCAGAGAGCAGAGCTATCCCCGTGTCCGCCCAGGAGAGGGGAGCATGGCGTCTCTGCTCCAGAGAGCAGAGCTGTCGAGTCTGAGCTCACTTCTTCCTCCCAGCATTCTGTTCTGTTTACTCCTCCCATCTATGTTTTAACCTATGAGGGCAAGCAGTTTCTTTATTACTTAACCAATGACCTTCCTCCATCACTTTAAATATTCCATCTTTTGTGAATTGAAAAAACAATCTGTTCAAGATTACGTGGATAACTATTGGCAGAATAAAAACCAAAACTTTTTGACTATGCCATAAAGGTATAGGTAACTTGTATTCAAAATGTAAAACAAAAACTCCTCTCATTTTAAATAGCAATAGTTTCCAGCCCAATTCAGGCTTTCTGCTATTAAGTATGAAGGGTTCTGAGGCTCTCTTGTCTTCTGCAATGTCATGGTTCCCTACTTTCAACTCCAATATTCACAATGATGAGAAAATTCTTCCCTCCAGAGATAGCTGCTAAACCTTTGGGTAAATCTCAGTTGGTAGGTACCACTTTGAGACAGATATTTTTACTACTCTCACAGCTATGGATGAAAAGGTGTTCATTCATGAGAGGATGAGGGATATAAATATTTCCAAATTCATGTTATTTCTTAGGACCCATATTCAGTTACACAGAGAATGATAAAAGTTAACACTTATTAAGTACATGTTCTGTGCCAGGTACTATTCTAAGCCCTTTTTTTGTTTTTATTTAAATTCTCAGAACCTTATGAAACATAATAATAATAATGTATCTATTCTAGATGTATGAAAACTGAAACAAAGTGAATCAAATAACTTGTCCAATGTCACATTGCTAGCAACAGTCAAATATAAATACAAACAATATAGCTCCTTTACATGATAAGGTATCTCCTGGGTCCTGGGGATAAATTGCTTCAATGTTCTAAACTGGGCTTTGTTCTGGGAAGGTCATTAATAACAGGCCAGAAAATGGAGTTTATCCCAATTAGGAATTTTCAGAAGCACGATTCAAGAATCCTGTAACTTGACATCACAGAGCTGCAGTCCAACCCCCTTGACATGGACTGAGCATTGATCAATCAGAAAGGCCTTTAACTACAGGAGTCTGATTTGCATGGCAGAAACTGCACAACTAGAAATCACATACAGTGTGGATCATTCTAGCCTCCCAGAACTATGTACTGGCCAATCTAGACAGTCCTTAGTACAACGACCCAATTTACATGCCAGGAAACTGCACGTCTTCCAAATAGAGACAACATCCCACATGCCCCGAAGTCCCCCGTTCCCACCCATCAGGACCCCCCTGCCCTAAATTGCAAGTAGCATTCTAGATAATACCCTGCCCACTGTCTTCTTCCGGTGTAGCTACTAAACGATTCTTCTTATTCTGATCTAAATGGTGAATCCCTTCCTGTCTCTGTACTGCCTAGACGCACACTCAGTCCAGTACAGGTTTCACTGTTCTACTCTCCCAGATCCAGAAAATGTCTAGGCATGAAGCCTTTCTTTCTGGCAGCTCAAAGTTCATTTCTGATTGGTTTTGGTTGATCATGTTTCAAACAGATCCCAAAGTCCCACTTCTGCCAGAAAGCGATCTCAAGAAAAGTTTCACATTTTACCTTGACCCCTCCCACATTCTACCCACTCGTCATTTAAACCCCCAGCCTGGCCTACTCGTTAACTCTTGATGCTTGTTGCAATCAGTCTACAAATACTGAATCCATTTGTCCATGTTACCTATGTTACTAGAAGCTCTTGGACTTTTATGTCTGTCCATTCTGTTTATGAGAATCAACTTCTGAAGAACAAGAACACCTGTTTAACTATTCAGCACAGATATCTGCACTACTCTAAAATGAGCCCAATTCGATAAGCAGTTACTCTGACAGCTAACAAGGTTCTCAGAAAGCTTGCATTCTCATGGAGAAGACAATCAATGATGTACAGAATTTAAATGCTATATGTTAAGTGTTCCAAGCACAGTCAGATAATTAATGAAGTTGTTAATGATTAGAGAGTGAGTTGTAGAATTTAATGATCAAGGAGAAAAAATAGACTATTTCAATGTTCCTACATAGAAATCTAGTGAAGCAAGAGTAGGACATACATTCGGCACACATGGTACTGGGCACACATGGTACTGGGCACACATGGTACTGGGCACACATGGTACTGGGCACACATGGCACTGGGCACACATGGTACTGGGCACACATGGTACTGGGCACACATGGTACTGGGCACACATGGTACTGGGCACACATGGTACTGGGCACACATGGTACTGGGCACACATGGCACTGGGCACACATGGTACTGGGCACACATGGTACTGGGCACACATGGTACTGGGCACACATGGTACTGGGCACACATGGTACTGGGCACACATGGCACTGGGCACACATGGTACTGGGCACACATGGTACTGGGCACACATGGTACTGGGCACACATGGTACTGGGCACACACACATGGTACTGGGCACACATGGTACTGGGCACACATGGTACTGGGCACACATGGTACTGGGCACAGATGGCACTGGGCACACATGGCACTGGGCACAGATGGTACTGGGCACACATGGTACTGGGCACACATGGTACTGGGCACACATGGTACTGGGCACACATGGTACTGGGCACACATGGCACTGGGCACACATGGTACTGGGCACACACACATGGTACTGGGCACACATGGTACTGGGCACACATGGTACTGGGCACACATGGTACTGGGCTTAAACATATTTTTATTGAATTACCTGCAGAAGTCATAGGAGATGGAATTGTTATCATTATTTTAAAGAGGAAGAAATTACATCTAAGTGTTTATGTCATTTGGTCACATCCACATAGGCATAATATAGAAACAGAAGGACTCGAACTGAAATTTGTTTTCAAAGTCTACTCTTTTCTCTGATACATTTCCAAGTGATAGTTCTCAAGTGTTTTTAAGTCATCTATTAGCGATTCAAACTCGAATCCCTCCTAAACACTTTCCCCTATACAATACTTTCCACAAAGAGAAATGGAACATCTATTTTGCATTTTTTGTTATCCGTGCACACATTTGTCTGCATGTGTGCATGCTTACCTGTGTACAAGTGCCTGCAGAGGCCAGAAGATGATATCAGATCTCCTGGAGCTTGAATTAAAGGGGATTGTGAGCCACTCAGTTGAGGTACTGGGAGCCTAACTCCAGTCCTTTGCAAGAGAACAAGTGCTCTTAATCAGCACATCTCTCCAGCCCCAAACACCATCACTTCTCCCAAGGTTTGCTGCTTTTCATTGGGTATCTTTCAGAGCACGTATCCAAGAATCACAATGGAAGAGACAAAGGAGAACACTCACCTTCCTTTCTATTCTTCAGTAAAAAGAATTCATCAAAATAGTTGATGTTCAAAGGTGCACCCGCAATGCCTTGAGTAGCTCATCACAGAATGTAGATTTTAAAAAACTAAAGCTTTCACATAGAAGTCAGAAGTTCAACCTCTGTTTCTTGGGAGCTTTGTATCTTCCAACATGTCCTTAATGTTCCTTTTTCTCAAAAACCTTTTCAGCGCTAGCTGAAAATAAGCACTGATTGTTTAAGTCCTCAGCAATTTGGCTGAAGGTGGAACAGGCATGGCCTTGGATGCGAGGTGGTTCCCTAAACACAAGATGATGAATCACTACTTTGAGTAAAACAAATAGATTGCCTCTAATTAGATGGTGGTGGGCAGAGTTTTGGAGAGTAATCAAAGAAGGGGAATGAACTGGACACTCTATGATCACCTTTCTCCTGACTATCTACAAATTTAGCTCTTTCGCCTCCTCAAAATTTTCCTATCCTGACCACTTTCTCTAACATTGTATGCCACTGCCTAACTCTTTAGCTTGCTTTTCCCTTAAAAACCTCGCTATGACCTGAACTATTACACAATTCTTTGCTTATTGATTTATTGTCTCCCTTTTATAAAATGTAAGCTCCATGAAGGCAGAGACTAGTTTCTTTCTTTCTTTTTTTTTTTCGGTTTTTCGAGACAGGGTTTCTCTGTGGTTTTGGAGCCTGTCCTGGAACTAGCTCTTGTAGACCAGGCTGGTCTCGAACTCACAGAGATCCGCCTGCCTCTGCCTCCCAAGTGCTGGGATTTAGGCGTGCGCCACCACCGCCCGACACCAGAAACTAGTTTCCTAACTGCTCTACTCTGCACTCAAAATTTACTTAGCACTCAGCAAATACAGATTTAGGGACTGAACAACTAAATGAGCAAATGACTAAGTGGAAAAAGGACAAAGTACAGGACTCTTGAAAGCAGGATATACAGAATGTCCATCATAGAAAGCATTCTCAGCTGCAGCTTGGGAATACCAGCCTTTGCTTCACAGGTCTTCCTGGCCCCTGTAAGAGCCTTGGATAGTAAGAACTCCACAAGGAACTAAAGGAGCAGACTACAGGCTGAGAACTGCAGAACCTCTTCAGTTTTCTTTTCCCTGCTGACCAGTAGGAGGTCTTTCTTCAGGAAACTGCTTCCTATACCGCCCTCCTGTGGCCAGCAGGCATGAAGAAGCATATGAATAAATACAGAAGAGCAGCAATTTCCTCCTGTTCCTTTGCTTAGATCTATTTCAATCCTATTTCACATTTATTTTCGGCCAATTTCAGTTCTATTTCAAACAAGCTTGTAGGCCAGGCCATCTGTCTCTACTCAGGGTACAGAGAAGACTTGTTAGAAAAGAATAGTAAAGATCTAAAAGGCCTCGCAGAGGACAAACAATGCTTTCCTCTAGGATTGTGCTCTTTCTGGGGTAGCCAAAACCTTATTTGTATCCATTCAAGACTGAAATGGACAGAGAGTGCATCTGTCAATATCAGGACTGAATGTTTAGTTTTGGAGCCCAAGCTCCTAGACAGTTCCATTGTTGGTCCTCATGACTCATTCAGCCAGCTACCGCTCTCTAACCTTGTTGCCTCGGTTTTATTTGCAGGCTTCTTTTCAGCTCTAAGACACTGGATGAACATTCAGGACACCAAGCACTCATCATTAAATTAGTCATAGAATTTTGCTAATAAGAGAAACTAAACAAGAATTACATAAAAGAGGAGGAGTTGGGGTTAACACGACCAAAATAAGTTGTATGAAATTCTCAAAGAATTAATGAAATGTTTTTAAATAATAAGTAGTTAGTTTTAAATAAATAAGTAGTGAGTCAGATTATATAAATAAGCTGAAAGTGGAGTAGGAGGAAGACAATTAGTTCAGCTGAAGAGTTTTTCAGGAGCTGGATGATATGTGAGGGAAGCTAAGGAACTGGGTTTGGAAATTTCTGTAGTTTGCTGAAGCCCAAGACAGCTCTGCAACCATATCCTGAGCGAACCTGTTAAGAGAAGCCTGGATCCAACCAACGCTTGGGGAAAATATGTTTGCAAGACAGCGGTTTCTAGAAATCCATGAGTGTCCAGGTAAACCTGCAGAAGCTCTCAGTAGACTGACAAGAGGAGGCCATGCAGATTTGGCATGTTAAAGCAGCATGGTACACAGCAGTATTGTGCTGTATGATCTTTTGGATAAAAAGGAGGAGGAATAATGCTTCCTCTGCTCATATCTAAAGTTTAAAATTCTAGAAAGATACATAAAAAGCTATAATGCAGGTGACCTACCCTATAGTAGGTAGAGAAACAATACCAATTTCCTCATTTTTATAGTTTGATTATGTTTGACCATGAAAATATATTATTTATTCAAAAAGTAAATATAAAAAGTGTTAAGTTTGCTGAGTAACCTTAAGTCTCCCCCTCTCTGTTTCTCTATCTCAACAATTCGCTTAGCTAAGCTAAGAAAAACTCCTAGACTTAGAAGCAGAATATATGGTTAAGAATACAAACTTTAGGACTAGGAAGATGACTCAGTGGTAAAGTGCTTGTCATCAAGCCATACGGACCTGAGTTCAGTTCTCCAATATTCACATAAAAATCTGGGTGTGGTAATGTGTATCTGTAATACTATCACTGGGGAGGCAGAGACAGAAGGACCCCTGAAGCTTGTTTGCCACCTAGTATTCATGAATGGGGCATCTACAGGTTTAGCAAGAGACCCAATATCGACCTCTGGAGCCAACCATCTGAGATTCAACCTTCCTTCTTCTGTATACTGCTGATTATATGACCTTTAAGCAAGCTACTTAGTGTCCTTGGCTCTTATTTTGCGCATGCTTAAAATAGAGAGAAGGATTTAATATTAAGTATTCTTCCTACCCTTCGTTCTAAGCAAGCACAATAGCTACCGTTGCTTTTATGTCTCATCTGCAAAGCATGGAGGTTATTATGGTTGTTTGTGGGGGGTTAGCGATGGTACACGTGATGTGAAACACTCAAAAGATTTCTGACATGTAAGACTACAGTAAGTGCTAGTAAATAATATTATTTAAGGATTAGAATACAATCTCTGCCCTTAACTTCAGGCAAATAATACATTCCGTGAGCTTCAATTTCCTCATCTATAAATAGAAGACCCAAATAATACCTGCCAAAGAGATAATGACACAATGGATTTAAGTGCACCCTATGGAATAAAATATATTCAGTTAGGAAGTCAAGCATTGCCACAGAAAAAACAGAGAGTCGTGCTAAATGAAGATTCCAGCTGCTCAAGATTCTCCATTTCCACTTCCAGCATTCAGAATGAGGTTACCACTAACAGACAAATGACAGTCCTTAAAGGCACTGAATCAACTATATTAGCATCAGAAAATGAGTACCAGATTTTGCTTCCTAAAAGCAAGTCAACAAGAAGGACTACACCACAGTGCCAGCCATTCCACTTACAGATGATACAGTGTTTTCTGGAGACTGTTCCTATTTCTCGGAGGTGCTTAGGCTCAATGCTACCCCAACTTCCTTTAGCTGCTTACAAAAAAGGAGAGAAGGAAATGGCACAAGTATAAAAGGCTCACATACACCTGATTCGCAAAGAGAAAAACAGTCACTTAATTAAGGCCATCAATTCTCTCGATCCTAGCAGCCAGCTCTTAGAGTTTCACATATAAGGCCCTTGCATATACATTTCTGCTTTGTACTTCACAGTAGCCTGAGGAGTCATGGTTCTCGGTTTAGAAGTAAGAATGTGACTTACCACTTCTCCTACCCACTGCTTTATGGAATTGGAAAGAACAACAGATTAAGAGCCAGAAAAGACAGTTCTAGGAAACGTGCTTTGGAATCCATACAACTCTATACATTTGGAATTTGAAAAGACTGCAATATCAGGGTCAAACACAAAACCGAAGTTTCCATCCTCTAGGCAAAAACTGGTGCTTGTTATGGTTTCAATATAAAATGTTCTCAACAAGCTCATCATGTTGAATGTTTGGTCCCCAGCTGGTAGCACTATTTTGGGAGCTGATAGGATCTCTAGGAGATGGGACCTAGCTAGAGGCATGATTTTGAAGGTTATTCATCCCTACACTTTTTTTTGTTCTGCTTTTGTTTGGGGGGAGGGATTAGAGACAGGGTTTCAGTATATAGCCCTGGCTGTCCTTCCAACTCTGTAGACCAGGCTAGCCTTGACCTCACAAAGATCCTTCTGCTTCTGCCTGCCAAGTTCTGGGGTTAAAGCGCCACCACCACCCGGCTTGTTCTGCGTTTTGTCAGTAATGCGATAAATGCCCTCCTTTGCTCATATCCCTGTTACCATGATATTCTGCATCAAAATCCCAGAACTGATGAAGTTAAGGACCATGGACTCTCCTCTAAAACCCTGAGCCAAAATAAACCCTTCCTCCCTTAAGTTGCTTCTGTCAAGTATTTGGTCACAATGGCAAAAAAAGCAACTAACATGGTGACTAGCAGAGCAGGAAAATGAACACCAAATAGAGAGCTCCAGAAAAGAATCCCCCAAGAAGAGCTAGCTGCACCTTCTATTTAAATAGGATACTGTGGGCCTGCAAAATGTCTCAGTAGGTAAAAGTCCTCGATGCCAAGACTGACAGACTGACTTTGATCCCCTGGGAAAACTGACTTCTGTAAGTTGTCTTCTAACCACCACAAGGGGTCATGGCATTAGCACACATGTGCACACATGTGCACACACACATATATAAATAAATAAATGGATCAAAATTTTAATGAATTTTGCAGCTTCCTAGAAACTATGACTTTTATTGTGTACCAGTTTTGTGGCGATCTTGTGAGGGAAGTACAGCAAGAAACAGGAACCTAAAAATGTAACTACCCACACACAAACGTTTTTATCATTCTGCCCTGTTCTATTTTTCACTCCTTAGTTCTTAGAACTCCCATAATTTTTAAATTTGTTTTATTTTTACCTTTTAAAGGTTTTGTCTGCTTTTGCTTTATTCACTGTATAGTACCTAGAATAAGTACATAACAGATACTCAATAATATTACTGAATGTATAAATAGAGGGATATTTACACGTGGGGGGATGTGGGGGAGGGAGAGAGAAAAGCCTCCTTTTACATATGGATAAACTGGTATCCGGCGGTCTTAAGCAAATTTCCCTGGAAGAATTTCTGAAGCTTCCAGTCTTAGCCTATTGCCCTCACCTCACCGCATATCCGGTTCAGTAGCGTTTCACCTGTGCAAAAACAGTTCTTTCAAATCCGTTTGCCCTCTCTTGAATCAAAGGTAACCTACAGTTTTCCCCTTTTATCGGCACACTTATCCATTCTACAAACATATACAAAATGTCTGCTGTGTATTCAAAAGTCACTTAGACACACCTAATTGTGTGTGCATGCACACACGCCAGCACACACACACACACACACAATTGCCTTTACATACATGCATATGAATACACATACACACAGAGATGGGTCTCAGGAACACTTGAAGGGTCATTATGAAAGCTGTGTACTGCAGGCCTGACTCTGGAGAGTCAAATTAATTGTAGCCTTGGAAAAGCAGAGACAAAACATCTCAGTTTCAACCTTAGGGGTACTATCATGAACACTTACAATTTAGAAGAGGGGTCCAGAGATAATTGGCCAAACAGTATTCCAAATATTTTGCTGAAAGTGTTTTTCTGGATTATTAACTCTTCAGTTTAGCTACCTTGCAGATTTGGGACTTCCAGATCCATAGTTATATGAACCAATTTCTTAAAACTAAATCTCTCTTTCTTACCACTCCTTGCCCTCTCATCTCCAGAGAAGCCTAGATAATAAAGAAACTGAAGCATTAAAAGATTTAAATGATTGACCAAAATTACACAGCTGGTCGGGGGGGAGAACCAAAAATTCTAACTCCAGTACTATTTTTACCTTGCCCTACAGCTCTTAGTTAATCCAGTAGAAAGCTCCTTTGATTCCATCCTTGAAATGAATATCAGCCTGTCCTCCTTTATTCTGCTCTACTATTTCTGCCAGTCTTTCAACTGAGCTCGGCTTCTCCACTTTCAACTCTCCTATTCATTCTCTCTATAGTCCATAAAAGTCATCTTCTCCAATTATAAAGTAGCACCAAGTAATATCTACACACTGTATTGCATTGAGACTAAACAGTGTTTGTTAGATGCCCAATATTACCATGCACACTCTGGAGCATGTTAATTCACTTAATTCGCACAGTAATCCTATGGCAATGAAAGGTTAGGTTACATGCTACAAGGCACCTAGTTAAGATGTGATGGAGTCAGAATGTGAATCCAGGCACTCTACTTCTTTTTCTTTCTTTCTTTGAATTTTTTTTCAAAAGTTTTTTTTTGTCATTTTACATACCAACCACAGTTCCCCCTCCCTCTCCTCCTCCTGCTACTCCCCCACTTCCCCCCCAAACCCCCCATCTACTCCTCAGAAAGGGTAAGGCCTCCCTTGGAGAGTCTACAAAGTCTGGCATGTCAAGTTAAGGCAGGATCAAGATTCTCTCCCCTGTATCGAGGCTGAGTAAAGTATCCTTCCATAGGGAATGGGCTCCAAAAAACCAGTTCATGCACTGGGCATCCATGCATGTCTCTCTTAGTGTCCTCCTTATTACCTAGCTTCCTAGGGGTTATGGATTGTAGCCTGGTTATCCTTTTCTTTACATCTAATATCCACTTATGAGTGAGTAGATACCATGTTTGTATTTCTGAGTCTGGGGTACATCACTCAAGATTGTTGTTTTCTAGTTCCATATGCTCAAGCACTCTACTTCTGGAGTCCACATTATTGGCCACCTAACCACCCCACCCTCAAGTACAGCCAATATACATCATCTCTAAGCTTACACAGTCCTACATGAGACAATACATGCATGATTGCTTTCATATCTTTCTACTTACCTCCCTCTTGCCTTGGATTTTGGTCACAATGGTCTTTCCAAAGTATGTCACACTGTGTCAACTGGAAGGCTTTTGTATTTGCTATTCTTGCTGCCTTCTTTCAGCTCAGAAAACTCACCATCTCCCTTGTTTTTTCTTGCAATCCAAATGCATCAAGATTTTTTTTTCCTCAAATCCCTACACAGCTGACTCAGCTTAAATGTCACTTTTTGGCATGTCAGGCAAGTGCTTTAATAGGTTCTCTCCATCATGCCAATAGAACCTCTTAGAGACAGCTTAATGCATTTCTGTTCCCCATTATCTGGTTTCTATTAGTTAATAGCTTAGTCACTTGTACAACTAGTCATGTTATAAAACACCCACATTGTGTTACTCAGTTTCATCAGTGTAACAAAAAAAAAAAAAACAACTTGGGCCTTCTTGGTCTCTCTTTAAACAAAGAATCCAGGAAGCCTTCGGATGAAGGAAGAATTTTTTTCCTTATAAATTAATTATGGCTGGATCTCTTCACATTTAAAGAAGAGGAATTTGAGGTCTGCTCTTCTAAGATATGAATTCAGGGAAGTAGAAAATATTTTACCCTGTCCACCAAAATGTGTCCCCTGTGACCTATAAGGAATAATACATGTTCCTCCTGCAGGTAAAGAGTAGCATTGTTTATACAGTTCTTTCTTGGCTCTACTCGGCTTTACTAATGTGATTCTCAATAGCCGAGCAGGATGACAGTTCAATATGTCACTGTGTCTGAATTTTTGGTCAAACATTAATTTGGGTTTGTCTATGAGGGCATTTCTGGCTATAATTAACATTTGAGTCAGCAGATTACATAAAGCGCACTGCTTATTCTGATGTGTGTGGGCCTCATATAATCAGTTGAAGATAATAACCCAGCTGACTATGGACTGAAACTTCTGAAACGATGAATACAAATAAATCCTTCCACCCAAATAGTTGAGCAACATACCAGAGCATCCAGAAGCTACTTCTATGGCATATTGTCTCATAGATTATTTGTTTTATGCTTTATCTTCAGCTTAGAATGCCTATGATTCTTAGTACCCTACCGCACGCCAACTCTGCTATCTAAGAAGCTTAAAAGTATCACTTAAATACATCTTTTAATCAAAGTCCAGTCTAGTCCTCTTTAACCTTGTACTCCTGGATTTCTGATAATTATCTTCTTGATACTTACAGTGCTCAGCCCAGGTTGGATGCATTTCTTCTCTAGTCACTCAAAAACACCTTAAAGGGCTTGAGAGATGGCTCAGTTGCTAAGAGCACTTGCAGCTCATACACAGGACATGGATTCACTTTAGAGCACCCATAAGGCAGTGCACAACTATCTGTAACTCCATTTTCAGGTGGTTTGAGACCCTCTTCTGGCTTCTTCAGGCACACAGTGGTGCATGTACATCTATGAATTCGTATCCATAAAGAAATAAGTAAATCGATCCATCCACAGGTCCCTTATAGGCTACCTCCACTACCCTAATCTACTCTTATTTCCTCCTTCAGGGTCTAGCCTGATATGGTTCACTTTGTAACAGGCAGAGACCACTACAGAAAACCACAACCAATCAAAATGCAGTGCTGTAGAACTCAGTTCCAATGAGTAACATCTACAAATGACCCCACACCTAAGGTTCGGGGAACATTGTGGAGGATGGGACAGAAAGATTGGAAAAGACAATCAGGGAGTTTGCTGTGAGGCTGTGTCTCCTAGGAATGACAGAAGCTAGACCCATACAGTCTCAACCACATGACTGCTCAAATATGAATAGAACAAGGACAGTACCAGTGGATGTGCCAAAGTGGATGGGGAAAAGACCACAAGGACCCAAAGCTACACAAAGAACTATGGGCAGCTGAGGAAAGCTGAGAGCGGGGAAAGTGGTCTCCAAAGAAGAGGACATCCATTGGTTGTCCAGGATGAAATAGCACTAAAACATACATACAATTAACATTATATAGACTGAACAGGTTATATTTAGGGGTGTGTGTGTGTGTGTGCGCGCGCGTGCGTGTGTGTAATAATAATGAATGAAAAAAGACCCATGAATTCAAAGGAGAGCTGGAAGGGATACATATGAGGGTTTGGAGGGAAAAAAGGGGAAGGGGAAATGTAATTATAATTTCAAAAATAAACGAGTATAGAAATAGTTCTTAATAAAAAATAGTTTTAAGCACGTTGAAAACATAATTCAAATCTTGTTTTGATTGGGTCATATTTTCCGTTTTATATAGTACCTTAGAAATCACAGCCAGTTGATCAACATTCATTTTCCTTAATGAGGCCTATTAAAATCTATCACATAACAAATTATGGATGGAATACTTTATAAAAATAAAAACAGGTATCAAAACTTTTGAAGTAAAGGGAATTATCTGTGTCTGTACTCTCTCTTTCAAGGTCACAACGAAGCAAGGGCATGTCACCTGGCAGCACTCACTGGACTCAGTGGATGCAAAAATGAATACATGAAGTTGGGAGGGAGACATGGTGGCGGAGGGTCTGAAAAGAATGCTAATGGAGACAATGGATGTGGATATGATCAAAACACATTGTTTACATGTATGTTACTCTCAAAGGATAAATTATACATATTTAATGGTAGAAATGTGCTGCAACATTGTTGTTAGTCAGTGCTAACAACTGTAGTCATAACTGGCCATTAATAAGAGACACAAAAGAATCTATTGCAGACATACAAAACGAGGCTTTATATATGTAGCAATAGACAAAAATTCTCCAAAAAATATAGTTAAATGAAAAGGAGGAGAGTCTACATTGCTATATATATATATATGAAGTAAAGAAAAATGTGTGTTGCATATGTATGTACTTGTAAAGGCAAAGACTATCTCTTCTTGAATGCCCAAGAGATTGATAACAGTAGTCACCTCTAGGTAAAGTAACAAAGTAGAGGGTTTCAGCAAAGAAAGGAGACACACTATTCATCATAAAAATGTCTCATTCCATACCTCAAGCTGGCTTAGAACTCTCTATGTAGTCAGGTTTGACAAGAACTTGTAGTAGTTCCCCTAAGTCTCCTGAGCACTGAGATTATAGACATGGACCACCACACACAACTGCTTTATTTCTCGAATTCTGTACCCTGCACATGTATTAACTTATCCAAAATAAAGTTATTTTTTCATCCACCAATGACATAGAAAAGAAAACATATTGAGTTATTACTAAGTGTTGACATGTCAATTTTCAACTTTTCCCCCTTTCAATTAAGTATATGCCTTGGAGATTTTTATGCATTACTATATATAGAGAACTGCCTTTTATGTATGGCTTGAAAGAACCCTGAGGAATATAATATGATTAGTGAGTGGTTCTTTGCATATGAGGCTGATTTTCTGAGCCAAGTGAGATGGATTTTGACTCTCAAGGAAACGTAAAATATTTATGTGGATTTTTTTATCTGTGTCAGGCACTGTTCAAGGTACTTTATGTGTATACTTATATTTTCTTTACAACTATGTTGTAAAATATGCATGTATTACAGCTATACTCCCAAATGTGAAGATAAAGACACCAAGGAGTAGATTGAGATACACAAGACATGCAAGCAATAAAGGACCAGAGGAAACAGTTGATTGTAGGTAATCTGGGTCTTGGATTTATCCCTTTAACCATTACACATGTCACTGGCACCAACGTTGAAGACAAAAGCTAGAAGACTATGTATGCTATACTCTCAGCACCCAGAAATTTACAATTGATCAATAAATTACAGGATAGATATATAAGTAGAGGGATGGGTAGAAGAATGGCATGTGTATAAGTGAGCTGTATTTAGAGAGCACAGATAATAGAAAAAGGAGTACAATGGTCATGGGTGGGTAGCTTGTATATAATATAAAAATGTTTGCCATCAGACAGATGAGAATTTGATATCTGATACTGTCATTTCATTAACACTGAGCAAGATGTTTAAATTATCTATCCTTGTTTCCCAACTGGACTAGATTATAAACTCTCAGAAGACAAAGATACACGTTTCAGTTTCCTTCCCCAATGCATTTCTCTAGTCCAGAAGAATGCTGGACTAGAGAGAATATATCCAGTCAGCAACTGTGCATTAGGTTACAAACTAACAAATCAACAAATAGAGAGAGACATAATGACTTTGTAAGAACTAATGTGAAGATTGGTTGAGATAGCTTTCCATATAACAAGTACACAACTGGCAAGCTTCTCTTCTTTGGGCCCTACTAAATTTATCTTACCGAGAATGTACTGTCAATTGGGAACTTATTTCTGTGGATTCATTTTATTTAGATATTGAATATCTTTGTGGCCCTGGCTAAAGCACCCTTCCTCTCCAAACTTGCACTCACAATCTATCAAATGAGTGATACTTAAGCACGTTACAGCTTGGGAGAATGCCAGATAGACAAAACCTTTGCTTTTCAAAATTTTAAGCTATCACTCAAGACATAAAGTAGGCATAAGTTAAAGAGAGAGATTCAGACTCCTGTCTGTCCCTTCTCTGTCTTTCTGAGGCATGTCCATAGTAACTATGTAGCTTTATGTCAAGAATCTGCAATACTTTTTGTGTAGCTAGCCAACTACTAAGGACGTTAGACAGCATGAACACTTCTAACCATTCAACTTTGCTTAATTAGCCGTAGAAAATAAATGATGGCATCTATGGTTCAAAGTATGTTATAAGCCCTGAAATTTGGGTTTCATAATTCCATATACTTATGCCACCAAAGATACCTGTTTTGATTTCGCCCTAACTATTTAAATACTATGAAACCCATTTTTAACTTGTGAGCTAACTCAGCCTGGCAGACTACAGAGTTCTCGTCCCTAGTCTAAAGATTTGGGCAAAAGTGAACCTAAGTTGAACCCTATACCTGAGGCGGCTTAGAAGCAACATGAGCATTATAGAAGGCAAAGTCTACAGTGTTGCCCTGGAAGTTCTGAAATCAGATGACAAAATTGCTTGGTGTGGAGACAAAATGGTCAGAAATAAAAGGGCCAAAAATAAAAAGCAAAATTTTTCTACTCTATAACAGGCCATAAGCATTCCCCAGGACTCTGGAGGGAGACTAATTCTTACTCCTTAATGAGGGAAGTCCAGCCTCCATCCGAGAACCTCAGGCTCTAGTCAAACCTAAGAAAAGGACAAATGGCCATAACTCTGCTCCTGGACTGTGGGGAGCTCAATGAAGCCCCTTTCTCTTTCAGGATTTATGAGGCCCTGAGACAATACAAGGTCCCATAGTCTCCATCTTGGTGAACAAACTTCATGTAATCTGATGTGGCAAGGAACCAAATTATGTTTTTAGCTACCAGCACTAATTTTTCAGGCCAATTCACCTCCGCTGGGGTTCAACCTTCAAGTCCCCAGGCTTCCTCATATGTATTGATGGTGAGTCCCAACACCTCAGTTTACATGCCTTTTAAACTGTATAACAGATACATATCTTTGCACTCATCCCTTTCTGGTCCTATCTAGCGGCACTATCTTCTTTGTAGGTAGAGCTATCCTCTATCTATGTTTCAGGCCCAATGAAACATCCTTGAGACTCTAAAGGCTCTTACGGTGCTTTTATCAACAAATCACTGTTAGGTTTTAGAGAGGAAGGAAGAGGAAAAAAGAGAGAGTCATAGCATCAAGTTGTGCTTCAGGCAAATGTCATTAATGCCAGCAACATGAAAACACAAGGTATCTTCTTTTCAGGTCACTTTTGAGGTGGTCAGAAGGTCAAGGTGTTGTACCACACAGAAGTAGTTAAAGGTTCCTTTATATTACCAAATAAGGTTCAATGACCCAATGTGTCCTGTAGCTTTATATAGGGACATGCACCTACAATGTTCTAATATATTCTTGTGTGAACGGTCAGATGGAGACTTCTGTAAAACAACAAGCCTGTTTAATATGTGACCTGAGGGACATGATATATGAGGCATATGGCTTGGTTAGGATAGACAGTGCTCAGTCTGCCTCTGTCTCCAGGCAGTGGATAGGTGGGTATGGTCTTGTCCAACTTACAACCCTTTCTATTTAGGCCCTGATTAACTGGAAAGCCTATTTTCAGAAATGATGGGTTTCCTGCTTATGTGGCATGACAATTTCCTGTCTGATCATGTCCCCAAAGTCTTCCCCAAAGACTCTACTATAGATACTTACATCACTCAACAAATTCCACCTAAAAGTATGGGATACCTCCACTTTTAGTGCTCACTAAAGATCCTAGCCCAGGGAATAGTACCACTCACAGTGGGCAGGTCTTCCTTTCTCAATTTCCTTAATCAAGATACTTCCCCACAGGCCTGACCAAGAGAGGCACCATTTCCAGGTGACTTTAGATCTCATGTTGACAATCGAAATTAACTATCACAAGCTCTTAACAATTTTTCTCTAAGGCTCCAATATACTTTAATTAATTAATACCTGGGGCGTGCTTGCACGGGCACGTGCACACACAAAAGTTTACAGTCTCTTATTGATAAGTTGCTACTTACTAGGCAATTGAGACCCTGTAACTTCCCATGCCACCCCTGTCTTGGCAGTTAAAAAAAAAGTCAGTCAGATTCTACAGAATGGTCCACGACCCAGGGGTCACAGTTTCTGATGTTTATACCTTCTTGGAACAGATACCCTACAGCACTTCCTGATTTTCAGTGTTAGAGTAAAAGGATGTTTTCTTTTCTATTCCTATCCATCCATACTCTGACTTCCTATTTACTTGCCAGTGGCAGAATTCTTCCTCTCAAGACCGTCTTACCTCGGAGCTTTAACAATAACCCCCACCCCTCTGAACAGGCCCTCTCTAGCCAAAGACTTATCTTCCCCTAAATTTCCCACTTAGAGTAACTTTCCTCAGGATGTACATGATCTATTAATCAACAACAGAAACTAACCCACTTACAATCTAAATCCAATCTTAGCTCTTTAAAAGTTAGCCTTGTATGGAAACATTTTCTTTTTTCAAAGCCTCCTAAGTCTCAACCAAAAAACAGGGTATTAAATTATCAAAGGATAAATAAAAACATTATTAAAAAGAAAAAAACAATCCAGTTCCTGGAACTTTATTAGCCTCAGGTCCAAGGAGCCTTTACAGATACCATAGTGATATTATTCTAACTGTGGGGACTCCTGCTGCCACACAACTAAGGACCTTCCTGAGCAGGGCAGAGTTTTGTAGAACTCGGTTCCCCAGTTTTACCATGAAGTTAAACCTCTTGATGAGGCCTAAAACGGATCAGAGGAAGAGTAAAAAGACTGGGTTCTTGTAATGGCATGGGCCTTAGCTATCCTAAAGTATGCACTTATGGACTCCCTGGTACTAGTTCGCCCTGACCTTACTACACCCCTTTCTCTGTAATGTACATGAGTAAAAGAAAGTAGCACTGTGAATATTAACAAACCTGTGGCCCAGCAGGTCCCAGTTGTTTATGTGATATCCTTCACATACACCCAGGCAAAGGACTAAAGTACCTACTAGTTTCAGTAGATATCATCACCAGACAGAGGACTCCTCACTAAAACAGAGGGGGCCTATTTCCCTCTTAGTTCCTCAGCCCCTATAATCTAACAATGGTCTGCCTTTCATTTCCAAAACCCCTCAGGAAGTGACTGAAGCTTGTAAAATTGAGCATTATGTAGCTTGGCTCCACCAATCTTCTGGAAATGTAGAAAGGGCTCATTTAACCCTTAAGAGATCTCTCTCTAAGCTGTGTTCAACACTCAATAGTCTGGCCTACTCTTCTCCCAAGTGCACATTTGTGATTTCACATGACTACCAATTCTACAACTCACCTCAGCTCCTTCAAAGTCCTTTGTAGTCATCCCTCCCTTCAGACAGACTCTGGAATAGATTCAGATATTCAGCATCTATTTCAGCATATTATCACTGAAGCAAACAATCAAGGCTGTCGCTGAGTACCAGAACAAGCACAGTGCAAGACTGAATCCATCTTCCAGAAATGGCTTTTCACATTAACCCTAGAGACTGGGTCTCTCTTAAGCCCTCCTCCCACAAAACAAAAAGCTACTCAATGCTATCAGAAATGGATTCTATCAAATCCTTCTTGTAGTAATAAGGAGCGGCAGCGGGGCTGCGTCCCCAAATCCCCAGCCGCCTGGCTCGGCTAGCTTATGCCCCAAATAATTACACGGACACTGTATTCTTTTAAACACTGCTCTGGCCCATTTCTAATCATCTGTGTAGCGCCCCTAGGTGCGCTTACCGGGAAGATTCTAGCCTAAGTCCATCCTGGGTCGGAGCTTCATAGCGTGCGTCTTCCCTGGAGCAGGTAGCATGGCGTCTCTCTCTGAGGTGTCTGCCCTGGAGAGGAGAGCTGCGGAGTCTGACCTCACTTCCTCTTCCTCTGGGCATTCTGTTCTGTTTACTCCACCCACCTAAGGGTGGGCCTATCCAATGGGCCTAGCAGTTTCTTTATTGCTTAGCCAATGAAATCAACAGATTGATATATTACACTCCCACATCACCTTCTAATGTCTCCAACTACACTAAAACTGCAAGGCCTATCACTATGCATTTTGGGGGGGGGCATAATTAAGACCGCTTCACCCACAAGAAGCTCAAAAAAGCTATTCTTGGGAGGCTCTTGGTTCTTGGAGATCTGTCCACTCTTCTAGAGAAACCTAAGACTCTTCCATGACATCCCCAGACCCCAGTAAGGAGCCAAGACTCACTAAGTCACTTTTCTGAGTTCTGCAATATACTTTTATAACCTTCTCTTCTCCTTCCTTTGCCATCTTACAGAATCCTACTCAGTTTAGAGAGTTCGTGTTAGACCAGTTTCTACAGGGAGACTTGTTCAACTATTCCTGGGCGTAGGTCATCATGTGCCTTGAATTATACTATATTGGGGCCTTTTCACTAGCATTTCACTCATAATCTCTATCTTAAAACCAACCCTTAACCCCCCTCCAAACCATTCCTTTGCCTTTCCTGAGTCCAAGGCACTGAAAATCTCACCTGGATATCATTCTTTTATCCAAATAGCCATGACTCTCCTGATGTTCTCTCTCCTGACCCTCCTCCCTTATATTTACACATCTCCTGGCCTGAAAATTTCCTCCCAGATCTCACAGGAAGGACTTGGACTCTTGACTCCTCTAGCACACTTCTTGTTTTTAACTTAGCTCTGGGACTGGTGCGTTCCTGGTCAAAAGCCACAAAGCTCTCAGGAAAGTCCAATGTTACCAACACCTGCCTCCCACCAACGAGGACTGATTTACTCTCCAAGCAATGTCACACTTCTGCCCTTGAACTCCTACAACTACTAGCTCCTCCCCTCCCCAGAATTCTCAAATCTCTTATGCTTTATAGTCTTACGACTGTATGACAGATCAGCAATGCCAAACAGGTCCCCAGATACGAATTCACTGCTTCACAGTTCGGAATCATTTCCAGAAGGGAAGAAATATTCACTCCCTTGTCCATTATTTGCCTTTGCTGATATGTCAAGGTTAGAGGAGAGGAAAAAATGGTCAAAATATGAAAAAAAGGTCAAAAATAAGAAGAAAAATTCACCACTCTTTAGTAGACAGATCCAAACTACTTGAAGCATAACCCAGTGATTTGTGATGTTTTATGCAAACAATTAGAGCCTAACTTATAATGGTTCCTTGAGGGAAAGGCACCTCAAATGGCTAATCTCAAGAAGGGCAAGTGGTGTTATAAATATTACTGCCACAAAATAACGAGTGCCCCTTGAACTCTTTTTAGATAGATCCCACACAAATGGCCCAGGAGGCAAGACTAAATCATTTCTCCCAACTGCTACAAAGGCCTCCATTCAGCGATTTTCATTCATATTCATCCACACCCCCTCAGAATTTGCCTACATGCTCTGGCCGCAGTATGTATTATGCTTTAAAACCTTTATAACGATTCTAGTCTGGTAAATAATTTTATACCCCACCCTCCACTTTAGGCTCATCATTTCCACCCTGATCTGTGGGTCTGATCTAGGTTCGGATACCTAAAAAGAAGATTCAAGTTCTGTTTCCACCTCTCACTTTCTCGGCTGTATGTCATTTTAAGACTCTTAGTTCATTGTGTCTACTGTCAGATAGATACGACTCAACTGTCAAGAGTGCTTCTCAATCCCAAGTTCAATATACAGATCACCAACTTCCTACTAGATAGTTACAACTCAAGATTGTCCAGATATCAGACTCAACACCTGGGCTCAGCCTCAGACTATGTTGGCCGTCTGCCTTCTCTAGCCCTTCCCCAAGGGCTGCTCACTCCTCCAGTTTGCATTGCTCATCTCAGTGAAGAACGCCACCCTCCACTTGGTTTCACAAGAATACTCTTGTCGCTGGAAGCAAAGTAGAACAAGATATATCATGACAGCTTCTCTGCTATCATTAGCAACAGGTTTTGTCTCACAATCTAATCCTATGCAGCCTGTAATTCCGTACATCTCTACTGGCAGACATACAGGTAAAGTCATCGTGACAGTGACTGCAGGTATCACCTAACATCCAATTCTTTCTCTTCTTCGTGTCAGAAATCCCAGTCACAAGTTTTTGGTGTAAACTTTGCCAAGCAATGTAAATTATAGCGTCATTTAGTCTCCACTGCAGATCAGAGCAGTCATAGTGCAGGTTTTCAATGACGTGCAAGGAAAAGTATCAAATAGGACTTGGGAGAAGATACCTTCATTCTTTTCCTCCTCTTCTGTTCTTCTAAAGTGTGGGTATTAGTAAGTTTCTGGAGCTTCAGCACTTCCTGGACCAGGAAGAGTAGCATGCTATGAATGCTGGAACAGAGGAATCTTAAAAGACTCCCTGAATCTGCTCTACTAGCCCACGGATGCTTATCTCCTCACTTCTTGTGTGGAAAAATAAAACTCTCTGTGTTTGAAGCCAATGAAGATGCATCTCTGTAGCTGATAGCAGGATCGAATACTGTTAAACTTACAGTAAGCTGGTCATTTCATTTTGTCTATACAAAGCATACTACAAACCCAAATGCTATGACTTGCAGTGTCACAAGGATTCGACAAGGAATTCATCTATAAGAAATAACTCTGTCGTTTTCTTTAAAGCAGAAGCAAAATGAGCATTGGGCAATGGGAAGTGCAGAACCCTTGGAATGGACAGTATCAGTATACAGTATCTACAGAGAATTTTTTAAAGATTTAAAGTTAAAGTATATTTTGTTACCACTATGCACCAGCAACATAAGCAACTGCAATACAAAACAATCTTCCCTTTAAAAGGTGTGTAGCTGGTCAAAATATTAAAACAATGGTTGTTTTGACACACATATGTATAGTATATACATGTGTGTGTATGTATGTATTTCAAACTACCATCTTTAATTACTCATCCTTTTCTTTTTTTATTTTTATTTATTTATTTATTTATTAAAGATTTCTGTCTCTTCCCCGCCCCCGCCTCCCATTTCCCTTCCCCTCCCCCAATCAAGTCCCCCTCCCTTGTCAGCCCAAAGAGCAATCAGGGTTCCCTGCCCTGTGGGAAGTCCAAGGACCACCCACCTCCATCCAGGTCTAGTAAGGTGATCATCCAAACTGCCTAGGCTCCCACAAAGCCAGTACATGCAGTAGCATCAAAAACCCATTGCCATTGTTCTTGATTTATTTGGTTTCTAGCCATTAATAAAGGACATTGAGCCTATAATTAGTGATCCTAGAGAAGCTAAATAAGGAGAACCCAAAGAAAAACATATAGGCATCCTCCTGAATATTAACCTTCAGCAGGCGATGAAAGGAGACAGAGACAGAGACCCACATTGGAGCACTGGACAGAAATCTCAAGGTTCAAATCAGGAGCAGAAGGAGATGGAGCACGAGCAAGGAACTCAGGACCGCGAGGGGTGCACCCACACACTGAGACAATGGGGATGTTCTGTTGGGAACTCACCAAGGCCAGCTGGCCCGGGTCTGGAAAAGCCTGGGATAAAACCAGACTTGCTGAACATAGCGGACAATGAGGACTGCTGAGTACTTATGCTTTTCTAACATGCTACTTTACGGGAAAGTCATTGTTCCCTCCATGGTGGTCAGTTTCTGTTAAACCACCTGGAAAAATGTACCCTCAACTGACAAACTGCCTCCATCACATTGCCTATAGGCATGCCTGTGGGGAATTTTCTTGATTAATCACTGGTATGGGAGGGCCCAGCTCACTGTAGGTGGTGCCACTCCTAGGTTGGTGGTTCAGCGTTGTGTTAAAAAAAGCAAGTTGAGTGTGCCATGGGGAGTAAATTATTCTGCAGAGTTCCTTCAGTTCTCCACCTCCAGGTTCTCGCCATGAGTTTCCGCTTTGGCTTCCCACAATAATGAACTATAACCTGTAAGCCACATCAACCTTTTACTTACCCAGGTTGCTTTTGGCCAGTGCTTTATGAGAGCAACAGAGAAGCAAACTAGGACACTCCCACACACAAACAGAATTAACTACGTATGCTCATTTGCTTCTTTCATTTTATTAAGGTTCAGAATCATTAAAGGTATTTCTAGATGCGTTTATAAAATCCACAATTCCTCTTGTACTCTCTGTTTTGGATTTTAAATGTGGGTTTGAAATAAACAGTGAGACCACAGTGATTATGAAGACAAAGAAACAGAACATGACATTTCTGTTACTCTATATGATCAACTCGGGAAATTCGTTTGTGTTTTTAAATCTTAAAGAACAAGACAAAGCTAGGTATAGGGTATAATATCTTTGTTCCATGGCACACAGGTGATAACTCTGAATTCATATTTCTTTAAAATAGAAGTGCATTGTTCATTTCCATTAATTGTTTTAAAATTAAAGAACAAATTATGAAAATGAAGAATAGCACTGAACATTGCATGATTATTACTGAATATAATTTTGTCATAAAGAAGAAAATATTAAAAATTGATTTATCTGGGTGGTAGAGGTGTAGACCTTTAATCCCAACATTAAGGAGACAAAGGCTGGTAGATCTCTGTGAGTTCAAGGTAAGTTTGGTCTACAGAGTGAGTTCCAGGACATCCAGAACCATACAGTGAAACCCTGTCTCAAAAATTTTTTGATTCATTCTAGATACCATACCAAATTTCCAGATCATTAATATTATACTTAATTTTCTTGGAAGATTAGAAATCAAAGCTAACTGACTGAAATGCTAACTAAAATCAAATCTCTATTACCTACACTAGTGGTTAGGAGTCCAACCCAAATCATTCAGATCATTGATTTTTATATGAAATACACGTGTATGTATATAGTTATTCTTTGTTCTTTCTAACTCAAGTCTCATCCATCTGAGTGCCTCAATAGGTAATAAAAAGTAAAAAGACAAACCACTTACAAATTATACTGGCAACACTCCTTTCATCATATACATCATCCTACCATTATCCTCATGAGCCAAACCATCATTATCTCTAATCTGAACTACTGAAATAGCATCTTCACAATTCTTGTCCTTACCCCACTATCATCTAGTCTTCAGATAAAATATAAGTCAGATCAGGACCCTCATCAACTCAAAAGCTTTCAGTGTCTCATCTCAGTCATAAAAAAAATCCCCATATCATTTATTGATCTATTTTTCTTTTCTTTCTGATTTCATCCAACATTTTTTTCCACTTACTAATTCCTTACCTGCTGTATTTTGTTTCTTAAATAAGCCAGTTATATTTTCTTCTGGTTGGTCCTTATATCTAGCATGCTCTTCTAAATATGCATATGGACCTTAAGTTCTTTCATATTTTTATTTAATTGTTCCTTAACCATAAAGGGTTTAACTGATCTAATATATCATCCCATTCTCATCTCTGTTCTGTTTTCCTGAGTGCTCAACACATCTTGTCATATTATATACTATTTTGTGTGACTGGTTTGTTATCCCCCATCAACTTACTAGACTGTAAACTTCCTAAGCATAATTTGTAATATATTTTCGTTCATTGCTCTTTTCTGTAACACATCTATGCAAATTCATAGCAGATAGCCTAACATTTTTTAAGTAAATCAGTGTCTACAATAACACCTTGAAAATAAAGGTACTTCTATTCATGGATAAGAACAATAAGAAAGGCATAAAAATCAGGCCCTTAATCGTAGACTTGTGACTCTACACAGAATGTTATTTTCATTCTAGACATAATCTGTATTTCAGTGACAACTATCATTTCCGGAGGAAGCTATAAATCGGCGTACTGAACAATTTATCATCCAACATGAACTCACAGTTAAACATCCTGCATCCACTAAAAGACAGCAATTTCCGTAAACTCTTCAACAATATCTTATGAGTTACATGGTAACACGTGAGTTAATTTACAGCTCTCAAATGTGGGGAAAAATTCAATGTGTAGTGTAAATAAAAGGGCCATATTACAAAATGGTGACTACATATTACTCCCCATTTTTCTCTCACAATCTTTACTAGTTTACTTTTTTTTATTTAAAAAGGTTTTCATACAATATATTTTGATCATATCCTTCCCCTCCCCCAACTCCTCTCAGACACTTCCCAACTCCCTACCCACCCAAATTTATGTTTTCTCTCCCTCCTCAACAAAAACCACAAAAAAGAAAATAAAACAAACAGAAAAATAAAACCTGCACAGATTCAAACCAAACAAAATTCCAGCACTGAGAAGGAAATTTGGAAATAGACTTCTACCCCTAACCAAGAAGCTTAAGTTGACACCTGCTGGGAAAGAGAAAATCCATTTTTTTCCAGTAGAGCATCACTGGGCATATCAATACCAATCCAGAGCAAGTCCTGTGCCCAGGAATAGTTAGTTGGTTTACTAGTTAACTTTTTTTTTTTTTGGTTTTTCAAGACAGGGTTTCTCTGTGGTTTTGGAGCCTGTCCTGGAACTAGCTCTTGTAGACCAGGCTGGCCTCAAACTCACAGAGATCCGCCTGCCTCTGCCTCCTGAGTTCTGGGATTAAAGGCATATGGCACCAATGCCCAGCTACTAGTTAACTTTTATCCAACATTTACAGGAAGGAGTGTTGGTGGTCATTAATAATCTTATTTGAGAGAGAGAAATATTCCCAACAGCAAACACCATGGTAAAGACTAAACGTTTTCTGCCTCCCTGGCTAAAATAATAGTATATCACCCTCTATCAAGTGGCTAGGTAAATGCCACCACTTGGTGGTGGTTTTTCGAGACAGGGTTTCTCTCTGTAGCAGTCTGGCTGTACTGGAACTTGCTTTGTAGATCAGGCTGGCCTCAAACTTACAGAGATCCGCCTGCTTCTGCCTCCCAAGTACTGGGATTAAAGGCGTGCACCACCATGTTCAGCTGGTAAATGCTTTTATCATAGAATAGCCATCACTTTGGTCCCCTAAAATCTTACTGAGTTTTTTTCCTCACCAAGCAACCTTTAATCCCATAGTGATATGCGAATATGTCATTGGCTTCTTTTAAAATTGGGAAAAGTTCAAATTCTCCATCAATTTAATCTGTCTCCAGCACATGGTTGTGAGTCCTGACATGCCAATCCTTTTGGAAGAGGAGGGAACTCTCGCCCAGCCCCAGCTGCCACAAAGGACAGAACTTGCATGGAATTTTTCAGGCAACTGTTACAGCATTTGCTCCTACTGGAGAGTCTTTCCCTGATTCATTCTTTTCTACCTTCCTCAGCGCCATCTGAAACAGTAATTGGCCGAATGCTAAGGAAGGACAGTGAAGGAGAGTCAGGAGACTCCAATTTACCTCCAAAGAGTTTGTGGCCTTGAGCAAATCTGTTCCATTCTCTGTGTCCTTTGGTGTGCTGGCTAGACTCCAAGGACTCTAATATCTTTACCTGCTCTCACTTTTACTGGTTCTACAAACATTTGATTTAGCCTTGTGAGTCCCCAGGGAAGGAGAGAGTTCTGGGGAAAGGAACTAGGTAAGCCCTTGTATTTAATGACAGAAACTAGCTGCCTTTAAGAACTACTGAAAGAGGAGAGCCTGAGAAAACCCCAAGGAAGAGAGAAGGGGAGTTCCCTTGCATACATTCCTAGCCCACAGCAGATTCTCTCCTTCCTTTAAGAGTAGAAACAAAAAAAGGAGTTCAAGATCAATTTTTGTGTGTGTGTGCCCAATTGCTTCGGGCTCTCTTGCTTTTGCTGCAGATTGTGGGTGGCAGTGCAGAAGTATGTGCTGACACCGGCACCAGCGCCTGCTGACCCAACCCAACTGCCCTCCAATACCCCCTGTCAGTACTGAATACAAAGTCATTGTGGCCTTCCAGTCCCCAGTGCCCCTAACCAGACTTGGACTGGCCCTGGCTGATTCAGAGAAGCCTCAAGATTCGGGCACCACTTCCTCTCTGCAAAGGGAAGTCATTTCAAGGTCTCCAGGTATAAAAGGGATCACCATGGCATAAAATGAGCTGAAGATGATACTAAACACACACCCACACATACAAACAAAAGCACACACTCCTTCCATCGGTGGGGGGTCTCCTTGTTGAATTCCCATTTAGAGGATGAGGGTTTCTGTAGCATCTCTCCTTGACAAAGCCCTAAATGTGGACTGGGTGAGACCATCCCAGGCAAGGATGCTTTGCAGGTCTTTCCCAGATAGCTTCCACCTGGGTGGTTCTGGGCCCTAGAGCTGGCTAGGGGTGACAGGTACACACAACCTAGTTAAGGAGGTCATGCAGCTATCCTATAAAGCTCTCTACAATTCTTGGTTCTGTGGCTGCTCCCCTCAACCCCTTGCCAGCCTGCTTTCATCCTGAGAGTTTTACTGTAAGACCCTTGCCTCTTTGGCATTCCAGGTGTTACCTGGGATGCTCTTGGCCACTTCATCAATCCCCCAGTTTGAGCCTACCCCAGCCTGGGAGGGCGGCAGAAATGTCTGGGGGAGGGGGGATGGGAGGGGTCTTTACAGGTCTGTCAGGCAAGCAGAGACTCCTAAAATGGCTACAGGAAGCTCATTGGTGTCTGAAGGACAGTGGCGAGGGCGGTGGGCAGAGGTATGGGGGCTCCTGGTGTGGAGGTTAATTTGAGGGGTTTGCGGTTGGATTGGAGGATTAGGGCTCATGCAGGGAAAACTAGAGCTACGTGCACTCACCATTCCCGATCCGCCTCTAATCCACTGCATGGTGTCCACAAAGTCCAGCTTCTGTGAGGCCGGGCGGCTGGCGCGGGTTGTCGCGGGCTCACTGGGAGGTAGGGCTGGGCTGGAGGAAGCGAGAGCCCCAGCGCCCCCTCCGCCTCCCCTCCTCCACGGCTCTACAGCCGAATCCCCTCAGCCTGACCTAGCCTTCAGTTAGGTTGTTTCTTGCCGGCGTGCGGGCTGTGCTTCTCCACCCTGCGGCTTCCCAGGGGGCTTGACAGGAAGGAAACACGCAACTGGGGGAGGGGGTCCCAGTGAGCCGCCTTTGTCTTCCTCCAAGGCTTGCAAACTGAGGGGTTGGATGCAGGCGAAAATATAGGGGGAATAACCTCCGCCAAGGGTAAGGCAGCTGCCACCCCTGCCTGCCCTCCTGCTGCTCTCGATTTATATGCAGTTTATTGTGGGGCTTCCCAATTATGTTGACTCAGCGGAAAGTCTTCTCCAAAGTTGCAAAAGGTGTTGGGACAGTCTCTGAATATTAAGATCCTGGCCCACTGAAACCATGCCAGTGACTTCTCACGCCTCTCTCCCTAAGCCCTTCTTCTGTATATTGTCCTGGTGCCCTCTCTCTAGTGTCTAATCTCTTGCGCTTTTATCTGCATTACTTTCACTTCTCAGAATAACCGTGGAAAAGCAAGCATCATTATCTCCATTGTACAGAAAAATAAAAGGCGGTTTGAAAGAGGGAAGGAACCTGTATATGGTCACATAAAAAATAAAGCTCTGACTTTACCCTCTGCAGCAGCTTTCCAAACTTCTTTCAGCTCACTGTGTTCTCTCCCCCCACCTCTCTTTCACACACACACACACACACACACACACACACACACACACACACACACACACACACACCATTCCAGTAGTCTCCTTTGTATCTTCAGGAATATAGTGGGGAGTCTAAATGATGGATGAATTTTCCCTTTACTTATTTGGATGAGAATGATAAAAACGTTTATCAACAGAAACTGCCCACCTTTTCATGACGCCAACTCTGGGCAATGAAACCTAGGCCTGCCCTTTTACATCTGCTGAGAGTTGAGGTTGTCAGCTCCAATCACACCCATTATTATTCTGTCTCATCTTCCATAACTCTGTGAGGTGAACAAAATGGAGTTTCCATTACTCCTTCTGTTATATGCATGTACACTGAAAACTGAAAGACATCTCTGCCCAAAGTAACACAGAAAAACAAGAATCCAGGGTTCCTGGCTTGCCCCATAATATAGGTTGTACTGGTTGCAGCTGCAGTAAGATAGAATTTAAAAGTGTGATATTAGAAAGAAGCTCCTGGAGGATATCGTCATGAAGCCATCACTAGCATGGTACACACATAGACTTTTTGACCTCTCCTTAGTAAACTGCTCATTTTATCCAACTCACTGTTTGGAGCAGTCACAGTTGGCTGAAGACTAAAGCTTTGCTTTGACCCCAGGCACTGGAGGCACACAAACAGAAGTGGAAGCTCAGTTGCCCTTTGCCTGGGAATCTTGAATTAAATGGGGCTTGGTTTGAATAACCTATCAGTTTTCTCCCAAGTCTGGAAGTCCAGGGATCAGTGATTCTACAGTGTCTCATCATTTCTCACCCATGGGTCTTCATTTGTGCTGTGTCTTAGATATGCCTTGCCTGCCAGCCAGCTTGTCTGCCAGCTCATTGAGATTATCATGATTCTGTTAAGAGATGCAAATGGCTGTGCAACCTGTTGGAAGCTTCCCACGAATGCCATCAGAGATGAGTCCTATCTCACTCCCACTTAATATTGTCAGTTGAGAGGGATAACTTTTATTTCCTGGTTGTACAGATAAAATTGTCCCTACTGATGACAAAATTTTAGGTTGAAGTCCAAACCCTTAATACTGCGAACTGTTATTGTATTTGGATGTAGGGTCTTTAATGGTGTAAATAGGTTAAAATGAAACCATTAGGGTGGGCCTTTATCCAGCATATTCAATGACTCAATTTTCTGGCTCTCAAGATTATAAGAAAATTAAGTTCTGATAAGCTACTAATCTGTGGTTCTTTGGTTATGGTAGCCATAGCTAATGAGTGAGCTGGATATATGTATATTTTTCTATCTAGTCATTTAACTGGAATTATATTTATTTTTAATCTTCAATATTTTGAAAGAGGCAATAATAAGTTCCTGACCTTGGTATTTTCTACAACACTGAGTGGCACATAAAATGTACAACTGCTTGATTTTAGTTTTTATTTTACTGTTATTGTTTGTGTGTGTGGTGTGGTGTGTGTGCGTGTGTGTGGTGTGTGTACATGTGTGTGGCTGAGTGGAATTGGGAGTAGGGAAAAACACCTCAAACCTATGACTCCGGATAGTGCATGAAGTACAGTAGGAGAAAAAAGTGGTAAAATTGGGAGTACAAAAGGAGCTAAATATGGAAGCACACACCTGTATTCCCAGTGCTTGGGAAGAAGAAACAGAATTGCCACAACTTTGACACTAGCCCAGTCTATAAAGCTATAATCCAGCTAGGATTACATAATACGATTTTACGAAACTCAACTGCTAAAGACATCATGTACTTATGTCACAGAACTTGGAGCTATCAAGCTGTGACTGACCTGAATGCTTCATTTCACTGGCTAGCTTTTATAAATGCTGGAAGGTGCTATGTACGCTACTAGAAGAGCAAAGTGATCACCAGTTTTACCCAGCTTTAAGCCCTGTGACTTAACAACAATGATTGACCTGGAAAGACTCATCCGCGAGGACAGTAATGATACAAACATCATGGGGGTAACCAACAACCTTCTGATTGTACTTCAATCCCACTACAGAGGATTGGCACCATTAAAGTCCAAGAAGCTGTGGTTAAACATGTCATTAGTCCCAGAGGAAAACCTCCTACTGTTATTTTGCGAAATGGACATAGTATTAAAGCATTCCTAATATGATGATTAACAGAGACCAACAACTGGCCAAGTTACAAAGATACTGTGGAATATTACCATCTAAGACTATATAACTATATGACACCCTCACCTTCAAAAGGTCAGACACACGATAGAAGAGAAAGAAAAAGGAGTGCAAGAGCCAGAGTCTGTGGATGAATATAGTGTCCTATGGGATCAACAGGGCAGCTGCCCATGTGAACTCACAGAGATTGTGACAGTATGCATAAGCCCCATGAAACCGCAAATCAAACCAAATCCCAAGATGAGGGGAGGCAGGCTTGAATCCCCACCCGTAGCTGAAGAGTTATTGGCTGTTGACAGCTGTGGGGAGGGGGTGGTCCATTTTCTTTAAGAGTATATCCCCTGATAAGTTGACCATGTTCCAGTGGAAGGCCACAAATCCAAGAACATACATGCAGCACAGATTCGACTTGAAGAATGAAAACAAAGGTGGGTGGTTCTAGGAGGAGTTCAGAAGGGAATTAATATGATCAAAATATATTACATGAAATTATTATTAAAGAATTACTGATTTTTAATTTAAAACATTTTTTAAATTGGCTATAAACAGGATTATTTTGAGGGTACAAGGCTGGTGAAGCCAGGGGACCTTTAAGGGGAGATAGTCTACAGCTTTCGCCAGATTCTTTTAGACATTTTTATGTGAACTTTTAACATTCATAAAAGCAAACAGATTCGTGAACTCTCATTTACCCTTCTGGCATTTACCTCCCAGAAAGATTTTCAAGAAAATCCACATAAATTTGTTATGTAGCAGGTTTCATTCAAAATTAAAACTTTCCAGAAAATCCATCTTTGAGGGAAACTTCTTAAGGCATACAATGAAAAAGCCAAATGAAACAACAGGCTAGTGTAGACTAGGATGCTTACAAGGAGGTGAATGAAGCAACAGGATACTTTGTGAAACAATAACATGTCCTGCAAGAAAACTCATTAAGATGGGACATAACACAAATATCTTCAGGAGGTTCCTGAAACTGACCAGATCCACTAGGCCCTTCCCTCCCCCCCCCATACCCCCAAAAGTATAAAAGCATTAACCATGGCTGAAAGTCTCTTTGCAAACTGAGGTGCTTAGAAGAGGCTAAGAATGAACAGCATGGAAAAGAAAAACCAAATGAACCAAGCAGGCCAAAAGAAGCAGGGACCAACCAAGCTGCCCAGAAAAAGCAAAGACCAGCGGAGCTGCTTAGAAGAGGCCCAGATCATCTGAGCCACTGGGATAAAACACTCTCCAACCTGTTAAGGTGCTTGCAAATTGTGCAGTGTACCCCAGGTTTCTGACTTGAGTGAACTCTCACCCATCAGGGAATGCACTTTTTGTGATGGCAGATGGTCCGATCATGTAAGCAATCCCCCTCACCCAAGTTTCTGTAAGTAATCCCAATAAAACTCATTAGTTCACCAAGTTGGACTTTGGTGGTATCATGCTTTGATCAGTTCCCTATCTGGGGTGAATAAACCACAGATATTCATGTCTCCCCAGGCGTAGCATCACTCAACAGTATCTTATCTTTTTAGTCTCAAATCAGTCTAGGAGTCTCTCAAAGATTTAAACATATCACACTGTAAATGAAGCTGAAGTTGATAGTTAGCATCACCAATTTTCCACGTCTCCAAATCCTGTTTTGTTATATCAGGTATGTTATAACCAACTGCAACTAATAGATGCTTCTGATGACAAAAAAGACATAGGTGCCCCATTATTAAAAGATACCAAGGTATAGAACAATCAAATGTAACATATTATGCTGAATTGGATTTTTTATGGCCTGAATATTTATATTTCCTCAAAATTCACATGTTGAAATCCTAGACTTGAAGGTCATGCATGGTATCTGGAGGGGGAGTCCTTTGGAAACTGATTTGTTCATAAGATTAGAGGCATTGTGAAAAGGAATGTGTCTTTATGATACAACTCAAATTATTTTTTCACTGTCTCACCAGGAGCGGTGACAAGCAAGCCAGAAAGTAGACTTCACGAGAAAATGAATGTTCCACATCTTAATCTTTGGCATCCCAACCTCTAGAAATATAAGTGAAAGATTTCTGTTGTTTATAAGTTCACTCAAAATTGTTATATACATTGCTATTTATTCTTACAATTCATAAATTCAAGTTTATACGGTCAAGCACAGTGTGCTAAGCACAGATGCTGTTTTAGTGAACATGATGGACACAGTCTGTGTACTCATTGCTATTCAATAGAAAAATAAAAAAGGTAAATAACAGCACAACTATAGACAGGGAGAAGCATGATGAAAGAGAAAGAATTTTTCAAAAGCTGCAATATGACATTTTAAATAATGTCTAAAGGCCCAAATCAAGTCAGCCATATAAAAGGCAAGGGGAAAGTATTCTACGCATAGAAAATAAATATATATATACACACGTTTAAACAACTAGACTGTCTTGTGAAGTCTCAGGTAGTAGAAGCACAAAAGGCTGGAAGCTAAGAGATAAAAGGAAAGTTCTAAGAGACAAATTTGACAGAATCTAGGCCATGTAAACCATTGAAGGGCATGGAAAGAGAATTTGGACTTAGGGCTGACAAGATGGCTAACTAGATACTGCTAAGTCTGATGAACAAAGTTTAATCTTGGGGTCCCACAGGATGGAAACAGAGAACCAATTCCTGTCAGTTTCCCTCTGACATCCAAAAAGACCATAGCACAAGAACACACACAAATAAGCAGAGTAAAAACATCTTTTAAATAACAACAACAAAAAACGGGTGAGGTCTGCCTTCCAAATGCTTCCTTTGGGGCACAAGTGCCATTGCTCCCACAGAGCACTAGGGAAGCAGGAATATTAAACATTCAGGGGTCTCTCCTCAAAGGAAGAATGACCTGTTTTTTTGCCCAGAAGGCTGGGAGTGAATACCATTGACATCACTGATCTGGTGACCTTTATGCTATCTGTGAAGGCAGACCTCACCTACCTTCTGTTCTAGAGGCAGACCTCATTCAAATTACCTAGAATGTTGATCACAAATTCTTCCTTCCCTAGGTCATTATTTAAGCTCGAAGTTAATAGAACCCATCCTTAGAGAAGATATCACATGTACCGCTGACTTCTATGCCAGAGACCACACTAGATTCTGGGCTTTTTAACTATAGAACCCACCCTTTATGTACTTTGCAAAGGACTTGTTACATAGTCACACCTTAAGCTATATTATACGCCTGCAATTGAAATGACTGTTGCCTAGAAACCTGGAATGGAATGAGTATTGTCTGAAAACTTTCCCCCAAATTGTACTCTGTTTTAAATATGCTGAAAATGAGCCACTGACGTCAGATTCTTCAAGTCTGATCCTAGGTGACAAAGTTAATCTCAATCGACTTTGCATTCTTACATCTTCATGGAGGATAAGTAGGTGTGGCCTTTTTGGAGGTGTGTCACTGGGTGTGGGCTTTGAGGTTTCAAATGCCCACACCAAGCCAAGCCACCCTCATTTCCACCACCTGTTGCCTGCAGTAAGGATACAAAGCTCTCAGCTAGTACTCTAGCTCCATGCCTGTCACCTTCTCCCATGATGATCATGGACTAAGCCTCTGAAAAGAAGCAAGCCCAAGAGTTGTCTTGGCTATGGTGTCTCTTCAGAGCAGCAGAACAGTAACTAAGACAGATGGTGTCTATTGTTGATAGTCAGGTATGATTTTGGAGGCAGCGAAGAGATGAATCCTATTTTCTGATCTAACCAGTTAGTCTGTCTTTTTACTGGAAGAATTGAGACCATTAATACTGAACAATGTATATTAATTCATGTTGTTTGTTATGGTATTGTCTCCTTACCGAGCTTTTGGCTGACTTGTCTGGGATTATATATTCCTTGCACCCCCTTTGATATTGTTAATTTTATCTTTGTGCCTAAGTGTCCCTTCTAGTATCCTCTATAAGGCTGACTTTGTGGACATAAATTCCTCAAATCTGCTTTTACTCATAGTAATTTTTCCTATCTCCTTCAATTACAACTGACAGTTTGGTTAGCAATAGTAGTTTGGGTTAGCATCTGTGGTCTTTGAGAAATTTTAGATCACTAGTTCAGGGTCTTCTGGTTTTCAAAATCTTCATTGAAAAGTGTTATTCTAACGGGACCACCTTTATACGTGACGTCACTGTTGTCTTTCACAGGTTTTCAATATCCTCTCTTTCTTCTATACATTTAGTGTTTTGATTATTACATTATATATTAATTTTGTTCTCTAGTCCTATCTATTATGTGGTATGTATGCCTCACATCCTAATAGGCTTATGTTTTGTCAGAGTAGGTAATTTTCTTTTATGCTTTTGTAGGCAATCTTTTCTGTGTCTTTTACCTGAGTTTTATTTTCTATACCTATAATTTATAGGCTTAGTCTTTTTACAGTGACCAAATTTTCTTTACGTTCCATTTTATTTTTTTCTTTCTTGTTTATTTGTTTTTGCTTTTCTATTTAACATTTCCTTTGACTGAGTGATCCATTTCCTCAGTGTTGTCTTTGAGATCTGGTATTCTCCTTATACCATTTGATCCCATCTATTGGTAGCATTTTTCTCTGAGCTCCTGGTTTTACTTGCTGAGTTTGTAATTTCACGTTTTATTTCATTTTGTTTTTTCTTCAGAGACTCAATTTTCATGTATTCAATTGTTTTTTTTATTTCATTTAAGTGTGGGGTTTTGTTCTTGCTGTTGTTGTTGTAGTTGTTGTTGTTGTTGACACACGGTTTCTCTGTGTAGCTCTGGCTGTCCTGGAACTCACTCTATAGAGCAGGCTGGCCTCGAACTCACAGAGATCTGCCTGTCTCTGCCTCCCGAGTGCTGGGGTTAAAGGCGTGTGCCACCACCACCAAGCTTGTTTGTATTTTTGCATTTCTCATTCAGGTATTTGTTCATATACTCTAAGATCCTTGAACATACTTACAAATTGCCATTTTGACATCATTATCTTGGGCCAGCAAGAACAAGCAGCCAAAAAGAGCAAGCTTCCTTTTTTAAAAAAATGTCCTTTATATAGGCTGCCAGCAGAAGATGTGGCCTAGATTAAAGGTGGATCTTCCCACCTGAAAAAATCTAAATTCAAAGTGGGTTTTCTCACTTCAAATGACTTATTTAAGAAAAATAATTCCTTTCACATGTGTCCAGCTGTTTTGGTTTTAGGTAATTCCATAAGTAGTCAAGTAACCAACCCAAAATAGCTATCACACCCAACTCACAAAATACACTATGAATATTACCTATATAGAGACAATATTCATTTTATTTAAGATATTTTAAACAAGAATATTAAAATAGCAATGAACCATGTTCAAGGCTTACCCATATGTAGCCTTAGAGTTGAACCTAGGTCCTATAAACCTGTCAATTCCATAGAACTTCACTGTTATTTATCCTGGTCCTCTGAGCATAGCATAACTATCTTTTCAGGCCAGACCAAGTAGTGCTGAGACAATTCCAGCTGAGCACTCAGGAGGGAAATGCAGTGTCCCTATGGCATCTCCCCAGGATAAAGAAGCTGCGTGACATATGGAGAGTGATAGCAGATTACAGAAGATTAAATAGAGTAGTACCCTACAGTTGTACCTTCCATCGACACCACTGTACCCAACCTTGCAGTATTTTTGGTTTTGTTTTGGGAAATGCTTTATATAAGGCATACAATCTTTCCATGCCATATTGGACCTTTCAGATATCGGTTTAGTGTCTCCTTAGCTGCTGATTTGTAAGAGCAATCAACATTTGGTGGGCTTTTGGAGATCCCGTTGAGCATCGACAAATAGTTTTCATTATATCAGACTATCCTAAGAGTGTCTGACGGGTTTAGGAAAGATTTGAGATATGGCATATGCGCAGAAGGGGTAAGGGTGGGAAGTCAGTTTACACAGGGGGCAAAGGCCAGGCAGATCTGCTAATTCTTTTGAGTATTGTGGTTGTTAAGGTTCATATGATACCTGACAGGTGCATTGAGAATATCCTTCAGTAGCCCACTCTGGTAGGTATAAAACAGCTGCAGATGTGTTTTCTTTTGAGTCCGGAATGCTCTTAAAGCACTGGTACATTTTCATGCTCTATCTTGCTCAAAATGTCCACCCTATGTGTATTTTGGTTAAAAGTGATTCCGTGTGAGATTGGGACAAAAAAAAGCTCAGCATGTTGTTTTTTGTTTGTTTGTTTGTTATTTAAAAGAGACGAGATCCTTACCAGACAGACTAATCAGCTATGCCTATTTGTGTTGAAAGTTACTAGACTCTCAGTGATCTAGAGCTCGCAGCTTTGGAAGAAATGACCTGAATAAGCAGTCCAAACAGGGTTATAATCGTACAAAAAAACCAGAAAATCAGTATATAACATCTGAACAGCAGTTTCTGACTGTCCATAAAACACTGTCACAGGTGAAATCCATCACTGTAGTAATATTAAAAATAGATTATCAAGTTAAAGGTTAAATTGAAGGCCTTCTAGTCAAGCTTCTTTCTGAGGTGGATAGAATTAAATTCTGCAAATGTGGCCTGGATATATACAGCAATGAGCCGTGGTGCCCACCAATCCTGTCGTTCATAGAGGCTGTGCTTGTGCCAGTGTTGTTTCAAACCCCTGAGTCCTCCCCAGAATTTGAACCAACAGCCAAGCCATGTGTATACTGTGGCACGGTGGCATGGATATTATGGGTGCAATCAACTCTTTCCAGTTGTAGATGATTAGGTGGTACAAGAAAGAGCATTAGACAGGAATGGATGATGACATCAATTTATGTATGATCATAGACACCTTGTGAAAGGAAATGATAGCTAGTAGGGCAATTTAAAGATTTTGACCCAAGGTAATTTGCAAGAGTTAACAACAAAACACTCCCCAAAGCCATAAGATTATTAAATGGACGTCTCATTATCAATGGTTGACTAACTTCCTAAGAATTATTGTCCAGGGAGGTTCCTGAGGCTCCCCAAACAACACAGTCTACTGCGATTACTCTTTGTGGCACATCAGAACTAGGTGGTAAGAACACATTGCTAAAGATACTGCATGCTTTGCTGTAAGTCATAGAGCACTAAAGCTGGAATTAAGTCAGAAGCTCCTTCACTAGAAATTGGTGTTCCTAGTACCTGAAAGTACCATACAGCCTTGGGCAGGGGATTGCCATCAATAGTCCTACTAGGTTGTGGATCTTGTGTGTTACCCTACAAACATGCCAGACAACATCTGTCTACTGTGGTACAGAAGTGTAAATACTATGGGTGCAATTGATTCCTTTCCAATTGAATTTAAGGACTATTCCAGAGGAGGTTGTGGGTTTTGGCTACAGTAGAGAATTATATCCAGTCTAGATGCTAAAGAATAAGTGCCTGTTGTTATGGCATGGGTGCCCAGTTCTCAATCACAAATGGAAGAAATAATCAGACTGCTAAATCACCCACTCTAAGGCTTAGAGAACATTGCAAAAGAAGGGCTGAAAAGAATACAATAGCAAGAGAAAGAGCTGAAATGCTGTAGATCACTGTCCTCTAAGCACAAAAGCCCTTGTCACTTCAATCAGAACAACTTTAATTATCTAAAAGAAACCATCAACAAGATCAGGCTGGTCTGAGGATCCTTCATAGAAGGAGAGGCTGAGGAAAAGGTCATTAGACCCTCACTTTCAGACACCCCACCCCCCGTCACCAACTTCCCTGGGTACAAATTGTCTTAGGAGGTTCTGGGGCCTGTCAGTCACATCTAAGCTGCTATATATGGCCAGGGAAAGCTACGAGCAGCAGCCCAACACAGACTACGGAGAGACCGGCGCAGACGCGCAGTGGACACGGATGGTCCAAGCTTGAAACACCGAAGCCCACATTGAGAGCAGATCACCCCACTATAATTAAATCAAAGAGGTAGGCCTTTTGTTGATGAGGTCTCTGGCGAATAGGGAGCCTGGTCCTACTCCTGAAGACCCTTCTGAGTGGTGAGAGGGATTTTGGCCCGTGGCAGGAACCAGGAAACTGAGCGAGGGCATTTTGTAAGGGGGGGGCTGGCCAGCAGGGAAACCTGATCCTGTTTTAAAAGACCCATTAGATAGCATCAATAGGAGGAGATGGGCAGGAGCCAAGGCAAAAATTCACCCAACAATCTAAAAAACAACATGAAAACACCAGAACCCAATGATCTTACAACTGAAGGTCTGGAACACCCTAACACAGAAGAAGTGGAAAAAAATGACTTTATGAAAGCATTAGAGTCCCTTAAACAACATGTAAAAAATGCCCTTATAGAAATAAATGAGAAGTATAACAAAAAGTTTGAAGAAATGAGTAAATACGTAAATGATACCCTGGGAAACCAAGGAAGAACGATCAAACAGGTAATGGAAACAGTTCAAGAATTGAAAACTGAAATGGAAGCAAGAAAAAAAACACAAACTGAGGACCAGCTGGATATGGAAAATCTAGGTCAACGAGCAGAGCCTACAGAAACAAGCATAATCAATAGAATACAAGAGATAGAAGAAAGAATCTCAGATTCTGAGGACACCATAGAGAAAATAAACGCACTGATCACAGAAAACAGCAAAGCCAACAAAATCTCATCACAAAACATTCAGGAAATATGGGACGCAATAAAAAGACCAAACCTAAGAATAATAGGGATAGAAGAAGGAGAAGAGTCACAGCTCAAAGGCCCAGAAAATATTTTTAACAAAATTATGGAAGAAAACTTGACCAACATAAAGAAAGATATTCCTTTGAATATTAAAGAAGCATACAAAACACCAAATAGATTAGATCAAAAAAAAACCATCCCCTTGCCATATAATAATCAAAACACAAAATACACAGATTAAAGAAAGAATATTAAGAGCTGCAAAGGAAAAAGGCCAAGTAACTTATAAAGGTAAACTGATCAGATTTACACCTGACTTCTCTATGGAAACCATGAAAGCCAGAAGGTCCTGGATAGAGGTACTTCAGAACTAAGAGACCATGGATGCAAGCCCAAACTGCAATACCCAGCCAAGTTATCATTCACTATCAATGGAGAAAGCAAGACATTCCAGGATAAGAGCAAATTTAAACAACACATAGCCGCGAATCCAGACTTACAGAAAGTTATAGAAGGAAAATCACAACCCAAGGAATCCAACATTGCCAACACTGCCTATAATAACTCAGGCAACTAGCAACCCTTCACCAGCACAACGCAAAGAAGGGGGACACACAAAATTTACTACCAAAAACAATAAGAAGAACTGGAGTAAACAACCACTGGTCATTAATATCACTTAATATTAATGGACTCAATTCACCTATAAAAGGGCACAGGCTAAGAGATTGGATACAAAAACAGGATCCAACATTCTGTTGCTTACAAGAAACACATCTCAACCACAAAGGCAGGCATCTATTCAGAGTAAAGGGTTGGGAAAAGGTTTTTCAAGCAAATGGGCCTAAGAAAAAAGCAGGTGTGGCCATACTAATTTCTAACAAAACAGACTTCAAACTAAAATCAATCAGAAGAGATCGATATGGACATTTTATACTCATAACAGGAACAATTCATCAGGAGGAAGTCTCAATCCTGAATATCTATGCCACTAACATAAAAGCACCCACTTATGTAAAAGGAATATTACTAGAACTCAAGGCAGATATCAAACCACACACACTAGTAGTGGGAGACTTCAACACACCTCTCTCACCAATGGACAGGTCAATCAGACAGAAACCTTATAGAGAATTAAGAGAAATATTGGAGGTAATGAAGCAAATGTACTTAACAGACATCTATAGAACACTCAACCCAAATAGGAAAGAATATACCTTCTTCTCTGCAGCTCATAGAACCTTCTCGAAAATTGACCACATACTCGGTAACAAAGGAAACGTCCACAGATACAGAAAAATATCAGTGTCCTCCTGTGTCTTATCAGATCACCACGGATTAAAGTTAGAAGGCAACAATGATGCTACCCCCAGAAAAACGACAAACTCATGGAAACTGAACAGTCAACTACTGAACCATACCTGGTCAAGAAAAAAATTAAGAAAGAAATTAAAGTCTTCCTTGAATTTAATGACAATAAAGAGACAACATACTCAAACCTATGAGATACGATGAAAGCAGTGCTAAGAGGTAAGTTCATAGCACTAAGTGCCCACTTAAAGAAAACGAAGAAAGCTTACATTGGGGACTTAACAGCACAGCTGAAAGCTCTAGAAAAAAAAAAAGAAGCAAACGCGCCCAGGAGGAATAGAAGACTGGAAATAATCAAACTGAGGGTGGAAATCAACAAAATAGAAACACAGAAAACAATCCAAAGAATCAATGAAACAAAAAGTTGGTTCTTAGTGAAAATCAACAAGATTGACAAACCTCTATCCAAACTAATTAAACGACAGAGAGAGAACACGCAAATAAATAAGATCAGAAATGAAAAAGGGGACATAACCACAGACACAGAGGAAATTCAGAGAATCATTAGATCTTACTACAAAAGCCTGTATGCCACAAAACTGGAAAATGCAAAAGAAATGAACATTTTTTTAGATAAGTACCATATACCAAAGTTAAAGCAAGACCAGGTGAACGATCTAAATAGACCTGTTCGTCGCAAAGAATTAGAAACTGTTATCAAAAACTCCCATCCAAAAAAAAGCCCAGGACCAGATGGTTTCAATGCAGAATTCTACCAGAACTTCCAAGAAGAGCTAATACCTATACTCCTTAATGTATTTCACAATATAGAAACAGAAGAGTCATTGCCAAATCCGATTATGAAGCTACATTTACCCTGATACCAAAACCACACAAAGACCCAACCAAGAAAGAGAATTACAGACCTATTTCACTCATGAACCTTGATGCAAAAATTCTCAATAAAATACTGGCAAACCAAATCCAAGAACACATTAGAAAAATTATCCATTATGATCAAGTAGGCTTCATCCCAGAGATGCAGGGCTGGTTCAACATACGAAAATCTATCAATGTAATCCATCATATAAATAAACTGAAAGACAAAAACGATATGATCATTTCATTAGATGCTGAAAAAGCATTTGACAAAATTCAATACCCCTTTATGATAAAGGTCTTGGAGAGATTAGGGATACAAGGGGCATACCTAAATATAATAAAAGCTATTTACAGCAAGCCAACAGCTAACATTACATTAAACAGAGAAAAATTTAAAGCCATCCCACTAAAATCAGGAACACGACAAGGATGTCCACTCTCTAGATACCTCTTCAATATAGTACTTGAAGTTCTAGCAACAGCAATAAGACAACATGAGGGGATCAAGGGATTTGTATTGGAAAGGAAGAAGTTAAGCTCTCGTTATTTGCAGATGATATGATAGTATACTTAAGCGACCCCCAAAACTCTACCAAAGAACTCCTACAGCTGATAAACACCTTTAGTAATGTGGCAGGATACAAGATCAACTCCAAAATATCAGTTGCCTTCCTTTACACTAAGGACAAGGAAGCAGAGAGGGAAATCAGAGAAGCATCACCTTTCACGATAGCCACAAATAGCATAAAATATCTTGGGGTAACTCTGACCAAGGAAGTGAAAGATCTATTTGACAAGAACTTTAAGTCTTTGAAGAAAGAAATTGAAGAGGACACCAGAAAATGGAAGGATCTCCCTTGCTCTTGGATTAGGAGGATCAATATAGTAAAAATGGCAATTCTACCAAAAGCAATCTATAGATTCAATGCAATCCCCATCAAAATCCCATCAAAATTCTTCACAGACCTTGAAAAGACAATAATCAACTATATATGGAAAAACAAAAAACCCAGGATAGCCAAAACAATCCTATACAATAAAGGATTATCTGGAGGCATTACCATCCCTGACTTCAAACTTTATTACAGAGTTACAGTACTGAAAACAGCTTGGTATTGGCATAAAAACAGAGAAGTCGACCAGTGGAATCGAATAGAAGACCCGGACTTTAACCCACAAACCTATGAACACCTGATTTTTGATAAAGGAGCTAAAAATATACAACAGAAAAAAGAGAGCATCTTCAACAAAGTGTGCTGGCATAACTGGATGTCAATCTGTAGAAGAATGAAAATAGATCCATATCTATCACCATACACAAAACTCAAGTCCAAATGGATCAAAGACCTCAATATCAGTCCGAACACACTGAACCTGATAGAAGAGAAAGTGGGAAGTACTCTACAACATATGGGCACAGGAGTCTACCTCCTACGTATAACCCCAGCAGCACGGACATTAAGAGCAACATTGAATAAATGGGACCTCCTGAAACTGAGAAGCTTCTGTAAAGCAAAGGACACTGTCACTAAGACAAAAAGGCAACCCACTGACTGGGAGAAGATCTTCACCAACCCCGCAACTGACAAAGGTCTGATTTCCAAAATATATAAAGAACTCAAGAAACTAGACTGTAAAAAACTAATCAACCCAATTATAAAATGGGGCACTGAGTTGAACAGAGAATTCTCAACAGAAGAAGTTCAAATGGCCAAAAGACACTTAAGGTCATGCTCAACTTCCTTAGTGATCAGGGAAATGCAAATCAAGACAACTTTAAGATACCATCTTACACCTGTCAGAATGGCTAAAATAAAAAACACCAATGATAGCCTTTGCTGGAGAGGTTGTGGAGTAAGGGGTACACTCATCCATTGCTGGTGGGAACGCAAACTTGTGCAACCACTTTGGAAAGCAGTGTGGCGATTTTTCAGGAAATTCGGGATCAACCTACCCCTGGACCCAGCAATACCACTCTTGGGAATATACCCAAGAGATGCCCTATCATACAACAAGAGTATATGCTCAACTATGTTCATAGCAGCATTGTTTGTAATAGCCAGAACCTGGAAACAACCTAGATGCCCTTCAACAGAAGAATGGATGAAGAAAGTATGGAATATATACATATTAGAGTATTACTCAGCAGTAAAAAACAAGGACTTCTTGAATTTTGCATACAAATGGATGGAAATAGAAAACACTATCCTGAGTGAGGTAAGCCAGACCCAAAAAGAGGAACATGGGATGTACTCACTCATATTTGTTTTCTAGCCATAAATAAAGGACATTGAGCCTATAATTTGTCATCCTAGAGAAGCTAAATAAGAAGGTGAACCCAAAGAAAGACATATAGTCATCCTCCTGGATGTTAACCTTCATCAGGCGATGAAAACAGACAGAGACAGAGACCCAAATTGGAATACTGGACTGAAATCCCAAGGTCCAAATCAGGTGCAGAAGGAGAGAGAGCATGAGCAAGGAACTCAGGACCGCGAGGGGTGCACCCACATACTGAGACATTGGGGATGATCTATTGGGAACTCAACAAGGCCAGCTAGACTGGGTCTGAAAAAGCATGGGATAAAACCGGACTTGCTGAACATAGCGGACAATGAGGACTGCTGAGAAGTCAAGATCAATGACACTGGGTTTTGATCCTACTGCACGTAGTGGCTTTGTAGGAGCCTAAGCAGTTTGGATGCTCACCTTACTAGATCTGGAAGGAGGTGGGAGGTCCTTGGACTTCCCACAGGTCAGGGAACCCTGATTGCTCTTTGGGCTGATGAGGGAGGGAGACTTGATTGGGGGAGGGGGAGGGATTTGGGAGACGGTGGAGGGGAGGAGGCAGAAATCTTTAATAAATAAATAAATAAAAAGTTTTAGCTGGGTTTTTTGTTTGTTTGTTTTTCCAACTTGATTATGTATATTTTTAAGGATGATGTCATCATGTCAAAAGATTTTACACACCATACGGGAACTTTCTGGTCAGATTTGAGGCCAGTTCCACAGGAGGAAATTTTATGCCTGATACTGTAATCCTGGTCAAAAGTCAAAAGTCAACAGAGGGTTGTGGACTGCGCCCCCACACCCTTAGTAGACCTTTTACTGTTATTTTGCAAAATGCTCATTCTGTCAACTATTTGTGGGGTATTCACGGGAGAAGACTGCTCAGACATGGGTTTAAGCCAATAGAAAGTCTTTATTAGCTGGCTGGCAGCTGCACTGGGTGCTGGGGATCCCAGTATATCCCTGAGCCCTTTTTAAGGTGAGCTTTTAAGCACAAAAACCATGTTCTGCGTTGACATACTTCAGTGAACAAGAACAGTTAGCCAGAAATGGAACTGCAGAAGCTAAAAATCAAGGTTAGTACATTTTGAGACTTTGTCAGAACTACATAGTCTTTGATGGATTAAGTCTTTGTTTTCATTTTGGCTGGTGGCTCTGTCTACATGCTGAATTTTGCAGCCTGAATGGCACTTCCATCATAGAGACAGTTGTGCTAAGGTCTGGGGCCCTGCTACAAAACTGCCATCTGCTGTTTACCTTAGTCAAAAAGTTTTCGTCAGTGGAATTTATTCAATACAGAGATTCATAACTGGTCAGAGTGCTGCAAATAAGAGACTGTATGCTCAGACCTAAGTGAGACATCTTTATCAGGCACAGCCTATAACACCAAGAGGCAGAAAGACTGTAAGATCTGGGGGGTGGGAAAGACTATGAAGAAATGGATAAAACATGGCGGTCACAGTCATGAACACACAGAAACTGTGGTTCCCTGCCTAAGACCGACACAGGATCAAGACAACAAAAATTCTGACCTCGACGAGGCAGGTAATCTGCAGGCCCTACTCCTTAGTGAGTAGCTGTTGACAGTAGATGGTTGCTGGGGATGGAGGATCATTTTTTGAAAATGTGGACATGGGTAGGTTTCCTATGCTCCAGTGCATAGTCCTATACCCATGAATACAGTGGAATATTATTTGCGTTTTAATAAATAAAGCTTGCCTGAAGATCATAAGGACATCATCTGTGTAACGATGGGAAAGTCATTATTCATTCTGGATGAGACTTTTTAGTGATGAAGCTGTTTTGGAGCTACCTGGGTAACCCCTGACCCATGCTCCTATAGGTAAAGCCAATAAACTCATTTGTACAGCAAATTGGAATTAGATAGAATCTATACTGTGAGCAATGCCTGCCCAGGAAAATACAACACTCACAAATAAGATTAAGGACTTTGTTTATATCCAAATCATATGGCTCAACTTACAGCATAGTAAGAATCTTGTTGAACTTTATGACCTATGGTTTTCTCTCTGCAGCCTTTAATCCTAGCCAATGCATCTCTGTACCACTCCATGATTTGCATTTATCAGAGAAAAAAAACTAAAAATACTTCTTAGGAACCCTTTGAACAAAGTAAAATCAGAAGTTACAAAATTCACACATATATAGCTGTTGTTAAGACATTTAATATTAAAACTCTATCTCTGTATCTCTTTCTTGAAAGTTCACATCCACATTGGGGTGTACAGTGTCCTTTCCCTAAGTGTCCCCTCCAATTCCTGTTTTTAAGTCTATGCCAAAACATTTTCTTAATAAACTATAACTCTGATGCATGATGACTTGTCCCAGAATTTTTCTCTATGGCAAGCTCAGAAATTCCGGCTTCATTTCAGTGGTAATGTATAAAAGAATTATTCAGCTGGGCAGCGGTGCGCACACCTTTAATCCCAGGACTCAGGAGGCAGAGGCAGAAGAATCTCTGTGACTTCGATGCGGCCTGGGCTACAGAGTGAATTCCAGGATGGCCAGGGCTGTTACACAGAGAAACCCTGTCTCAGAAAGGATGGAAAGGAGGGAGGGAGGGAGGGAGGGAGGGAGGGAGGGAGGGAGGGAGGGAGGGAGGGAGGGAGGGATTCTTGTGGATACTACAGCCTGCAACATTGCCAGAGAAATTACTGAAGAAGAATCAAAGGTAGCTGAAAGAACAGAACAGAGTAACCCAAGAAGAAATTCTTGAGTTGAGATCAGAATTCTGAAAAACATAAATTTGTGCTAGTTTTGAAAAGATACAACGTGTTACCACATGAGATTTTTGGTTGAGTCAAGGAAATTAAAAGGCTGCCAAAGGTGAAGTCAGAATTGGATGAGCTATCTCCAGTAATGCTAAGGTCAGGCAGATAGACATAATAAAGACAAGTGGTAATCCAGGAGCTTGTTTCTAATGAATGAGGAAAACCTCTCAGAAAGATGGTTTAGCATCCAAAAGTATTTGATGAGTATGTACTGTGTACCAGGTGCATTGTAGATACTGAATTGGAATACAGTAATGAACACAACAAACATTTTTATCCTCAAGGAATTTATGTTATCCGGAAGAATGTACACTTGAAATCCAAACCAAAAATAATATAACCATGGGTTATATCAAATGATGTACTAGAATGTTACTGAGGAGAGGAGATATTACTTTATGTAGATGGTCACTCTGAGGTGATGACATTTCAGTTGATACCAAGAGGGTGACAAGAAATCAGTCATCCAGAGACGTATGGGAAAAGCCTTTCAAATACAAAGGAAAACTAACTGCAAAAGCCTAGAAACTGAAAGCCGGTGTGATACACACAAGTGACAGAAACCCAATGTTCAGGACCACTGAAGTACAAGTCAGTTGTGAGTGGTGATCTCAGAGAATCGGATGGAGCCATAACATCAAGATTAAAAAGAAAGTCTGAATGCCTGACAGAGAGTAATGGCATGTGATTCCAAGGCTCCAGGACCTATGAAGAAGGAAAGGAAAAACAAAAACAAAAACAGGAACTAATGAATTTTATTCTCCAAAAGTCAAATACAGAATATAACTAAAAACAAGATATTGGTACAATAGGAAATGTGTGTAGGCATACATGTAAACAGAGCCTCAGACTTTTGAGATTCAAAATTCAGCTGGATAAGTCCTTAGGATTGTCTCGCCTTTCTTTTATTACTCTCGGTGTGGTTCTCAGACCGGCACCTTCCATTCTTAGAGAACTTATTTCAGATGCGAACTCCTAGACCTCATGAGTAAGTGTTCACAAGATTCCCCAGTAATTTACATGCAAATAAAGGTGTGAGCAGCTCAGCTCTAGACCAAACTCTTGTCGCTGTATTGTAATCTTTAAGCTCATTTTTAGCTCTCACCCACACTTTTTCATTTCATACCTCCCTCCTCTCTTTATACCATGCCATGTTTTCAGTCTTGATTTCATGTCTGCTAAGGAATTTGTTCTCCAATTCACTGTATTCTGGAAAGGACAAGCTATAATAATTTAATCTGTCTTTGAGTAGACGAACAGATTTAATCCATATGCAGTCAGGTGTTAGTTACAATCACTGGGTGGGTTTGAGTGCTCTAATGTCAACAAACACGTAGCTAGCTACCAAAGATTTTTCTATCAATTCATGGCCACTCTTATAAAAGTTCATGAAGAAGGCAATGGAAGTAATAAAGTGATATTATGAAGGATTTGGTCAGAAAATACTAAGTTACACAAAGGTAAAATTTACCTAAAGGTGAACTGCCTCTGCCTGGCAGTTTAGAGAAGATGAACCTGGCTGACAGCCACTAATTAAGCCCTGTGCTTCTCATTAGGAAGTGCATAATTCTGCCAGGCAGGCAGGATGACCCCGGATAACAGCTGCCTGGGAAAAGCAGCCCGGCTCTGTCTCAAGAGAACTGTGACAGCACTTTTACATTTTAAATCTCCCCATTTGTTCAAACAATCAAACCTTGGAAATTCTGTCCCTGTGAAACATATTTATTTAATTGCTCAAAGGATAACTTGGTGCCCAAGTCTAAAGCATCCCACAGATGAATGCGTATGTAAGAATGCTATGTCAAAGCTCAAACCTGTAGCAGTGGAGGGGGATTTTTGTTCCGGTGCTGGCTCTTCTCTTGGCATCAGCCAGAGCCAGTTATGTTCTATTTTTAAAGCATTCTCCTTTATTAATCTCTAAGTGCTTGGAGTGATTCCTCACTGGGAAAGCATAATAATACCATAAAAGAATCCGCAACAGTACCTGTCAGAGATGCTATTAATGAATCCTCCCGTGATGGAAGCTGATGCCAGAGTTAGCCTGTGAGCTTAAGGCAGGACAGAAACGTGGGAAAAAGTACAGGAACATCCAAAGGAAAAGGATCCCTCCTGGAGTCTGATTTAAGCCTCTTCCCAACTGAAAGCTCAAGTACTCCAGCTCAATCAACAACATTTACTATAAAGACTGCTGACATAGAGTTAATATTCCTTTCATTAAACAGATATTTCCTGTTAAAGTACCAAGAAACCAACCTTAAAGCCTGAATGTGTGTGACCTTGGGGTGAGCTTCACTGTTTGCCACAAACATGTTGAAATGTCAAACAGACTCTCAAGCTTCTTTGCTGTGAAGTTGTAATACCTTCCTGCATTCTGGGGGACTTAGCATTGTTGCCCTGTCAGGTGCCTCTCAACCACCCTGTGATCTCATTTAGGTTTCCTAGCAACCCTTTAAAGATAGGAACCATTAACTGCTTTTAAAAGACTATTTTAAAACAACAACAACAAAAACCAACAAGCTGTGACTCCTGAGGAACTCATACCCACATTCAGGTTTTATTTTTTGCAACTCTGCTCTACAGAGCCCATATCCATGTTCTCAGGTATATATTTCTTCTGAACACCTCTTTCTCTCAAACTTCGTGATTAAACTTATATTAAAATACCTTTATTGCACCCAAACTCTGCCTCATAAATCAGCAGTACTGAAATTCTTTTTTTCGCATTGAAGCCACAAATCCCAGTTCAGCCTGAGTCAAGGTCCCTAAAAGTCTAGAGAATTCCTCAGGATGCTAGTGCAGTGGGGACCTGTGCTTACTGTCTGTGACCTGGAAATGGTGACAAGTCAACATGAGAGGAGTTCTGGACCAGTCATCGAGTGACTGCTAAGCTTCGGTTTAATCTTGGATAAGTCACTTAGTCTCTTCATGTGTGGTTAGAATTTCGCAATCGTTTTTAACCTGTACTTTTTTACAGTGTAAAGAAGGTCCTGTAATATCTTGTCTTATAGGGTCTATGTCTGTCTTTTCCTGTAGAGTCTTGGCCTTGTCCTACAGGCCAAGCTAAGTAGGAAGCTTATAGGAAGCTGAGTAGGAGGCTTTGGGATCTCATTTCACCTAAAGTAGCTCTCCTTTTATTTGTTTTAAACATTAAATTTTGAGATAAATTTTGATTGAGTAACGCATCCCTGTTGCTAAAAACATAAAAAAAAACCTGTTACAACAAAATGTAAGTCAGAGTGGAAGGTCCTGGAGAGAAGTCACATAAAAGTACCCTTCAACATGAACTTTCTTAGGAAAGGACATTTCTCAACTGTGTGTGTGCGGGGTGGAGGGGGGGCGGTTTGAAGTGATAGGTCATTAAAAAAAATATAGGAAGCATATGTAGAGGCAGTACGATGGGGCTTTGGTTGGAGAGAGAGATCCTTTTCATCAAAACCCAGGATGAAGCCAGGCATATTGATGCCCACCTTGAATCCCAGGAGGGCAGATCTATGAGTTAGAGGCCAGTCTGGCCTCCAGAGCAAATTCCAGGACAGCCATTGCTACACAGAGAAACCTTGTCTCAAAACAAAAACAAACAAAGAAACCTACAATAACAAAAAACAACAACAAAGAAAAAGTCTTGATTCAAATGATGGTGTTCTATGCGATGCAAAAGGTTTTTAGATTCATAATGTCTTATTTAGTAAGTGTTGGTTTTAATACTTGTGCTATCAGGGTCCTCCAGAAAGTCTTTTCCTGTACCACTTTCTCCTCTATGAAATTCAGAATATTAGCCTCCTAAATATGTCCCACCTTCATTTTCTGCCCTCACATCCATTCTCTCACTCACTCTTGATAGAGTTACAATTCTAAAACACTAATCGCTCCATATCTTCCACATTTTTGCACGTACGTGTTTGTCATTGTGTGTGTGTGTGTGTGTGTGTGTGTGTGCTTGTTCACTTGTGGTGTAGGTGCATATGCACACGAAAGTCGGGAGTTTACATCGAGTATCTTTCTTAATAGCTCTCCCCTCTAATTACTGAGGGAGAAACTCTAAGGTCACCAGTTCCAGCTACTAGTCAGCCTGCCCTAGGGATCCCTTGGGAAACTATAGGTGACTTCTAAGGGAGAGACTGTACCTACTTGTGACATGCGTGCTGAGGAGCCACACTAAGGCCCTTACGCTTGTGTGGCAAGCACTTACCCACTAAGCCATCTTTCCACCATCACTTCAGATGGCCTCCCCATTTGGTAATAAGATGAAATGCAAATTCTTTAACAAGATATGGGTAAGCATCCATACCAGCCTGCTCCCATCAGGTTTGTGCTGGTTGGTTTTTGTCAACCTGACACAAACTAGAGTCACCTAGTAAGAAAGAAGCCCAATTGAGGAACTACCTCCATGGTATTGGCCTGTAAGCATGTCTGGGGGGTCATTTTCTTGATTAATGTCCGACATGGGAAGGCACACAGTAGTGCGCCACTCTAGGCAGATATCACTTGGTTATCTAAGACACCAAGCTGAGCAATCCACTAAGCAACATTCCTCCTGGTTCCTGCCTCAAGGTCATGGCCTCACTTCCCTCAATGGGAGACTGTATAACAGTATGAAATAAACCCTTTCCTTCCCATGTTTTGGTCACTGTTTTCTTATAGCAACAAAGAAACAAACTAAGACACTACTCTCCTAACTTTAACCTTTTAATCTCTAACCTTAACCTTTAATCTCTTCACATATGCACAGTTTACAAGTCACAATGATTTTTAAATCATATTCTCTTGAAATTTCTTTTCTTCTAGGTGATATTTAATCTTGGTTGTCAGCCTGTGTCAAATGAGAATTCCCAAGAGGAAGCTGTGTCTGAAAAGAATGATTGATTAGAACTGCAGTGTTTTGGAGAAGATAGAATACCACAGGTCTAGAAGTTAGGTACCTTATCTTGGGATAGCTTTTGCCCCTGGAATAGCCATTCTTTGTCCACCTGTGTCGGAACTAACATTCAGTGACATATAAATGTAAAAAAAAAAAAACAAAAAACAAAAAAAAACCCTTTTCTAATCTGTTAAACTTAGCAGACTACTAGCTCCCAGAGAGCATCTGAGGCCTATAGTGTTGGACCCTAGAGTCCAATTAATGAGAAGGAGTCACCCCAAAAATACACTCTCACAACTCAGTTAATGTAATAGCAAGCGGATTTTAATTCTGCCACGGCAGGATCACTTAACATTCAATGCCAAGGCCTCCGAATGCCTGTTACAAGCCATTTTAAAGCCATTTTTAAAGCAAAAAGCCATAGAAACAAGGGGGAAACTCAGGGGTTGTTTTCCAACTATTAGGATTGGCTTATTCAGGGGGGCTTCTAATCACAAGTGGTCTGAGCCAGGGTTGGAGAGCGGTTGCAAGAAGGGGGTCATTCTCACCCCTTTCCAGGGACAGAGTCAGAACATCTGTGGACATCTGTGGGTTATCTTGTCCCAATTCTAGGAACGGAGCTCTATTTGGAGAACATCCACAAGGACATAGGGAGATGGAAAGTTCCCAACATTTCAGTACGTGCATGGATAGTTGTTAGATTCCCTGGTGGGGTGAGCACTAAGGCACTAAGACTGGGGGCTCAATAATGGCCTCAGAATTGTCTTAAAGTTCTACAATAGAATTTCCCCATTTGCTGTAACCATCTCTTTGGTGTACCCATCAATGTATTTGAAAGGTGTCTTGGTTTTCTTTGTTCTAGTACCATAAAACCTTATAAAACTGCCTCTGCATTGCAATATGGAATCGAGGGTAACCAAGATCTGTGCTCCTGGGCCAGGATCACTCAAAGTTGGCAGTGAAATAAAGTATCTCTTATTCCCATTGAGGTCATGTGTGATAAGACTTTTCTTGGGGAGTTGCAATACACATATCTACTCACTCCACATAGAAATCCCATGGCAGACCAAAGTACAGACACCACTAAAGTTCAACTTGCTGAACCAATGAGTTTTACTGGGATTTGCTTACATGAGTATGGGTGAGGGGTTACTTACAGGAACAGAAATGACTCAAAGCCAACTGCATCACCAGAGCCGACCCCAGAACAGGTGACAGCTCACAAAAGCTGGGGATCTGGAGCACACTGGATAGCCCACAAGCAGCTCAAAGGTGGGAGGGTGTCCTTACTAAATGACTCACTCTAAACCTCTTCCAGGCAGCTCAGCTGGTTTATTCTTCCTCCAGGCAGCTGTTCTGGTCTCAGAGTCTTCTTTACAGCTTGGCTCATTTGAAAATCTGCTTTGCAGCTTGACTTTTTAACTCTAAGAGGGAGAGGCCTGGTGAATCTGGACAGTGTTAGTGAAGCTATTTTAAGTTCTTTTCCTTCCTTCTTAAGGAGCTTTCCTGCATGATGGAATGTTTCAATAAGGAAGGAAAATGTTGTACAACAGGTGAGAGATACGATTTTTACATATGCGGTTGGATCTGTCGTCATTCAAAAGTTAAACTTATAGGAAGTATCTGTGAAGAAAATTCCTGATTGCATTCATTGAAGCCTTAAATGAGGGCAGCAGCTTACAGTGGCAGCCCAAATATAAGGAGGACATAGGGAATGAGGGTTTTGTTTCTTGCCTGTTCATATTTGCATCTTTCCAGGAATTTCAACTACCTTGATAATTTTGTACATGACCTAGATAATTCTGATGGATATCTCCATTTCTGAATATCTACTAACTGCCTCCTAATCTTTCCTTGAAAGGACAGATCAGGGTAAGGAAAGGCTGATGCTATAAAGGTATAATTTTTCTGTTTTCCCAAAAGGTATACAGTGGCTTAGGGTCCTATTGTTTGAGAATGAAGGCTATGTAAGTGACCTTTCAGCCCTGGCAGAGGGGATTTGGACCTCAGCAGTTTTCAAAGAGTAATTTGAACATTATCTAATTAAGAAGTACCTGACTCTCAGTCTGTCACAAACATAGAGATTTTTGTTTTTGACTGGCCTAGAGGAGGGATAAAGAAAGTACACAATGTCCCAGGTGAAATCAAAAAGGACAAATTCCTCTCCTTAAGGGTCTCCCTGATCTTGTACCCTGTGATGGCTATTTTCTGTAGTCAACTTGATTACATCTGGAATTAACTAAACCTCAAGTGCCTGAGTACACCTATGAGATATTTTTTCTTAATTAAATCATCTGAAGTGGGAAGATCCATTTTTAATCTGGATATTTTGAGGTGGGAAGACCCATCTTTAATCTGAGCCATACCTTCTGGTGGCAGTCTATATAAAAGGACATGAAAGAAGGAAGTTCTCTCTTTGCCTGCTTGATCTTGCTCTCACTGGCCAAACTCATTCCTTCACTGGCATTAGAGTCAATTTTTCCCCCCGGATTCCAGCATATCCTGAGGCATCTAGCCTTGTGTGTTGAATTCTTGGATTTCTGTTAGTAGATTGCTATTGTTTGACTAGCTGGACCACAGGCTGTAAGCTATTCTAATAAATCTTCATTTACACACACACACACACACACACACACACACACACACACACACAGTTGTTAAGGAAGAAAGCAAAGATTACTGTCTGTATCCTGAATGAGATTTATTTCTCATATGTCCCTAAGAAGGTAGTCTATGGTCTAGCAAGATTTTATGCAGTGTGATCTCTCTCCTTAATTTTCTAAGAAAAGGAGCTCCTTGCTTTTTTTTTTTCTTGACCCATTTCTTATGAATCGAGACCTTCTGTTAAGTAGGCAACATGCCTTCACAGCTCTTCATTTCCTGATCTGAATTAAGCACTGGCTTCCCTTCTTCCAGCAGCAGGGGGTCAAGATTCACCCTGAACAATGTAAGATTACACCAAGCTCTGAGCCAGACCTTACATCAATAGGATGACATTTTGTCTCTATTCACAAGTCATTAAAAGGGGTGTAGAATTCCATCAATATCACAAAGTGGTTTAGCTGGCTTACAGAACTTTTGGACATTCCTAAAAATACTTTTGTTAATTTCCCTCTGCATTGTGATTCAAGCAGGTGAGGTGAAGAGTGGGAAGGAAGATAGAATACAACAGGGCTAATTAAAGACCTTGAATACAAGGAGAAACTCATAAAATTCAATCTTGTGTGGGATAAAGTTCTTGAAGTCTCTCGAACCAGCTGTCAGTGATTAACCCAGGAAGTCATCAATCTCAGCCATCAAGACTGGCTGCCATTAGGGTATTGCTGTCTGAAAGAATTTTGTCCTTTCCAATACACAGACACTAGTGTTAGAAGGAGGGACGTCTTAGGGGACCTTTATTTCCCAGAAAAGGAAAATAAAATTATCGGTGTGATGGTTCAGCCACATTGACTTTGTCAGGGATTCCCTCATTTCTGGATGCTGGAGAGGTCCTTGAAGTTCACAGCCATTCTCTCTAATCTCTTCAAAGTTTGACATGACAAATACTGTCCTTGGGAGAATAACAAAGTGGACCCCCAAATGATGCCATCATGATAGGGTTGTCTAGACTTGCAGGACCAATTTTTTTCTCTGCTGATTCAAAGAATAAAAAGAAAAGGAAGGTCTCTGTTGTTGGGTATTCACCAGAGAAGCCTGCTCGGACCTGGATTTAAGCCAATAGAAAGTCCAATCCCAGTGTATCCCTGAGCCTTTCTCGGGGTGAGCTTATAAGCACAAAAACAATGTCCTGGGTTGACATACTTTAATTAACAACAGTTAACCAGAAGAAGAACTACAGAAGCCAAAAAGCAAGGTTATTACATTCAGAGATTTTCCCAGAACTATGGACTTTGATGGGTTAGGTTTTTGTTTTTGTTTTTGCCTGGTGGTACTGTCTATATGCTGAGATTTACAGCTGTAATGGTGGTACTTCCTTCATGGAGTCAGTTGTCCTAAGGTTTGGGAGTCTATTAAGGTATAGGGCCGTGTTATAGTCTCAACAATCACTCAAGTTTTATTCAAAGTAAAGGCAAACAGAGGGGGGGGGAGAGGGAGAAAGAGGGGGGAGAAAGAGGCAGAGAGAGAGAGAGAGAGAGAGAGAGAGAGAGAGCATACAAAGAGACAGACATCCCAAAGTGAGGAGTGGAGGAGACCCAGAGCTGGTAACTGAGTTTGCTGACAGTCAAAATTTTATATATTTTATATTTAAGGATTAAATCAGTTCCCCATTTTCCTCAGAATTGGTTGGTTTGAATTAATAGAGGGGATTTAAAAATACAGACAAAGAGAAACTTAAACAGAGAGAAACTATTTGGTTAGTTCTCAGCACAGGAGGTCTCACCCATCCTGGGAGGTTTGAAAGTCCTGTTGAACAGTTCCATCCTGTGAGGGGGGAGAGGGGGAAGGTAGTGGGGGGTGAGCCTCTCAAATTTTTGTCTTGGAAAAAGAGAATCATCAAAAAAATCCACCATCCTTTTTTTTAAAATTTATTTTATAATATATTTACATTTCTCCCTTCCCTCCCTGCTTCCAAACCCTCTCATATACCTCCCCCTGCTCGCCTTCAAATTCTTTTCCACTCTCTTAAATGTTTAAATGAAAAGTCCATTAATCTACCTGGAGGCTCTTATTCCTGTCTGCATACCAGGGAGTTGCCTGAGTCCTAACCCCTCACTTACTTTAATGGACAGCCGAGGGACAGAAATGTTCGTAATGGTCTGACTAATGTAGACATTTGGCAGTGACTAATAAATACATCTTGGTGTTTCCTGAAGTAAAATAGATAAGAAACGAACTAAGTTCTTGCTTGATCTATAGAAGCAGAACAATTCTAGAACAAGCATATGAAAAGCTATCTTAAATTTTGGCAACAGAGAATCATATTTCCAGTTTTGAGCCAGTTTACACATATAGAATCTCTCAGATGAAGCGAGGCAGATGCTAGGTTTCCTTGGTGAAGGACCTTGTTGCTATTGACATTTCTCCCATCCTTCCAAAAAGGGACCTATGGTGTTTTACTAGGGTAACTATACATTCAGAAAAGAAAATAATCATGCATTTTGGAGGATACTAGACACCATCTTTGAGTTGACATTGGTTTGGGGATCCCTCCCTCAAGCACTGTGCCCCTCCAATTAAAGTGTGAGCTTAAGGAGTGTTAGCCAAAGTCCAACTAACAGTGGATTCGGTGGGATTTTAAAACCATCTTGTGGTTATTTCTTCAGTCCCAAAATCTGTAATTGGGACACACATACTTAGAAGCTGGCAGAATCCCCACATTGACCCCTTGTTCTGTTGGGTAAGGGCTATAATGATTGGATAGAGCAAATGGAAGTCATTGGAACTGCCTCTGCCAGGAAAAATAGTGAACCCAAATTGGCATCTCATCTCTGGAGGCATTATGGCCATAAGTGCCACCATCAGAGACTTGAAAGATGAAGGAGTAGTGGGTCCTACCACATCTCCTTTTAACTCTCCTACTTGACCTGTGCAGAGGACAAATGGATCCTATAAAACGATGGTTCATTATTGGAAACAATCTGGTAGTGTGGTTTTCTTTTAATACATATTTATTATATCAACTCTGTTCCTGTAGAGAAACCTGACTAATACTTCTGGCTGAGTTTAAAAATATGAAGAATGAAAAAAATAGGGTCCAATTTGTACCATTCTGAGGCTTCCTAGAAATGTCTCCATCACTGTCTATGTCTTTCTTAATGCATGACAGCCCACAATTAAAGTGACATCTTTTGGCGCTAGAGACATTTTGAAGGTCTGAAAAAAATTAAATTAGCCTGAAAATACATGATTTATAACCAATGAAATGATTTCTAAAAAGAATATTTACAATGATGTAGGGAACTCATTTGAGTGGTAAAGTCAATTAAGAATTTCCTGACAACTTTTATTTTAACAGAAATGCTAATGTTAGATTGTGAAACAAATAGTGTTGCTATTATTTCGTGAAGTCTTAGTTTTAATTTGTTATGTTAGTTGTGATTTAAAAAAATATTTTTAACACATTTCTCAGTCTACAGAGTTTGAAATATGCTATTTTAACAGCAAAATAAGACACCCAAATCTCTTGGGTCTCAAGTTCCTCATCTGAAAAATTATATTAAGAGTATCTATATACAAAAGTTGATGAGAAAAGTAGACAAGGGGATATATGCAAAACCCTTAGCATAATATTTGGCACATGTAAATGACTAGACATGAAGCTGTAAATTTAGGGGAAAAAACATTTGGTCGGGGAAAATAATTTGATTGACAAAAGTACTTGCAGCACAAGATGAGGACAGGAGTTTGGATCCTCTACCCCTAATATAATACAAAGATGTAGTGGTGTACAATCGTAAGCCCAGTGCTGGGAAGGCAGAGACAGGAAGGGGGATCTTAGATTTTGCTATCCAGTCAATCTAGTCAAATCTGTGAGTTATAGGTTCAATGAGAAACACTACGTCAAACATTAAGGTGGTGAACAATTGAGAAAAAACTCAAAATTGACCTCTTACCTCTACTCACACACACACACATACACACACACACACACACACACACACACACAGAGAGAGAGAGAGAGAGAGAGAGAGAGAGAGAGAGAGAGAGAGAGAGAGAGAGAGAGAGAGGCAGAGCCAGACAGGCAGATGAAGACAGAGAAGAAACTATCACTATCCTCCAGAATGGTGAAGAACTTTGAGAGAAATGACACAGATCTTTTGATTCACATGAAAGGAATAGCTAGGACAGCCTAGAGCGTGCTCTCTCTGAAGAGAAGTAGGAAGGCCACTTGTGACGAGAGTCTAGTGAGCACTGCTTTGAAGTCACCGAGTTAAGAAAGACATGAAAATAACAGAGCCTTTGAAATCATGATGAGGATTAGGGTTGTGTTCATCCTGAGATCTGACTCAACTGATAGATTCTGAGCCAAAGAAAGACACGTGACAGGATTTCACCAGAATCATTACCCTCATTAGCAGTTGTGTGGAGAGTTGACAATAGGAAGTGAACAGAGGAAATGGGCAGGAAGGAGGATGTCAAATTATGTAGTGCTCCCAGTGAAAGATGGCAGTTCAGATCAGAGTGGAGAGCAGGAAAGGTGTCTTAATTAGAGTCGCTATTGCTGTGATAAAACACCATGGCCAAAAGCAATTTGAGGAGAAAGGGGGTTATTTGACTTTATTTTGAGGCAACAGTTCATTACTGAGGGAAATCACGGCAGGAACTCAGCAGACCAGGAAAATGGAGGCAAGAGGTGAAACAAAGCCATGGAGAAACACTGCCTACTGGTTTGTTCTTCATGGCTGCCTTCAGCATAGCCAACTCAGGACCACCTGTCCAGTCTTGGCATCATCCTGGTGGGCTGGGTCTTCCCATATGAATCGTCATCAAGAAGATACCTGCAGGCTTGCCTACAGGCCCATCTGGTTGGGGCATTTTCTCAGTTGCTTCTCAGGTTCTTCTCAAATGACTCTGCCTGTGACAAGTTGACAACAACTAACCATGACAGAAGGGAAAGAGAAACAGCAGATTCTAAATTGATTCTTTCAGTAAAACCAAAAGAACTTCCTGGGGTATCAGATGTGGGAAGTGACAGAAATGAGTCATTAGTATTTTGGTGTGAATGGATGGAAGGACTTATCTGGACATCACCTTTTGTTGGAGTCAGGAACAGTGAAGGAGAAACGAATACAAATTTTAATATCAAGAGTTCAGATCAGGACATAGTCAATTTGAGGGATGTGCTGGCTACTTTTTTAAACTAAACACAAACTAAAGATACCTGGGGAAAGAGAACCTCGATAGAGGAATTACCTCTATCAAATTGGGCTGTGCACATGGCTGTGGGTTAGTTTCTTAAAGGCTCATTGACGTGGGAGAGATCGGCCCATTGCAGGCCGTGCCATCCTTGGACAGGTGATCCTCGGTTACATAAGGACAAGAGCTGAGCAAGCCAGATGTAGGAAGTAGTAAGCGGCCTTTCTCCGTGGTCTCTGCTTCAGTTCTTACCTCCTGGTTCTTGCCTCGAGCCATTGCCCTAACTTCCCTCAATGATGTAAGATGAAACACATTTTTTTCTCTTCTAAGTTGCTTTTGGCCAGTATTTTATCACAGCAACAGAAAAGCTAACTAGAACAACATGCATACTAGTTGTCCGAGTGAAAGTGTTAAATTGAAAGACACATGTGTTAGGCTGCAGCTATGGTTTGGGGAATCATTAAAACACCAATGTTATTCAAAGCCATTGGATTAAATGTGATCCAGGAAGGAAGCACAAATGGAGACTTGAGATTCGGTGACTAAACCCCAAGGCAGCAGTTCTCAACCTGTGGATTGCGACACCTTGTCAGGGGTCACCTAAGACCACTGGAAAATACAGATACTTACATTAAAATTAGTAACAGTACAAAAATTACAGTTATGAAGTAGCAACAAAAGTAATTTTAGCCAGGCCTTGGTGGTGTATGTCTTTAATCCCAGCACTCGGGAGGCAGAAGCAGGGGGATCTCTGTGAGTTCAAGGCCAGCCTGGTCTATAAGAACTAGTTCCAGGACAGGCTCCAAAGCTACAAAGAAACTCTGTCTTCAAAAACAAAAACAATGTCATTTTATAGTTGGGGGTCAGCACAACATGGAAACTTGGCAAGCACTGCTCTAGAGAATTCCACCATTTAGAGGCTGCAGGAATGGGAAGTAGAGAGAAAATAGCCTAGAAGAGGCAATCGGTGAATGACGAGTAAAACGAGTGGAGTGGTTGGTCCTTAAAGGCAATTACGAGTTTTAATGAAGTGGTCAATTTTGTTAAGTACTACCAAAAGGAGTTCTTTTCAAAGCTGAAGTAGGACCTTCGGTGGCCTTAAAATTCTTAAAGCAAATAATTGGTACTCAAAGAAGGCTTCATTAGAAAAAATAAGTACATAAGTAGATATCTTTCCCACATGGAATTTTCTCTTTATAGTTTTTGAAACTGAGTCTCATGATGTTGACCTGTTTGGCTTGGAACTCACTTTGAGACCTGGCTGACTTCAGAATCATAGCAATCCTCTTTCTTGCCTCTGTCTCCCAAGTGCTGAGATGTAGGTAAGTACCACCCCATCTGTATTTCCAAATGAATCCAAAAATAGAAAAGAAATAAATAATATTTCCTAAAAAGCAAAATTTTATTTTTAAGATAGGGTCTCACTATGAAGACCTGGATGACCTAGAACACATCATGTAGAAAATGTTGAATTTATCTGTTTATGCACCCAAGTGCTGTGGCTAAAGGCATGTACCTCTATGACTGGCTTCCTGAAAAGAATAATTTGAAATAAGTTTCTAGGAAATTTTAAAGAAAGTAATCCTTTATTTGGCAATTATACAAAAAAGATAGGATGTCATTAAATGCTCTAAAGTTAAAAATGTTAAATTTGAAGTACAGAGAGGCAAAAATACTTTCAAAGGGTCACACGCCAAATCCTGGGTTAGAAACCTGATCTTTCAATGCAGTGCCCTTTATATTATATGAGGAAATTGAACCTAAAGACTTGGAACTGTATTCTGTTTTATATAATTAAAAGAGATAAATTTCATTCAATATTTAAAAAGCAGAATATTATAAAAGAAAATCTGGATTTATTCCATGAAAAACATTAGGACTGGCCAGAATGGTGGAGCTGAAGCCAGGCAATAGAGCCTCCTTTTAGACGGAGCATGTGCTCTCTGATTTGACATGTTTCAAATGTTTCAAATTTAGCACGTTCAAATGCATTCAACCTGGCTCTTGTGTAACTTAGCAACCAAGCCCCTCTACAAATTGATTTTGACCTCTCTCCTTATTTTTGAACTTCCTGCATTTTCCCAAATAAGGGATGGTAACTTCCTTGTCAAAGCTTGCAGGGAGAGTCTGGGACTGTGGAAGCAGAACCAGGCACTGTAGTAAACAACTAGTTGCTGGCTCTGAGAACCATGCCAGAGACTACTAGCTGTCTCTTAAAAATCCATTTTTTCTGGGATGGAGAGATGATGCTGTGGATGACTAAGGGCATTTACTGTTTCTCTGGAGGATCTGAGTTTTATTCACAGCAAATGTTACATTGCTTACTATGGCCTGCAATCTCAACTCAAAGGAAAACTCGTCTGAACCCTAAGGCCACTTGTGTGTACACACCCCCCACACACTCACACACATAATTAAAGGAATGGTAATATTTATAAACTCTTAAAGTAGGTAAAAAAGATCTATTTTGCCTTTTTCTTGAGAACATTCATGTGCCTAATCAATCTTTGGTAGTATTAATGGTAAGTGAGAAATCAGTGGGAGCTCCCATGTCACCTTTCAGGGAAGATGCTTAAAATGGAAAGAATCAGTTGGCATGGGCAACTTTTGTCCTTGCAAAGTTGTTCAAAATGGAATGTGGAAATTGGAGACCTGAAATCCATATTGTTTCCTAAAGGATTGCTATGGTTTGAATGTTGTCTGAATATGCCTACCAAGTCCTATCTGTGGAAATTTAATCCCCCTTGGGAGTCACTACATAATATATATGGTTTGGATTTATGGTATTCAGAGGTAGGACTTTGGGAAGTTTGCAGTTAAATTGAAGTCCTGAGTTTGCAGGTTTCAAGAATGAATACTGGATGATTTGTAAGAAGTCGGAGAGACATCAGACAAAATACAGCCACATGTACACTGATTTTTTTATTTGTCTTTGTAAGACAAAATAAACCAGATCTTCTAAAAGGTGCTTTTTCTACATATATTGTTATGGCAGTGAAAAATGAAACTAATAGAAGTAAACTGATACCAGAAGTAGACTGGTTGTTGTTATGAATCTGGCCAGGTGTAACTGGTTTGGGGCAAGAATGTGGAATAATATGGAACTTCAGTCTGGAAAAGTTCTAGAACTCAATAGGTTTCTCTAGTGGAAGTTCAGGAGATAGCAGCTTTATCTGATAATGTTATACTGTACAGACATACCAAACTGTAGGTAACTAAACAAAAGACAGGCATTAGCAGGTTTGGAGGTTATTGAGGACAGAATCCTCCATCATCATCAGTTTTGAACCTCATCCCCTATTTCCCAGCAACACACAAGAAAGGGAAGCATCATGAGTACCCCTCCTTAAGATCCAAAACACCATATGAAATGAAGGAGAGTGAAGGTATCAAAATTTGGCTCAGATCCATTAAGGGAAAGCTATATTCCATGATCAAAAATAATAGAATATGAATTCTATCTTTCCTATGTAGAGACAAGATATTTCAATATTTCACAAAAATCACAGAAGGACATGCCTATAAAGGCACAAGTAGCTTACAGAATACCAAATAGATTGGACCAGAAAAGAAAGTACCCATGCCAAATAATAATCAAAACACTAATACATAGAACAAAAAAAGAATATTAAAAATGACAAGGGAAAAAGGCCAAGTAACATATAAAAGCAGACCTATTGTAATTACATCTGACTTCTCAGTGGGGACACAAAAAGCCAGAAAGGCCAGAACCGATGTCTTGAGGACTCTAAGAGAAAATGTTTGCCAGCCCAGACTACTATACCCAGAAAAACTACACATCACCATAAATTGGAGAAAACAAGATATTTTACCACAAAGTAAAGTTTAAACAATATCTATCCACAAATCCATCCCTTCAGAAGTTACTAGAAGGAAAATTCCAACCCAAGGAACTTAACTGCACTCACATAAACACAGGCAATGGGTAATGTCACAACAGCAAAATCTGAAGAAGCGGAATACACATACACACACATCACTACCACCCCCCCAACCACCACCACCAACATAATAATAATAACAGGAATTAACAATCAGTGGTCATTAATGTCTCTAATATCAATGGATTCAATTCACCAATGAAAAAGCACAGGTTAACAGAATGTATACAAAACCAAAACCATCATATTGCTTCATACAATAAACACACCTTAACATCAAAGATAGACATCTGTTGTAGAATGTTATTTTAAGATACATTACATTAGTTTATGCTGTGGAACATTTGTTTTAATCACACAAAGATGTATTGCGAAGCTGTGATTCTTTGCCTGTCTAAAACACCAGATGATCTAATAAAGAGCTGAACGGCCAAGAGCAAGGCAAGAGAAAGGATAGGTGGGTCTGGCAGGCAGAAAGAATATATAGAAGGAGAAATCTGGGAAGGAAGAAGAGGGAGCAAGAGAACAAGGAGAGGAGGTTGCTAGGGTCCACCCACCCATACAGGCAACCGCAGAGTAAAAGTGAAAGCAAGATACACAGAAGTAAGAAAAAGAAAAGGCCTAGAGGGAAAATGTAGATAGGATAATTTAAGAAACGTTGACTAGAAATAAGCTAAGGCCAGGCATTTATAAGTATGAATAAGACTCCATGCATGATTTATTTGGGAGCTGGATGGTGGGCTACCCACCCCCCAAAAGAACAAAGAGTAAAAGACAATCAACTACAGACATTACCTCAGAGCAAAGGGTTGGAAAAAGATCAAATGGACCTAACAAGCACATTGGTGTAGCTATCCTAATATCAAAATAGACTCCAAATCAAAGTTCATCAAAAGATATGAAGAAGGACATGACATACTCATCAAAGGAATAATCCACCAAGATGACATTTCAGTTCTTAATACCTCTGCCCCAAATGCCAGGGCAAACACATTTGTAAAAGACACATTACTAAAGCTTAAATCACACATCAAACCCCACACATTAATAGTGGGAGGCTTCAGTATCCATCTCTCACCAATGAACAGATTTTCCAGACAGAAACTAAACAGAGAAATAATGAAACTTCAGATGTTATGACTCAAATGGACCTAAAATAGCTGTAGAACATTTCACACAAACACAAAAAATATACCTTCTCAGCACCTACTGGAAACTTCCCCCAAACTGACCATATACCTGGTCACAAATAAGTCTTAACAGATACAAGAAAATTGATATAACCCCCTGTATCCTAACAGACTACTATGGATTAAAGTTGGATTTTAACAATAGAGATTTCAACAACAGAACACCCATAAACTCATGGAAAATGAACAACTCTCTACTAAATAACCACTAGGTCAAGGAAGAAATAAAGAAATTAAAGACTTCCTAAAATTTGATGAAAATGAATGCAGAACATACATAAACTCATGAATCACAATGAAAGCAGGGCTAAGAGAAAAGTTCAGAGCACTAAGTAAACAAAGAGAACAATACAAAGAATCAGTGAGATAAAGAATTGATTCTTGGAGAAAACCAAAACAGTCAAACTCTTATTCAAATTAACTAAAAGGCAGAGAGAAAATATCCAAATCAACAAAATCAGAAATGAAAAGGGGAACATAACAACAGACACCTAGGATATCTAACCAATCATTAGATCAAACTTCAAAAACCTCTACTTCACAAAATTGGAAAATATAGAAGCAACAGACAATTTTTTTTATAGATATCACTTACCAAAGTTAAATCAAAATCAGATAAACAATTTAAATAAACCAATAACTCCCAAGGAAATAGAATTAATCATTAAAAGTCTCATAACAATAACAACAAAAATGCAGGGCTAGATGGTTTTAGTGCAGAATTCTATCAGAACTTCAAAGAAGAGCTAATACCAATACTCCTGAAATTAGTTCACAAAATCAAAACCGAAATAATATTGCCAAATTCATTTTATGAGGCCACAGTCACCCTGATTCCCAAACCACACAAAGACTCACCAAAAAAATGGGAATTACAGATCAATTTCCCCCCATGAACATAGATACAAAATTATTCAATAAAATACTGGCAAACCCAATCCAAGAACACATAAAAAAGATCATCACCCATAATCAAGTAGGCTTTATTTAAGAGATGCAGAGATGGTTCAACATATAAACTCTGTCAATATAATACACCATATAAAAAAACTGAAAGAAAAAAAAGCACTTGATCATCTCACCAGATGCTGAAAAAACCTTTAGCAAAATCTATCACCCCTTCATAATAAAAGTCTTGGAAAGATCAGGAATACAAGGAACATACCTAAACATAATAAACTCAATTTACAGAAAACCAATAGTGAACATCAAATTAAACAGAGAGAAGATTAAAGCAATTCCACTAAAATCAGGAACAAGACAAGGTTGTCCACTCTCTTCATGTCTATTCAATATAGTACTTCAAGTTTTAGCTAGAGCAATATGACAACAAAAGGAGATCAAGTGCATACAAATTATAAAGGAAGAAGTCAAAGTATTGCTATTTGCAGACAATATGATAGTATGCATAAATGACCTCAAAAATTCTACCAGGGAACTCCTACAGCTGATGAACACCTTCAGTGAAGTGGCTGGGTACAAAATTAACTCAAAAATCCAGGCGACAAACTGGTTGAGAATGAAATCAGGAAAACAACAAAATATATAAGGAATTTTAAGAAACTAGACATCAAAAACCCAAATCACCCAATTAAAAAATGGGTTGCAAACTTAAACAGAATTCTCAACAAAAAAAAATCTCAAATTACCAATAATCACCTAAAGTAATGTTCATCACCCTTAGCCATCAGAGAAATGCAAATCAAAACGACTCTGAGACACCACCTTAACACCAATCAGAATGGCTAAGATCAAGAACACATGTGACAGCTCATGCCGGAGAGGGTCTGGAGCAAGGGGAACACTCTTCCACTGTTGGTAGGAGTGCGAATTTATACAGCCACTTTGCAAATCACTATGGCAGTTTCTCAGAAAATTGGGATTTGATCTACCTCAAGACCCAGCTATACCACTCTTGGTCACATACCCAATGGATATTACCAGTGTGCGGGCTGAGGGGCCTAGAAGGGGGAATGGGAATAAGAACAGGGGGGATCAGTTGTGGGGAGTATTGAGGGGGTGAGTACTAGGAAAGATAACTGGAATCAGTGGTAGCTCTAGGATGAGCTAGAAACCTAGAACAATGGAAAGTCCCAGGAATCTATGTGGGTGGCTCTAACTAAGACTCCTAGAAAAGAGTCAGGCACTGGTGGCACACGCCTTAAATCCCAGCACTTGGAAGGCAGAGGCAGGCGGATCTCTATGAGTTCGAGACCCAACTGCTCTACAAAGTGAGTTGCAGGACAGGCTTCAAAGCTACAGAGGAACCCTGTCTTGGAAAACAAAAACCAAAACCAAAAAGACTCCTAGCAAAGGAGATATGGAGCCTGAGCCAGCCATGTACTGTTAACCAGGCAAGACTTCCATTGGATGGATTGGGACACCAACCCAGCCACAAACCATTCGTCCTAGAATTTGTCCTGCCTACAAGATGAGCTGGTGTTGATGCCTAGTCCAAGGCTCATCAGAGAGGTTTCACCCAGCAACTGATAGGAACAGATGCAGAGATCCACAACCAAACATTAAGCTGAGCTTGGAGAATCCTATGGAACAGGGGCAGGAAGGACTGTAGGGGCCAGCCGAGTCAGAGGAGTCAAGGACATCATAAGAAAACTCACAGAACCAACTAAACTGAACTCAGAGGAGTGTACAGAGACTCAACCAACAACCAGGGAGCCTGCACGGAACTGACCTAGACCCTCTGCATATATGTTACTGTTCTGTAACCTGGTCTTCTTGTGAGACTCAACAGTGAGAGTGGGTACTGTCTCTTACTCCGTTGCCTGCTTTCAGGACCCATTTCTCCTACCCTACTGTATTGCCTCATTCAGCCTTAGTAGAAGAAGGGGAGCCGAGTCTCACTGCAACTTTATATACCATGGGTGACTGATATCCATGGGATGCCTGCCTATATTTGATAAGAAACAGAGGAAGAAGAGTGGATTATGGGGTGGAGGTAGAGGAGAGGTTGGAGGGAGGAATTAGGAAGAGAGGAGGGAGAGGAAACTTTGGTTGGAATATTAAAACAAAGAACAAGTTATACACAAATCAAACTAAACCAAACCACCACCAAACAAAAGCACCACATTTTCTCCTTTTTTGAGAGAACTGTTCACACACCTTTCCTGTTGCTCACCAGCTTTTCTGATTTCCAACCTGAAAATCTTTTGGATTTGTCTACTTTGCCCTTTCTATCACGTATCTGCCGGCACACTCACATCATCTTCACTCTCTGCAAACCCATTCATGTATTTTATATTCACTTCCATTTTGAGCCTGACTGCTCTCTTGGACGCCGTCTCAAAAGGTATGACTTCCTGCCTCTTCACTATTTTCCTCCTCATGGCGCTGACCAAAATGTTCTGCCTGCCTGTCCTGTTGTCCTCCTCAGACTCCAGCTAGGGCCCGGGAGCTTCCTTTTGAGTTAATTATTAATTAACCTCATCAACGAGACTAACCACAAAAAGGAATTCTGAGTACCTAACTAATATATGTGGATATTAAAATATCTAATTGTATTTACAACAAAGTGTGCCCTCTATTAGTAGTTATCTGTGAATGAGAAGTCCTGAAAAGAAGCTGTGTCTGCATAGACTGATCAGGACTGCAGTGATGTAGAGAGGTTGAATTGTTATAGGTCTAGAGACTAACTGTTCTTTATTTTGGGCTAGTTTTAGCCCCCAGAATTTCTTACCCACCTCAGTTAGTGTTAGAAATAAAAGCCTGTTGGCTAAGGGTGTTGAAGAATGGTCAAGATCAAAATCATTGATGACAACTTATGCTGGAGAGGATGTGGGGTAAAGAGAACACTCCTCCATTGCTGGTAGAAGTGCAAACTGATACAATGTCTTTGAATATCAGTATGGTGATTTCTCAGAAACTTAGGAAACAACCTACCTCAAGACCCAGCAATACCACTTTTGGACATGTGCTCAACTGTGTTCATAGCAGCATTGTTTGTCACAGCCAGAACCTGGAAACAACCTAAATGCCTGTTGACTGAAGAATGGATAAGGAAAATGTGGTACATTTACACAATGGAGAAAAAAATGACAACTTGAAATTTGCAGGCAAATGGATGGATGGAAAATATCATATTGAGTGAGGTAACTCAGACCCAGAAAGACAAATATCATATGTACTTACTCAAAAGTGGTTTTTAGACATAAAGAAAAGATAACCAGCCTACAAATCACAATCCCAGAGAACCCAGACAACAGTGCGGACCCTAAGAGAGACATACATGGATCTAATCTACATAGGAAGTAGAAAAAGACAAGAGCTCCTGAGTAAATTGGAAGTGTGGAGACCATGGGAGAGGGTTGAAGGGGAGGGGAGAGGAAGGGAGGGAAGCAGAGAAAAATGTAGAGCTTAATAAAAGTCAGTAAAAAAAAAGAAAAGAAAAGAAAAGAAATAAAAGCCTGTAGCTAAGAGACTAAAACATTTTGGAATGTATTTACTTAGCAGACCACTAGCTACCTGTTGGGAGCTGTGAACTCCCCCATCCTGAATTTCTGGTAAACAAACTTGTAATGCTTGCAGCTGCTCTGAGCACAAGACCCTCGGGAGTTCCTGATGGCAGGGGAGTGATTTCTGGGGCGTTTGGCTGGGGCATGGCTACCAGTTAAGGGTCTCTATATAAGCTGCTCTGGTACACAGTAAAAGGGGCATTCTTGTTTCAAGGATGACCCGTGTCTCTGTCTGTGTGTCTTTGTGTGTTTCAATTTCCAGCCCCTTGCCCGATTCTCGAACTGTATGGTATTTCATAGAGTGCAGACGGGCGTGGTACACTACAGCTACCCTCAACTTAAAAGCTAAAAATGTCATCAGAAAGTTTAAAAATGTCATTGGATGATACCTGAGGCCTATAGGAGAGAGAGATTTTGACGTTTTGCTGTATTCCACCTTTCTGATGTTGCCATTTTTTAAACATTTTAAAAAATGTTTTAACTAATAACTTTTTTCCCTGTAACTATAAAACTCCACAAAACTGCTTCTACCCTGGAACATTATACTTGAGGAGATCTAAATGAATATTTTTAGGCGAGGTCACTCATATTTGCTCAAATGCTAGCCACCCAGCCACACAGCCAGACATGGAATAAGAAGAAAATAAAAGATGCACAAATAGAGAAAGTTAAAAGTCCAGAGGCAAAAGATAGATGGAATAATTTAAGAAAAGCTGGCTAGAAATAAGTCAAGCTAAGGCTGGGCATTCATAAACAAGAATAAGTCTCTGTGTAGTTATTTGGGAGCTACATGGCAGGCCCCCAAATAGTAAAAGAGCAGAAAGAGTAAAAAACCAACTACACTGGAGTGAGGTGATATTGGTCTCCAGGGCTGGGCTTAAGAGTGATGAAGCCACAGAACTGCTTTTAGGTCCTTTGATAGTTGGAGTGGCTAGAATCCTAGCATAAACCCTCTCCCAGACAGCTTCTAGAGAGAGATACAGAAGAAATTTAAAGATCAACTTGTTTTTAGGTTTAAACAGCAGTGGGCCTTTGTGTGTTGACTGGAGGTAAGCACTGCAGTATTGAATTGACTCGAGGATATGATGTTGTATATCTGAGCAGCATTTTTCCTATTAAGAAGAAATTGTCAGTGAAAAATAATTGTTTAACAAGGCAGTGGTGGCGCATGCCTTTAATCCCAAAACGCAGTAGGCAGAGGCAGGAGGATCTCTGTGAGTTTCAGGGCAGCCTGGTCTACAAGAGCTAGTGCCAGGACTGACTCCAAAGCAACACAGAGAAACCCTGTCTCGAAAAACAAAAACAAACAAACAAAATATTGTTTAAATGATGTCTCCTTGGATTTTGGTTAATGCCTAGGAATGTGAGCCCTAGACCATTAAATAAACACACCAATTCTTTTAGGCTTAGTTATAGTTTTCAGTTGGGTCTTTAAGACCATGAAAGTAGCCAAAATTCATCACTGAATACAGACAAAATTTGTGTTTCTTTTATTTTTATTTATTTATTATTGAGACAGGGTCTCACTGTATAGCCTAAGCTGCCCTAGAGTTCACTACGTAGATGAGTCTTGGGAACTCAGATATCTGCCTGCCTCTGCTTCCTGATGTTGGGATTAAAGGCTTGTGCCACCATGACCAGCCTTTTAATTTATTTTAAAGCCATAAATTCCCCCATCCTTCTGTTGTCCCTTTTGTAACACTTAAAGAAAAACAGGGCCATTATTATTTTAGCTTAAACATGCTTAAATTTCTTCTCTCTGCCTCTCCAGAAGCTATCTTAGAGGGACCTCATATTGTGGTACTAGTCACTTTAGGACTGCACATAGCTTCAACTATTCTTGAGCAGAGACAATGGAATTCCTTTTTCTGCTTCTTTACTTTGCTATTTTGGGCCTGCACACCTGAAGGTAATTTCTTGTTATATCTGTGCTAATCTATCTTGAAAGCTTGTTCGAAAAATAACAGGAGCTAACACTTTGAGATGCTAGACCTGGAAAGCTCTTGTGAATTTTCAGCTGCCTAGGGCCAAAATATTGGGAAGGCACAGATACTAACAGGAACTCAAAGGACTAATTGCCAGGTGCTATTCAAGCTGCTGCTAATGGGTTCTTGTTGTAACCAAGGCAGGACACTGAGTCATAGTGCATGCTATTTGCCTGGATTCTTCACAGTTGTTTTTCATTGAAACAGAATATTCTTTAACCCCACCAAATGATTCACATTTGTTGTCTTTTGTTTATACCACATTATGTCCTGAGTACCCTGACTTTTGCTTTCAGTTACAATAGCATAGGGAGGAGAGAAGAAGAGGAAGAGGGGGAAGAAGAGGAGGGAGACGAAGAGGAAGAGGGGGAAAGAGGAGGAGGGGGAGGAGGAGATGAGGAAGAACAATAACAGCAGCAACAGTAACAACATCAAGAGGCTTGTTTCCTCTCCCCCATGACCCATGTGCTCTATCACTGGAGGTACCCGCCAGTTCTTTGTCCTAAGGCATAGAGTGCTGGGGGCGGTATGGCTTCATTTCTGAGAGATAGTCTCTCATCTAACAGTAATATATATATACATAGTTACACCAACCAAGTAACCTCCCACCCCTAAATCACACTTAGCATGGTTGGACCCTAGTCAGTGCCCTTCTCTACATGGAGAGTCGGAAGTATAGGGGACCAGTTCTGAGAGACAAGCCAACTTTCTTACAGATACAGATTTTCCCCCGATAACATGGAGGAAGCAGGTCAAGGAATTATACCACCATTTTCAAACCAAGAGAGGAGTCCCTAATATCTGGAGAAGAACTTCAGTTCCCTAAATCTCAAGATGGCTCACAGTTCCAGGTAAGTGGACAGACTTCTTTACCTATCATATCTGTACATCACTGGGTAGAGGAATGCTTCATGTAGTTTGGGAGTTGAGAATACTGAAAGTACTGGGTTTCAGTACCCCCCCATTTTCAAGGTAAGGTTTCAGTCGCAGTGTCTCAGCGTTTTTGATGGAAAAACACAGATCTCATCTTAAAGAGAATATGAGACAGTTTATTAAGGAGTCATTTGAGTGACCATGGGTCAGGAATACAGATTTAGGTTACCCCAAATTCTAAATTGTAACGTGGAAACAGTTTCATGAAGTTTTATAGTTTTACAGAACAGAAAGAGTCATAAATACTTTGGTGGGTATATCAGAGAGACTTTTCTATAAGCTTCAGATGCTATTTGGTGACATTCTTAACTTTTGGGTGGTTGGAAGTTAGTGGTCTGCTAACATAAGGTTTTTATCTGGTAGTCAGAATGTTAGTTCCAACACAGAAGTGGACAAAGAATAGGTGGGTATTCACGGAGCTAAAACTGGCCCCCAATAGGTAATTAGCCTTTGCACCTGTAACACTCCAACCCCTCCACATCGCTGTACAGGTATTCAGGCAATCGGTCTTTGCAAATGCAGCTCCTTTCAGAAATTCTTGTTCACAGTTCTCCCTGTTAGACAGCCATCATGTTTTGTTTATGTGGAGGAGCATATATAATTTTTAAAATAATTATAAGATTCCTTGTAGCTGAGGATCTCAGTCCTAGGATCAGATGTAAGTGAGACCGAGTAGTGTGAAGGACAGCAGTCTTCAGGACGGAAAGATAGCTGGTAATGGACATTAAGGAATACCTGGGCCATATAAAAATTATTAGCCATTATGACCTGGATATGATTTTTTTCTTACACCCTCTATTTCTGTGACATATAATAGGACTACTATACATAAAATCAAGAATCAAAAACACAGTTTAGCATAATGGAGTGAAAGTAACAGTTGAAGGAAAGTTGTATTTAAAAATAATAAAGCTTTACATAGTTTAAACTATGTTGCTTGTATGCTTCCCCCTGTATTACAGCTATTTGTACTCTGAACTATCTTACTTATACATGGTAAGAAATGAGACTTTATAAGGAGTCCCCATAGTGTTGTCCCTTCATATCAGTAAAGTACAAATATTGTTTAATTTTTAATCGCAGATAATTGTTCCGTAGGACAATTTAGACACTAATTAAATCAAACAATGCCAGGATTTAAGGTATAAAACATCATGAAAGTTGTTATTGGAGACTGGTGTCTTTTGTACAGTTTGGATGAAAATTAAACTAAAATCTTTGAGTGTCTTTAGTTAGAATAAAAGGATATCAAATTTAATACTAAATCTTTTTCTTTATCCATATTATACTGAGTAATGAGTATTATGTTAAGTTTTTTTTTTGAAGACAGGGTCTCACTATGTAGCTCTGTTCATCCTGGAACTCACTATGTAAATCATGTTGGCCTCAAACTCAGAGAGGTCTGCCTGCCTTGCCTCTTGAATGCTGGGATTGAAGTATGACACCACACCTGGCTATATACTTGGATTTTAATAAAATAAAAGGTTAGGGCAAGGCAGCAGTTATAAAGAACATGATTAAATGAGAGAACATAATATCTTCATTTGAAATTTCATTAAAACCAAGATTAATATTATTTTATCACTTAGAAGTTTACCAGATGAAATATTAAATATCACAAGGAAATTAGAGAAGTTAATTATAAAAATATTAAGGTTCATAAAATGTAAGAAAAGTATTTAGTTAGTTTGGGTATTTGATTGTCTATAGTCTATTTCAGTTGTAATTGAAAATGAGTGTCATCTAGTCTTTCCCAAGTCTACATGAATATGTTCAGAGAAGATGTACGAAAGTTCACAGCCTTGGGTTTCACAGTCCAGGAGTGAGTTAGAAATACTTGGATACAGTCTTGACCTTTTAATCAGTATGGAGTCTTTGATGTGGTGCCTTTTATTTTTCCCAGTTGATGAAATCATCTAGTTTTCTTTATCCTTTGATGAAGACTTTGTAACTAATTTTGAATTTAGTTATCTTAGTTAAAAGTCCTTTAGGATACTATGTACTATTTATGTAATATACCAAATTTTATAAATGGCTTTAAATATTTGTCCATTAAAATGAATTTCACAATCCTATGCAATTTACTAGGAATATTCTAAATAGGCATAACTATCTCAGCAGAATTTTTCCTATGGTTAAAGCAATGATTGATTATCTCAAATGCAAAGGCTTTGTCTGATGAGAAAACTTATAAAACTAGAATCTTATCAAAGGTTTTATATATCCACTTACTGAAAGAATAAAATGAAGGGTTTTTGTTTGTTCATTTTAAGTTAACATTTTTTGGTAAACATTACTAAGAACAAATCAATACTCATGAAAATGTTGTAAAGAAGTAAGCAATAATTTTTATCTCAGGGTATTGAATTTGACTTTAAAATTTTATGACCTTTATATTATTTTTAACTCAGTTACAACTGTATCCTGTTTTTAAACAGTCTTCTTACAACATATTTTGACCTTAATATTATTTTTATTACAAAATTTAGAAAACAATTTTAATGAAGTACTTTTAAATGAAAGCACAGGGTTCTATGGTTAAAACATGGTGTCTTATAGATATCTAGCAGCTATAAATGTAGAGAAAATATATTAATATTTTTTCTAGTTCCAAATTTATTTATGCTCTAATTAACACCTAAAGCACTTTTAGCAAATACTTCAGTATCATATTCTATACATCTGAAGAAAATAACCTTTCATACAGTAATAATCAGAGTATGGGAAAACGTGAAATATAATATTGAGTATTATTTCTGATGAAAACTTTATCAAATAGTATGAGCCGTTAGATCTATGGCAAGATTTAATCATTTGTTTTGATCAAGTTGAAGGTGCTTGTTAGTAGAAATCTATTTATCTACTAATTTTATCTTGCTGTTATTTTATTCAAGTCTATTAAAATTTAAAATTAAGTAAATTGATGCTTGAAAGGGAAATACCACCATTAAAACTTAAACCACAGCAAGGTAAAACTCACTGACATATTGGATGTATTGAATTAACAATCTGAAGTTTTTCTGAGATAAATTTTACTCATAATTTCTCAAGTCCCTAGTTAGTAAATCATTGTATATTTAATAAAAAAATTAAGATTATTTTTAACAGGCTCTCTTATTTAAAGGGGTGAAAAGAGCTTAGATAATATTTCTCCCCTTGAGAATTGTGAAGTTAGAATCTACAAGTGCTAATAAGTTCTCCATTTTCATTTTAGGTATTGATTTCAGCATTCCCAAACAAATGGGTAGACTTTTGTTAGGTTTAAGAAACGGTAAAAAGAGCCGGGCGGTGGTGGTGCACATCTTTAATCCCAGCACTCGGGAGGCAGAGGCAGGCGGATCTCTGTGAGTTCGAGACCAGCCTGGTCTACAGAGCTAGTTCCAGGACAGGCTCCAAAGCCACAGAGAAACCCTGTCTCAAAAAACCAAAAAAAAAAAAAAAAAAAAAAAAAAAAAAAAAAAAAAAAAACGGTAAAAAGAACAGCAGTCTGAAACGTTTGGGGAAGGGAAATTTTGTTGACAAGCGTCTCACAAGATGCCTTAGGCCTGGTTTGAACCTATTGGTGATATTCCTGCATCAGCTTGCTATGTACTGAAATCTAAAGTATGAACCACAAAATCAGCATGAATAATGTTTGTTTAATGTTTACTTTTAAGACAGGTTCTTGCTATGTAGACTAACTTGACCTGAAAGTCAAAATCCTCCTGTCTCCATATTCAATGTGTTGGGATTATTTTTGTTTTTAAATCAAGTTTAATTTTTTAAAGACAAGTTAGAAAAGGCACTTTGAAAATGTTTTTTTTTTCAAAAAAAGTATTTACCTTTTATTAGAGTTAAGTAAAGTAGGATAAGGAATCCAGAGCAAAATAAAATTTGGCATTCATGAGATTATTCATTTTCAAACTAGAGACAGATGGACAATTCTTTTAACTGTTTCATTATCATGTAACACATTAACATCTGTAAACTCCAAGATGTCTCGGTAAACCTTAAAGCAAGTTTTAGGGTTGTTTTTTTGCATGTGGATCTTAAAAAATCCATTTGTTTGTTTTGAAAGAGGCAGTAGTGGTTATAAATATCCTTAAAAATCTTTAAAATGTTTATATATTTATATATTCACTTACATATATATTAAACATATCTAAAAATCACACACATAGGTATCTTTTTAATGCTCAAAATAAACAGCGTTTTAAAAGGAGGACAATTGTCTAGTGGGAAGAAAATGTATCCTGGATTAGGAGAAGTCATCTCTTAAAGTTAATTTGTACCCTCAAGCAATAGGGACCATGTTGAAGAACCAGAGTAGGAATAAGCAAAAAGAAAATAACATCTTGACCATAATTGTATGATTATATCCTTTTACTTAAACACAGATTTTAAAAAATTAAAATTAAAAAATTTAAAAATCCTCATGATAATTGTCCTAATTCTTCGGTACAAAGATTTAGTACCATTAGCCATCTCTTTTTTCCCAGTGTTCATACTGATTAAATGTATTCTTTTTGTTATTTGTTATTATTTTGATTCTTAAAATTTTAGTTTTACTCTGAGGCAAAAGAAAGAAAAGAGAAGAAAGCTGGGCCATGTTAACAACTTTAGTTTACATGACACATACCTATAACCCAATTTGTTTTTAAGTACACTATGTAAAAACAAAATAAATGCATGTGTAGACAGACAATGTACACACGCATAGTCATATATAACATATACTTAATAAAGCAACATTTTGAACAAATCGTTGTTAGGCTTATATTTCCCATAATCCTCATAGTGAAAAGGAAGCTTAATATAGAGATCTTTAGTGAATATACATATCTATTAATTTATGTAGTTTGGTCTTAAAAATACTTTATATCTAACAGCTTTATATTAAGTATAATTTGGAAAAGAAAATTATATAAATTTTATGTTATTCAATATATAGATGATAAGATATATAAGTATATATATTACAACTTAGTGCAATCTTTATCTTGATAGTTCTCAGAATAATGCTTTATATAAACAATTGGCATTCTAAATTTTCATGAAATATTTAATATACTCAAAGATATCATCCTAATAGGTTTTAATGATGTTTAGAATATTCAAATGTACAAGGTAGTATGTATTTATCAGACATTTCAATATATTATCACAATACTCAAATGTATATATCTACATGTGCATTGTAATAAAGCATGCCATAAAATTTAACACAACAAAAATGACTGGACTGTGACTGAAAAAGCATGGGATAAAACCGGACTCTCTGAATATGGCGGACAATGAGGGCTTCTGAGAAGCCAAGGACAATGGCACTGGGTTTTGATCCTACTTCATGTTCTGGCTTTGTGGGAGCCTAGGCAGTTTGGATGTTCACCTTCCTAGGCCAGGATGGAGGGGAGAGGACTTTGGACTTTCCACAGGGCAGGGAACCCTGACTGCTCTTCAGACTGGAGAGGGAGGGGGAGAGGAGTGGGAGGGGGGAGGGAAATGGGAGGCTGGGGGGAGGCGGAAATTTTTTTTCAATTAAAAAAATGAATTAAAAAAACAACAACGAAGTATCCACAGCCTGTTTAACAAGGTTTTTGTTTTCACAAACAACAAATGAAAACAAAAAACAAAAAAAACCCACAATTATCATAGGTACACATGACACAATTATGTGAAGTCTAGGTGCAACTGTTTGGGGAAAAAGATAGGAAATTTTTGTCTCTATCTCTTTAAGGTATAAGAAAGGCTTGAGAACATGAAAGAACAAAAGGTGAAGTTTATCACATAAACTTAAGATCATTCTCTTTCTCTCTTCTAGAAGGTAATGTGATGGCTAAAAGTATGTTTTAAGTTTAAATTATTGCGTTTAAGAAATCTTAAAACAGAAATGCCCCTAACCTATAAGCCCAATGACAGATACCTGTCTGGAATGCTAGGGCCTGTTGTTTATGTCAGATAACAAGCCACTTGTTTTTGCTTCTGTAAACAAGCTTGGTTGTCCCAGTGACATAGGATGTGCTTGACCACACCTAGGCAGGAGGTACAGAGGCAGGAAGTATGCTAGCCCCTGATTGGACAAAGGCAGGAAATATGTAGCCTTGTAGATGTTACCATTATAAGCCATTTTCCCAGATAATTTTATATTTTAATTAAAGCAGGCTGCCTATTTGTGATTTTTAAAAATTGTATTGCCTAGTTTTTTGTTGAGCTCACAAAATAAACCAATTTGGAGGTAGTAAGTGTTCTTCACTGAGGGAAAAGTCGGGTTATCTTTAGTTCTGTCTCCCCATTCTGTCTCATGTACTTACAAACTGAAAGTAATTATCACATAGAAAGCCAACTTGAGTACCAGATGGCAGTTTACCTCCAGATAAGTCTCCTTTTTGAAAACTTTGTTCCCACCTTTTTTTTCCTTCTCCCAAAAACTTGCCTGTCTGCACTAGGTAGGGTGTTTGGAATCAGGTTTATGTGTGGCCTTTGGGATCAACTTCCTCTGTTCCCACCTCTACACTGCTTCTCCCACTGGGTCATGGGGTTACACTGTGTTTATCCAACTTCGAAGATGAACAAGATACTGGGTGACCAATTTTTCATATGTGTCTTCACCAGAGTTCTAATAAACTTCCCTCTGATCCAGGAATGGGGTATGTTTGTTGGGATTTCCTATGAGGCCATTGCGAGTCATGGGACTTTTCTCCTGGCACCTCTTCTCTTTGGGTCAGTGGGAACAAGTGTCTCTTTGGCATCTTTATGATTAGGTACTCAGGACCTCCTATAATCTCCTGTCAGCTTCTGACTCCAGGCCTCTGTGCCTGTTGACATCGAGCCTTTTCACTCCCTCCCCTGAGGAAGTCCTTAGGACCCAGCAACATGGGTTAACTTAAAATGTTAAGAGTTAGCTAGTAACAAGCCTGAGCTATTGACCAAGCATTTGCAATTATTATAAGCCTCGGTGTGTTTATTTGAGACCAGCTATGGTACAGGAAAACTCTGTCAGCATCCAGGTTTCCCCAGTCCCACCCCTTCCTACATCTGGCACTTTGTCTGATATGTCTGTTCTGCTTTCCCAGAGTCTGATTAAATCTACCACATCTTTAAGCCCTAATGTTGGATCAGCCTTCAGCCTCTACCCAGATGTACTGGTATTTACGGATGCTGATCTGTTAGCCCTGGTTCTCATAATCTGAAAGGGAAATATGGTTCTCAGAGATATTTAGTTCTTTGTTGTCCTTTTCCCTCAAAGTTGCTAAATTCATTACACTTCCCCCAACTCAAATCTATCTTTCTCTGTCAAGGACCCTCCTAACTAAAAGCTTTTTATAATTCCTCTTAAAGATAATTGCTCCATTCAAACCCAGCAACTGTTCTACCTTGCAGCCACCACCTCCGGGACATGGCTTGAGCTCCTCTCACCAGCCAATTGGGTTCATGGAGCAAGACTGCTTTATGAGAGCCACTCCCAACCCTCTCTAGAATGTTAAAACTGCCACCATTCCTACCACCAAGTCCACTGCTTCTGCACAAACCTTTGGGACATCAATGGTTGCCTTTTCTACAACAGTGAGTTCCCTTTCCATCAACCCAAAGTTGCACACCACTTCAGTCTGCTCTCAGCTACAAACTCCAACTATTTGTACTGCAACAAGTGTTATTTCAGGGTTGTTAAAAAGTACATGACTGTCATACTTAATACTTTGTTGGCTGGAAAACGTGTTATGGGATCTGTTCTATGAACCCTATCATTGTATGTTTTTAAAAAGTCATCTAAATAATTGACCTACAACTACTTCATAAAATGCTTGCAGCACATACGACAATTCTTATCATGTTTAAGATATATACATGTGGACAAATTAATATGCATAAGTATGTATATACACATACGGGATTTAAAAATTACGCCATAAATTCATCTCTTTCACAATGTACTAAGGACAATAACAGTTTTGTGAACACAGGTTTCTTGCATATGAATTTTCATTTAAATATAATTATTTTATTCACACAAAGATGTTTCCAAGATTTTAAAAATAAAACAGGTAAACAAACACATTAGGTAAAAAAGAGGTATGGTCAGGTGTGGTGCCGCATGCATTTAATTCCAACACTTGGAAGGCAGAGGTAGGTGGTTGGTTACCTGTGAGTTCCACACCAGTTGGGGCTATGTAGTTTGATTCTATCTTTTAAAAAGGGAGGTATACAGATAGGTGTGAGCCACCATGAAGGTGTTAGAAATTGAACTCAGGACCTCTGGAAGAGCAGTCAGTGCTCTTAACCTGAACCAACTGTCCAGTCCAAGTTTCATGTTTTGTTTGATTATTCCTTAATGCTGATAGTTTAACTTGAAAATCAAATTACATTATTTTAAACTTTCAAAAAAATAAAATAAAAAGGGAGGTATAATGATGTAAATATAAATGCACTTTTGATTGAAAAAGTTGACAGAAAATGCCTTTGTGATGCAGGAGAAACTTGAGGCAAAAATTTATTTATTCAATTGATTAGTAAATCAAAGGCTTTGTTAACCAACTGCTTAGAAAATACTGTTATACAAAGTAGAATTTAGCTAAAGTCGTGCCTCCAGTACGACTGGAAGATAAGTACTGTGAAGACAAGACTTGTTAGAAATGATAGGTGAGACAGTTTTGTACTTTAATTGAAGTTTAGGTTGCTGAGAAACAGTTTCTGCTAATGTTTGTTCACCAAGACTGAACAAAAAAAAGCTTCATTTTCAGAACACAAGGAGACAACCCTGACTCACAACCAACCATTAGGCCCATCCCTATGTAAAAGGCCTATTAAAATGCCTCTAATGAGCAGCTAAATGGGGCAGCACAGGTTCACAGCCATCATTAAGTCCTGCTCTGCCATTAGTCCCCCCTCCCCGTGCTGTTAACAGGAAAAACAATTCTGCAGGTGGGCGGGATGAACCTGGGCGACAACTATTTGAAAAGAACAGCATTGGCGCATTGAAAAAATGCTGGCAGTATCTTTGCCGTGTAAATTTCCCATGAAGAAAAACTTGGAGTCTCCTGTCTCTGTTTTAATTGTTCAAAGTGTGACCTGGGTCCTGGACCTGAAGGAGATTTGAGGATGAGTATATGTAAAATATATAAGCCTAAGGTTTATATAAGCTGGTAAAATTTTCTGTTGAAGACTGGTGGCCTTTTGTGCCAGACCATGCTATTATTAAAGAGCTTTTTCCTCTATTAATCTCTTAATGCATGGAGTGATTTGCCACTGAAAAGACATATTAATTCCATAACATTTGTATAACAAAGAACTTTATGTGGGCAGCTTATAATGTTATAATCAGAGTTCCAGGGAAATAAAGACAACTCGATGATTTCATTAATTTAAAAAAAAATAACACTCTGTCTAGCAGAAAAGGAAAAATTCACCTACTCTTAGATTTTTTAGCTCCTCTATTTTCCCTTAGTCCTTCAAAGAGTAATGAGTAGCCATTTTTAATCTTCTGAAGTTTCACAGGGGAACAAATGCCTTTTGGGTTCAGCACTGAAATCACATGGTTAACATGTAAACTCTGTCTGTCTGGCAACCACATCAATTATTCTCAAAGGTTATTAAGAGGCTCTCTTATTTTACAACTTTAGAATTTACATCCTAAAACTATCAAACTTTGATGAGACTAAAAGAGAAAGAAGACGGGGCTTAAAAGAGTCCTTTCAAAGTTCCAACTGGATATGAGGTTTACCTAAGACTTACAATGAAGTCCTGACAGTTTAACAATACACAAACTGATAATCTCAATTTTTCAAATTATGCCATTTGTGTAATTAACATGATAATAAATGTGTTTTGATATGCTGCTATGCTATGTCTCATAGTATTAAAATATAAACTAAGGGGTCAATGCCTTCAGTTGGATATCCACTAGTGGCATCACCAGGCTTAAACAGATAGCTCTGATTGCATGCTCACACAGATGGCCCTGATTAAACTAAATGGGTCACAAAGTAAAACCGAAGTCATAAAACTGGGGAAGAGACTGGTATGACGGGGAAAATGCGATTGGAATGGGAGTGAGCTAAAGGATGCTGGGGAGAGACAATAATCAGAATACATTATACACACATATGAAATTACCTAAGAAAAAATAATAAATAAAAAATAACAATATGGAAAAATGTGTTAAATAGCTTTCTTTATCAAGTTACTTAATCTTAGGTGGTATTTGGGAGATCTGTCAAGCAATTCTATTGACAATAATGCCACTTGTACATAAATATGCATGACTTGCTTGTTTGTCTGCCCAAAAGTGAGGAAAATATATATGAAATGCAAATCATGAGTGTAGTATTTTTTTAAGTTTTAAAAATAAAAGAAAATAAGATAAGGGCTGGAGAGATGGCTCAGAGGTTAAGAGCATTGCCTGCTCTTCCAAAGGTCCTGAGTTCAATTCCCAGCAACCACATGGTGGCTCACAACCATCTACAATGGCGTCTGGTGCCCTCTTCTGGCCTGCAGGCATACACACAGACAGAATATTGTATACATAATAAATAAATAAATAAGTATTTTTAAAAAAGAAAATAAGATAAAATGAAACTGATGTGTAGATGGGGGATGGTAAAAGGCAAGCAAATATGAGATTATATTATAGTCATAAAAGGGCTTTGGTATGATAGCTACACTGGAGGAGATTCAAGTAAGTTGCTCAAGGTTTGTGGAAGATAAAAATCTAAACGTGATATATGATATGCATCTTTAACCACTAGGGATATTAAAATTTATGTTTGATGATTTATGGTTAAAATTCATAAAGTCAAAACTCAATACTCCAACTAATGCATAATTCCATTTATAACAAGAAACTTTTATGAGTATTGATTCTTCTCTAAATAATATTTATGAAACTCATATTGATAACAAGAAGATATATTTTGTCATTGGTTAAACTTTTACTTGCTAGATCACTACTGCATTAACAGTAAAAAACATTCTATTCAAAGAATTATTTCTACCTGATACATTCCTACTGAACTGCATAACAATGATAAAATGTATTTTTCTAGTAATCTAAAATTTTTATGAACAGATACTTAAATATATTGCATCTATAATCTTAAATCCTCTAGACTGATGATTAAACACACAGCTACCAATAATAAATTGTGGGTTTTTCCACAATAAGCTCTTCGAAAATGAAGATGACAAAATAATTTTATTAAGAGAAGACTCCCTCTAGTCCAAAGGGAAAAACTGTACTCATAAATTTATTAAATCCTATTTTGCTTAAAATATATTTGGTTTATTTCTCATTCTTCTCTCTCTCTCTCTCTCTCTCTCTCTCTCTCTCTCTCTCTCTCTCTCTCTGTGTGTGTGTGTGTGTGTGTGTGTGTGTGTGTGTGTGTGTGAGCACGCGCGAGTGTGTGCATGCATGTGTGGTGTGCCGTGCCCATAGAAGTCAGAAGAGGGCATTAGATTCCCTGGAACAAAAGTTGCAGGTGGTTGTGAGCCATCAGATGAGAGCAGTAAATGGATATCAGGTCTTCTAGAAAGAGCAACAACTGCTCTTAACCACTGAGCCACTTCTCCAGACCCAAATGGTAAACTCTTTTCTTGTTTTGCTTTCTTTTTCTATTTCGTCTGGGACAGAATCTCACATAACCCAGGCTGGCCTTGAACTCTCTAAGTTGTAGTCAAGGATGACCATGAACTTCTGATTCTCCAGATCCCACCTTCAAAATCCTGGGATTCTAATATTGGTTTTACCAAGACATAGATAAAGATATTCTGTACTTCCATTAATCATATTTTTGATATAAATATTTACTGACCCAGATATGAAAATGTACTGACCCTGATCTCCTACCTTATTTAAACAATTTTATATTTAAAAGTTCCATTCACACACACACACACACACACACACACACACACACACACACACACACACACCACATACACACACAAAATTGGGAGCAACTGATTAGACTATTACTTTTCTAATTTTACTTCTATGTACTACAGTTAGAAATAGCTGAAGATTTAAATGAACTCTTCTAATCTAAGTTGAAACAATAAGTATTAATTTTCTTTTCTTTCTTTTTTTAGAGCATTAGTTTTCTGTTGCTATGCTAACAAAAAAAATGACCAAGAGCAGCTTAAAGGAGGAAGATCTTAATTTGATTTACAGCCATAGAGAGACATGACATGGCAGCAGGAGTAGGAAGCTCCTACTGATCACATTTCATCCACACACAAGAAGAAGAAAAGGAGATCGGGAAGTAGAAGAAGGCTATAAAGGCTATAAACCCTCTAAGCCTTTCCCAGGGATGTATTTCCCCACATCAGAGTTCTGTTGTAGGAGGAATGACAACAGGTAGCCAGATCATACTACAAACATGAAACATACACACAAAGACACACACACAGATAGAGAGAGAGAGAGAGAGAGAGAGAGAGAGAGAGAGAGAGAGAGAGAGAGAGAGAGAGAGGAGGGAGGGCAGGAGGGAGGGAAGGAGGGAGGAGACGGAGGAGAGAGAAAGAAAGTGTCATATTCATTCAACTAGGGCAATTCATTCAACTAAAGGTTCCACAATGTTCCCAAATGCCACCAACTAGGGAACAATTGTTCAAATAATGAGTCTGAGGGGTCATTATTGCTAATCTTGGTTGTCAGCTTCACTACATCTGGGATCAGCTGAAGTCCAAGCGGCTGGGCACTGTGAGAGATTTTCTTCACTGGATCATTTTAAGTAGGAAGATCAACCATAAATATGGATAATTTGAGGTTTGAAGACTCACCCTAAATCTTGGCCCCTTCTGGTGACAGTCCATCCACATACCCACAGACAGGCAAGAAGGAAGGTTTTGCTTTTCACTGCTTGCCCCCACTCTATCCTGTTTGTAAGACATTCCTAAACCCGCTTCTCTGCGAGTCCAGTATACACTGAAGACCAGCAGCTCTCTGGGAATTCTTTGGGAGTCCAGCACCAGATTGGGACAGCTGAGACATCAGTCTTGTGGACTGAACAACTACTGAATCCTTGACCTCTTTGTCAGGTGACAACCATTGCTGGACTACTCAGAGCACAGCCTATAAGCCACTCCAACCAATCCCTTTTGAAAGTATATTATATTGATTTTCTCTGCTCTGTTCCTATGGAGAACCCTGACTGATACAGACTGTGGTAGGAGGAGTGGTTCTAGAGACACGGAACTGTAAGGATGAACTTTTATTTTAAGTACCTGGTCCAAAGTTTGTAATTCAGCAACACCTACAGTTACTGAAAATTCTCCTGGTAGTGTGGAGAACACTGGGAGCACATGTTTAGAAATATTTGCAGGGTTACTATGGGCAACAGGGAATTGAGTGACTCTGTATGAAATTGAACACATTATGGAAAATAAGGAAAATGATGGCGTTGGCTGATTGTTTCTCGAAGCTCTGGATAAACTGACAGTGAGAAGGTATGAGCTCAGTGACTGAATCCACTCGCTCCGAATTCAAGTAGGCAGGCTAAATGTTTCAAAGTGAGCCCTTGAATGAAAGCTTCCCTCCAGAAGTGATAAAGTTCATGTTGTGGAAAATGAAAGCTAGCCTCTCATTTTAAGATTGGCTGACCCTTCACCCCTCACCAAGGCAACTTCTCTTTGTAATAGATGCAGACCACTACAGAAAACCACAGTCAGCATCTAGTATATGGTACAGTTTCTACCGTAGCTGGGCTTCACAGGCCCACAAATCAAGTGGTAGAAATGTGAGTGGTTCTACCCACTATTACCTCTAATGAACCAGTAGGTAAATTTTTGCTTCCTCTTCACACAGACTTAACGTTCTGCTGGCCTAGAAACTTTGGTTCCAGGTGAAGAAATATTCCTGTGAAAAATCAAACAGGCACCTAGGAAGTAAGCCTGTAACTTATTAGATGTCATTCCATCTACATAGGCCCATGAGTTACATTATTCTCTCGGGGAAGAATGAAACATGAATCTGTTTAGTCTTTTTTTGCATGTTTATATTGCTGAATTTATTTTAAAATAAAGACTTGGGAAAGGAGTCTGTAACACTTCTCCAATAGCATTATGAAAAAGTGTATTCATTAAAAAAGATTTATTTTTTCATGTGTGTGTGTGTGTGTGTGTGTGTGTGTGTGTGTGTGTGTGTGTGTGTGTGTTGAGTCACTCCCCCCCCCCCATGACGGTTGGGAATTGCTTGGGTCTTCTGGAAGAGCAACACATGCTTTTAATTGCCGAGCCATCCTCAAGCCCAAGATATTCTTTTTGCTTGCTTAGTTCATTTTTCCTTCATCTTGGTAACATTCTTTAATTTCTCACATGCTAACTCCAGTTGTCTACCCTCAGTCCTCAGGGCTTGACGGTGCTGACTTTTCCTGACACAAGAATTGAGTGCGAATTTGGGGCTTTGCAAAGTAGAATACTGCATCTCTGTTTTCAGGGGTGGGGCTAAGAAACAGAGCAGACCTTGCTGGCAACACTCCAACTGCTAGACTGGGAAATGTGCAAAGCTTGGTCTAAATTCAGAAAACAGTATATAAAGAGATAACTACTTTTTAAGGAGGGTAGGTCAAGTGGAATTCTTGACAGTAGCAAGCAAAGAGGGTCATCCCCCAGAGCCACAGCATTTTCATCACCAACACCACCTGCACTGGAATAACCCCCAGAGTTTAGATGCTACAAATAGGAATTCTGCAAAAGAGTTCCAGTGAACAGGAGGTTAACGGCCATTAAGCTCACTCATTTATTTTGAATCCTAAGATGCTATAAACATCCTGGGTCTCTAGGGATGTGGTAATGGGGAAGCATGGTATCCTGAGACAGTATATGATCTGCTTCCTAAATGCCAGGTGAATGGAAGGGCGTGGGGGGGGGGCTTGGCATCACAGAAACAGCAACAGAGTTTTGCATCTTGGCTAACTAGATTGACAAGCAAGTTCTCAACACATTGATGACCATGGTAAACGAAACCCAGGGGAAGGAGTCCAAATATATGTTGTTTCAGAGAAATAAGGGTTATTGAGGATCTCTTTTGAACTGTGGACTATACCAGATGCTTTTGGTTTTTTTTAAAATTTATTTATTTATTAAAGATTTCTGTCTCTTCCCCGCCACCGCCTCCCATTTCCCTCCCCCTCCCCCAATTAAGTCCCCCCCCCAGCCCGAAAAGCAATCAGGGTTCCCTGCCCTGTGGGAAGTCCAAGGAACCCCCACCTCCATCCAGGTCTAGTAAGTTGAGCATCCAAACTGCCTAGGCTCCCACAAAGCCAGTGCCTGCAGTAGGATCAGAAACCCATTGCCATTGTTCTTGAGTTCTCAGTAGTCCTCATTGTCCGCTATGTTCAGCGAGTCGGGTTTTATCCCAGGCTTTTTCAGACCCAGGCCAGCTGGCCTTGGTGAGTTCCCAGTAGAACATCCCCATTGTCTCAGTGTGTGGGTGCACCCCTCGCGGTCCTGAGTTCCTTGCTCGTGCT